>NC_092741.1:132861717-133185051 GCF_047496795.1 Chiloscyllium punctatum | reverse complement strand
AGGAATAGAGAGAGCAAGGAAAGCGCAGAGAGAGATGGGTTACAGAAGCAAAAGAGAAGTGAGAGAGAGGAGAAGGAAGAGAGAGAAGAGAGAGAGGGAAGAGAGGGAAGGAAGAGAGGGAAGAGAGAGAAGAAAGAAGAGACTAAGAAGAGTGAGATACTGAAGGGAGAGAGGGAAGGCAGAGACAGGGAAGAGAAGGAGGAGAAGAAAGAGAGGGAGAAGAGAGGGAGAAGAGAGGGAACAAAGAAAAAGTGAAGAGAGAGAAAGGGAAGAGAGAGACAGAAGAGAGAAGCGACAGCAAAAAAAGAGAGAGAAGAGAGACAGAGAGAAGAGAGAGAGGGGGAAGAGAGGTTAAAGAAAAAAGGGAGAGATGAAAGTGAGAGGAGAGAGATACAGAAGAGAGAGAGATAAGGGAGAGAGAGAAAGATAAGTGGAGAGAGAGAGAGAGAGAGAAGAGGAGAAAGTGTGAGAGAGAGAGAGAGAGAGAGAGAGAGAGAGAGAGAGAGATTACAGAGAGAGAGAAAAGAGAGATGCTCAGCTAGTTGGTCAGCTTATTTACAGTCTTTAACGTTCTTTGTCACTTGGAATGAATTGACTGCTCTGTAATCTCAATGACTTTGTGTTTCATCTGGGCCATGTATCTATCTTTCAACTTGATATCATGCTACCACTATTAAAAAGAGGGATTGACAGGAACATAGTACATACCTGTGAAATGGCAACCTTGACGTGCACTGACTTGAGGGACTGAACAGCAGCCTTCAAATGTTTTGCTACTCAATGATTCAATCAAGTAGGTTTGCAACAAAGCAAATTCAGGGCAAGTGGGCAGCAAGTACAAAAAATTTGGATTTTGATTAAAAGTTGGGTTCAAACTATACACAAGATTTATGAGAAGTGAATGACACTCTCGCCAAATGTCAGTGATCAACTTCTACATTTGACCTTCTAAGACTGTGACATATACTGTGATCTGTTTATAAGTAACACAGATCAACTATTCAACACAACTGGTACATTAACATTGTTGCTCAAGATCAGCCAAAGATAAGAATCATAGAAAACTAATCATAGAAAATGCTCGGCTTGAAAATTATGTTTAATTTAATTTCTTAATCATCTCAGGCTTTCTTCTTGCTTCAGCAATTTACTTCAATAACCATATCCTCATGACTTTTAATTTTCCAAAGTTATGATGAAGAATGACATTTCTAGCTAAGCTGTCTTTTACCATATTCTTCATCTGGAATGTGGGCCTCATGCATAAAAATAGGCATAGTACCCTTAGAAGAACCGGAGAGGAACAAAATCAAATTCCTCACCATATCTGTTTAGGTGTGTGTTTACCTTTCACACACTGAGGCAATGGTTGGGATTGAAGGGACACAATAGGCCAGGATGCGACCTGCACTTACCTGAAGGAGTCAGCTAAGATCTCTGCAATCTTCATGTCTGAGCCTAGTTTAAATGAATCTGGCAAGCATCAGCATGAAGGTCACTTACTGTAGACAGTTCATCAAACCAAGGCAAGGTTACAAAATACGATCCACAACCCATGGTTGTAGTGCATGCGCCAGCAGAGGAGATTCATAAATATCAGTAATAATCTGAAGCAACAATCCACCTCCCTTCCTCCATTACCACTCATCTGCAAAATTATTTCTCCACTACACCTATGCCAAGTACTCATTACCCCTCACCCATCTTCAACCCCACTCCTGCCTCTAACACACTGAGCCCTCCAGTGTACCCAGACACAGCAGGCAATATTTTTGCATCGCAGTAATTAAATGTGAAAGTCTTTAATGTGAGAGTTTACAAGTGTCTGCAAAAGATGAAGTGTGCCAAGCCTGAATCCTGCTTCCACTAACTGCAGCTGATAGTCTTTTGAATGGATACTCAAAGTGGTTGCTCCCAGCCCAGTCTCTACCATCACATTAGTTCAGTGAAATACCAACAGGCAGAGAAAAGAAAAGGTACTAAAGGTCATTGTTAGGTCATTTGATTCTAATTACCCATATATTCGTTAGCTTACCAACCATTTTCTAGCAGGAGACTAGTCTGTCAAGATATAGATTCACCAGAATCAGAGAAGTCAGGAATTAGAGGTAACTCAAATATTTCTGTTCACTTATTGATTTAGTGATGGTAACTTGATGTGCTAATATCTCTTTCAATCCAATCCAAAAGTGTCATTACTAGTCTCCATTTAAGGCTATTTTAGAAGAAAAAAGTTCTCAAATTGAATACACAAGTTGTGACATTATTTGTCAAAATAAAGGAGGAGAGATTCTATGATGAAGAAATGGTTCTTCAATGTTCTTTACCAAATTACTCCCCCTGAAGCATTCATTTTCTTCATTGATCACAAGTCGCTTTCCTGGAGTTTCATATAAATTCATTTAAAATATGGCAAATTCAGAAGAACTGAGTAAATCTTTTTTTTAAGTTTTACAGAAATAAAAGTGTTCTTCTGCTTCATTTATTTTGAAATAAACTGTCTCATTATTAGTTTGAGGTTTACAGGTAATTGGTACCAGGTCTGATTTAGCTCAGTTAATGCTAGGAGCTGAATGAAAGCATTACAGAGGGAAATGTAGTCCAGATGGGAAGACAGGGAGAGCGAGAAGAGACTTTAATGTGAAGAAACAGAGTCAGAGTCATAGGGATGTACAGCGTCTGTTTTAGTGCTTCAATCCAACTCATCCATGCCGATCAGATATCGTAAATTAATAGTCCCATTTGTCTGCATTTGGCCCATATCCCTCTAAACCCTTCCTATTCATATGCCCATCCCAATGCCTTTTAAATGCTGCAGTTGTAACCGCTTCCACCACTTCCTCTGGCAGCTCGTTCCACACACGCGCACCACCTTCTGTGTGAAAGAATTGCCCCTTAGATCCCTTTTAAATATTTCCTCTCTCACCCTAAACCAATGCCCTCTAGTTCTGGACTCCCCCCACATCAGAGAAAAGACCCTGCATATTCACCTTATGCACGCACCTCATGATTTTATAAACCTTTGTAAGGTCACCCCTCAGCTTCCAGAGCTCCAGGGAAAACAGCCTTAGCCTATGCAGCCTCTGCCTATAGTTCAAATCCTCTAACCCTGGCAACATCCTTGTTAATCTTTTCTGAACCCTTTCAAGTTCCACAACATTTTTCCTAACGCTGTGAGACTAAGAAGGGCTGGTGCCCGAAACGTCGATTCTCCTGTTCCTTGGATGCTGCCTGACCTGCTGCGCTTTTTCAGCAACACATTTTCAGCTCTGATCTCCAGCATCTGCAGTCCTCACTTTCTCCTCGTGGCCTAATCAATATCCTGTACAGCCGCAACATGACCTCCCAACTTCTATACTCAATGCACTGACCAATAAAGGAAAGCCTAGTAAACGGCTCATTCACTATCCTCTCCAGGGCCCCCACTTTCAAGGAAATATGAACCTGCACTCCAAGGTCTCTTTGTTCAACAACACTACCCAGGACTTTACCATTTAGTGTATAAGTCCTGGTTTGATTTGTCTTAGCAAAATGCAGCACCTCACATTTATCTAAATTCCATCTTCCACTCCTCAGCCCATTGGCCCATCTGATCAAGGTCCCATTGTACTCTAAGGTACTCTTTACTATCCACTACACCTCCAATTTTGGGGTCATCTACAAACTTATTAACCATACTTTATATGTTTGTATCCAAATCATTTATATAAATGATAAAAAGCAGTGGACCCAACACCGATCTTTGTGGCACAGTTCTGGTCACAGGTCTCCAGACCGAAAAGCAAGCCTTCACCACCACCCTCTGTCTTCTACCTTCGAGCCAGTTCTGTATTCAAATGGCTAGTTCTCCCTGTATTCCATGAGATCTAACCTCACTAACTAGTCTACCACGAGGAACCTTGTCAAACGCCTTAAGTCCATAAAGATCACTTCCACCACTCTGCCCTCATGAATCATCTTTGTTACTTCAGCAAAAATCTCAAACAAGTTAGTGAGACATGATTTCCGAATGCTCAAAGCCATGTTGACTATCCCTAATCAGTCTCTCAGGATTCCCTCCAACAACTTGTCCACCACTGATGTCAGGCTCATCAGCCTATAGTTCGTGGCTTTTCCTTAACACCTTTCTTAAATAAATGACTGTGTAAAATAGGAAGAGCAGACCAAGAGCAAATGGTGAGTCCCAAAATATATACAACAAAAAAGGTTTTAAAATCAAAGATATCAAATTTAAAATTCTCAGGGCTTAACTTCATGGAACAATTTTATCATACCTGAATTCTCCTTACATTGCAATGGCAGTAGCTATAGCGCCTATTCAAAGTGCAGACTGATTAAGGGATATTGCCACTGGTTAGGAAATATGATGACTGGTTAAGGAATATTGTAAACCTTTGTGAAGGGCTTTTACATTCTTAGAAATGCCAGGGCATACCCTATACAGAGGAACCTCGATTATCCGAAGGACATGGGCGGGCAGTATTTTGTTCAGTTAATCAAATTCTGGATAATTGAATGCTGGATAACACAGTTTAGCTGAGCAGTGGGACCTTGCGATCTTGCCAGATAATCCAATATTTGAATAATCAAATGTCAGGTAATCGAGGTTCCTCTGTACATAGCATTTGATACTGAGATGATTGAAAGATTCACTGAAGTTGTACCTTTGCTAGAATTTAAAGGTTAATGGAAATTGGAAGAATCCTTACTAGCCAGCTTCCAACCTTGAATTTGATTTGATTTATTATTGTCACAGGTGCCTAGGTACAGTGAAAAGTTTTGCTTTGTGTGCAGTACAGGCAGATATACCATACAAAGTGGTTTAGGATAATAGAACAGAATGAGGAATACAATGCCATGGCTGCAGAGAAGGTGCAAGATCAACAATAAATTTAAAATTTGAGAGGTCCATTCAGAAGTCCAATAACAGCAGGGAAGAATCTGTTCTTGAATCTGTTGGATACGTGTGATTAAGCTTGTGTCTTCTGCCTGAGGAGAGAGGTTGGAAGAGATTATAACCAGGACGGGAGGCATCTTTGGTTATGTTGACTGCCTTCTCGCGGCAGTGAGATGTAGATGGAGTCAATAGATGGAAGGGTGGCTTGCATGACTGACTGGACTGTGTTCACAACTCTGTACAGTCTCTTATGGTTCTGGGCAAAGCTGTTGCCATGATGCATCTGGAAAGAACACTTTCTATGGTGCATCTATAAGAATTGCCAAGTGTCTTTATGGACATGCCAAAGTTGTCCTCCAAAATGGAAGTCAACTCAAACATTTCTTAAAGGCCCACAAGTTTTCAGCATGTTAGCATTTTGATAATAATGCTAGACTATGCCAGAGTTTGCAAGCTCAAATTGGCCATGGTCAGTTTTGAAACTGTATTCAATAAAATCAAGACTGAATGAGTGACTGAAGAGACAAGGAGAGACACACACAGACTTGACAGCAAAAAAAAATGAGAGATAAGCACTGACAATAAACCGAGATAAGAAGGCAATACCAGGGCTTAAGAAATCGATAAAAGGCTGGAAAAAGGAAAATACTGTAATTGACATAATTTGTGAGATGGCTTCAGAAAAAAGCATAATCAAGCTGCAAGACCAATACAAAAATCCAAATGGTCCAGTGATATTCTTCAGAGAAATGGATATATCATTCCTACTTTATCTGGAAATCATTCAACTCCAGCCTCACACAGATGGTTGACTTGTAAGATTCTCGGAACTGATAAAAACACCATGTATTGTAGCATTATCAGTCTTTGCCAATGGTTGCACAATTTCAGCAACATCCATGACTCTTCAGACACTGAACTACACAATACAGTACAGGAACAGGCCCGTCAGCCCACCAAGCCTGTGCTGATTGCTAATCTTTATTTAGATTTGCTACTTATTGCCCATGCGCAATACCGATCCTTCTGTTCACTTCACATTCATGTGTTTGTCATGACAAATGTTGCTAACATGTCTACTCCCATCTCCATTGGCAGTGCATTCCAGGTACCCACCACCTGCTGTATGAAAGGTTTTCCCTGCCCTCCTCCCCCAAACATTTCTCCCCACCCCTTTACCTTGAACCTGTGCCCACATGTAGTTGACCTTTCCCTCCTGGAAAAATGGCTCTGATGAGCAACTCTGTCTCCCATACTTTTGTCAACCTTGATCAAGTTGCCCCTCAACCTCTGTCTTTCCAGTGAAACCAATCTGAGTTTACCCAATTTGCAGACTAAGGATTGCAGATGCCAGAATCAATAGATGTGAAGCTGGAAAAGCACAGCAGGTCACACAGCATCTAAGGAGCAAGAAAGTCAACATTTTGGCCTATAAACATTGACTCTCCAACTCCTCAGATGCTGTCTGACCTGCTGTGCTTTTCCAGCTTCACATCTATTGGCCTGGGATTTATCCAATATCCCCTATATAACTAAAAGCTTCCAGGCAACCTCCTAGTAAACCTTTGCTGCACCCTTTCTAAAGTATTCACATCCTTCTGGTAGGATGGCGACCAGAACAGCACACAATCTTCCAAATATTTCAAACAAAAGTCTTGTACAGCTATAACATGACTTGCCAATGTTTATATTCAATGTTCCAGCCAATACTATATGCCTTCTTTGACCACCTTATCCACCTGTGTTGCCACTTTGCGTTCTGTGACCTGTACATCCAGATCCCTCTGTATATCAATGCTCCTAAGGATTCTGTCATTCATTGACTAATTCACACATGAATTTGATCTTCCAAAATGTATCACCTTGCATTTGTCTGGATTAAGCACCCTCTGCCATTTCTCTGCCCAAACCTGCAATCTGAATCCTTTGACACTATCTACAACTCCACCAATTTTGGTGTCATCTGCAAACGCACTAATCAGACCACCTATGTTTTCCTCCAGATCATTTATATATTACAAAGTAAGGTCCCAGCACTAATCCCTATGAACCATCTTTAGTTACTGATCTCCATTCTGAAAAGTACCCTTCCACTACTACTGTCTTCTGTGACCAAGCCAGTTTTTTTTTCCCCCCCATCTCACCAGCTCAGCCAGATCCTATAAGATTGTACCTTCTGTACTAGCTTGCCATGTGGTATCTTATCAAAGGCCTTAAAGATGGAGTAAAACGCCATGTGGAGGCAGGGCAGTTTGGAGTACAGTGCCAGGTGGGTGTCAGTGAAGGGGGAAGTGGGAAGTGAGAAGGGAGGGATCAGTTCAGGTCAGGGTGATGTGTAGTTGGGAGGCAAGTGGGCATCAAGTGCTAGAGGTCAGGAGATAGGAAGACTTGCAGGTCTTTGTGAGATGTTGGCTTTGGAGAGAGTCTGGAGGTTAGGTAGATTTAGAGGGGTGGCAGGTGTTGAGCAGGTGGGGCTCTGTGGAGAATCTGAGAGGAGTTGTCAGGGCCAGGTCAGGGGTTGGATATGAATGGAGACTGGTGAGTAATACCAGTGGAAAGTTTGATAGTTAGTTAATAGTTAGACTAAGTTGTAATTCCTCAATTTTCCTGGCAAATTATTAAGGTAAGTCAGTTGGAACTCTGAAGCTTAACCTTCAATAATATTCAGAAATTCTGCAGCCCATTTAGCACTGTACATTGTTTTATAGTGTACCTCCATTTTCTTCCTTCCAGTGAAAGACTTCACACTTCTCTGCATTAAATGTTATGAAGCAATTGTCCAATTTCACTGATGTCCTTTTAAAATTGACCCAGTGTCTTCACACTATTGCATTGTCGTGTTACCCACAAATATTGAAATTGTGATGGGTACAGCAAAATCTAGGCCATTAAAATATAGCAGGATAAGTACGGACGCCAACATTGGGCCCCTGGGAAACTCCATAATGAACCAGTGCCCAGGCTGAGAAACAATGGTTCACTTTGTTTGCATTTTCTTTGGCATTTGGTTAGATTTGTTTACATTTTAATTACTGATCCTTTTATTCTTTGTGCTCTAATTTGGTTCAAGTCCATTATGTGCCAGTTTAATCAAAAGACATTTTTTAGAAGTCAAGGTGAAATAATTGCACTGAGGCTAGTATCCTGATACCAAGTCACCCTTTATTTAAATACATGGGCTCTGTCCAGTCAGCACAGAGCCAGTCCCTAGAAGGAGACCTCTGAATCTCCTGTTTATAATATTTTATTAAAACAAATTACAAAACAATTCACAAGAGTAAACAGTTACAGCTGTATACAACAGCAATTTTACAAGGGAGAGGAGCAGCAAAGCTAGGTCCTAAACCCTTCCCTGTAAATTGGATGAACAGCAATGAGGACAAACCAAAATCCCAGTTTCAAATATAAAAAGACAGCAACAATGACCATTATACACAAGACAATCCAGTTACATTTAAAAATACAGACAACACACCCAGCAAGCCCCCATCCCTTCCACCTTCTGGCCCTCTGTCCATCCCATGCCCCTTCCAGTTCTCAGTCTGCCCTGAGACCTTTTGACCTCTAGGACAGCCCACCCCAGTACCTGCCCAGGGTGACAGCAGTCAGGACAGCCTAACCACCCTCAGCACCTTTTGACCACCTCTGGGTCAGCCCACCCCAGTACCCACCTGGGGTGACAGCACTGAGGATAGCTACCCACCTTCTGGCAGTCTGCCCCTACATACCATTGTTCTCACCAACCCTGATGCACCTCCAGCCAGTGGGCTACCCACCCTCTGGCTCTCAGGGTGACAGCTTTCAGGACAACCTATGAGCCTCCCAGCTCAGTTAAGGCCTGCCAGATCCAGGGACACAATCCAGTGCAATGATAGACCCAACAAAACACCACAATACAGTTAATTACCAAAAAAGTCCTTTCTGGTGCACATTCCAAATACAGAGTCTTCAAAATATAGAGTCCATTTCCAGAAGTAGAGTCCACTCCAGTGTTTGAGGTGCATTGTCCAAAATAGAGTCCACACCAAACTGCAGAGTCCACTCCCAAAGGCAGCAAATGCACACTTTGCAGGTGTGCAGTCTCCATGAGTCCTGGCCCAGCCTTGGAAAACCAGGCCCACTCACAGGAACATAGTACAGGTGCAGTTAACACTCAGGGGTTTGGTCCACTCCTGAAGGAAAGGTCTTCACCCAAACTCCAGGATACAGCAAGTGTTCACCTCCCAGCACACACAGGTGTTCAATCTTCAGAGGCTGAGTCCCAGGACTAGGCCCTCCCCACAGGAACAGCTCCTCTGGTTTAAAATTTGTCTTCCACAAGGGCTCAGTCCAAACCCCAATAAAAAAGTGAAGACACATAAAAGGAAACTAGTGTCCAAGGGCTAAGCCCTACCATAAAATTAACATTGTCTCTGAGAAAAGGAGAAAGTAACAGGCTGTAACCAGCCAGTGAAACAACAATTCCCTAATGAACTGAGTTACACCTGAAATTCCTGATGCACATAATGTGTTTAACAATCAGTCCTCACCAAAAAAGAATGCCAGTTAACAAAACTGGTCAAATAATTCAGCCAGTTCAGGAATCAGGTTTCCACCTGAGAAAAAAAGCAGAAACCAACCACAACAGTAACACTGACTATAGTACCAGCCAGCACAGAGTCAGTCACTAGAAGGAGGAGACCTCTTGAATCTCCTGTTTATATTTTAACCAAATTACAAAACAGTTTACAAAAACAGTTAACATTTACAGCTGTTTACCACAGCAATTTTACAAGAGGAGCAGCAAAGCCAGGCCCCAAAGCCTACTGTTCAACCAGTTTACAGGGAATGGAGGACAAACCACAAATCCTAGTTTCAAATAAAAAGACAATCCAGTTACATAAAGTCCAGACAATACAGATCCAGCAAGCCCTGTCCCTCCTACCTTCTGACCACTAAGGCAGCCCAGCCCTACACACCTTCCAGCTCTTGATCCACCCTGCACCTTTCAACCACCTCTAGGACAGCCCAACCAGGGTGACAGCGGTCAGGACCCACCTTCCGGCTTCACTAACCATTCTCAGCACCTTTCGACCACTTCTGGGGTAGCCCACCCCAGTACCTGCCCAGGGTGACAGCACTGAGGATGGCTACCTGCCTTCTGGCTCTCAGTCTATCCCTACATACCATTGGGCTCTCCCACTCCAATGCACCTCTGGCCAGTGGACTATCCTGGCACACCTTCCAGCCACCTCTAGGACAGCCCATCCCTTCCCTGGGGGAACAGCATGCAGGGTAGCCCACAAGCCTTCTCGATCTCAGCCTGCCCCTATGCACTTTCTGGTGCTCAACTGCTCTGACACCTTTCAACCACCTCTAGGACAGCCCACCCCAATTACCCCTTCTCAGGTAGGCAGCACTCAATAGCCTACCCACCATCTGGCTCAGGGCAACTGGCATCAGGGTGGCCTACCCACCCGCCAACTTTCAGGACAGCCTAGCAACCTTCAGGTTGGCAGGATGGCCTACCCTGGATTAATGGTGCTGGAAGAGCACAGCAGTTCAGGCAGCATCCAATGAGCAGCAAAATCAACGTTTCAGGCAAAAGGCCTTCATCAGGAATAAAGGCGGTGAGCCTGAAGCATGGAGAGATAAGCTAGAGGAGGGTGGGAAGAAAGTAGCATAGAGTACAATGGGTGGGTGTGGGGGAGGGGATGAAGGTGATAGGTCAAGGAGGAGGTAGAGCAATTCATCAACTTCAACACATTCCACCCTGACCTTAAATTTACCTGGACCATCTCTGACACCTCGCTCCCCTTCCTGGACCTCTCCATCTCCATTAGTGACGACCGACTTGGCACTGACATTTTTTACAAACCCACTGACTCCCATAGCTACCTGGATTACACCTCTTCCCACCCTCTCTTGCAAAAATGCGATCCCGTATTCCCAATTTCTCTGCCTCTGCCGTATCTGCTCCCAGGAGGACCAGTTCCACCATAAAACACACTCTCCTTCTTTAGAGACTGCAATTTCCCTTCCCATGTGGTTAAAGATGCCCTCCAACACATCTCGTCCACATCCCACACCTCCGCCCTCAGACCCCACCCCTCCAACCGTAACAAGGACAGAACACCCCTGGTGCTCACCTTCCACCCTACAAACCTTCGCATAAACCAAATCATCCGCTGACAATTCCACCACCTCCAAAAAGACCCCACCACCAGGGATATATTTCCCTCCCCACCCCTTTCCACCTTCCGCAAAGACCGTTCCCTCCGTGACTACCTGGTCAGGTCCACACCCCCTCCTACGACCCACCCTCCCATTCTGGCACTTTCCCCTGCCACCGCAGGAACTGTAAAACCTGTGCCCACACCTCCCTCACTTCTATCCAAGGCCCTAAAGGAGCCTTCCACATCCATCAAAGTTTTACCTGCACATCCACTAATATCATTTATTGTATCCGTTGCTCCCGATGTGGTCTCCTCTACATTGGGGAGACTGGGCGCCTCCTAGCAGAGCGCTTTAGGGAACATCTCCGAGTCACCCACAACAATCAACCAAACCGCCCTGTGGCCCAACATTTCAACTTCCCCTCCCACTCTGCCGAGGACATGGAGGTCCTGGGCCTCCTTCACCGCCGCTCCCTCACCACCAGACGCCTGGAGGAAGAACACCTCATCTTCCGCCTTGGAACACTTCAACCCCAGGGCATCAATGTGGACGTCAACAGTTTCCTCATTTCCCCTTCCCCCACCTCACCCTAGTTTCAAACTTCCAGCTCAGCACTGTCTCCTTGACTTGTCCGACCTGCCTATCTTTTCCACCTATCCACTCCACCCTCTCCTCGACCTATCACCATCTCCTCTCCCACTCACCCATTGTACTCTATGCTACTCTCTCCCCACCCCCACCCTCCTCTAGCTTATCTCTCCACACTTCAGGCTCACTGCCTTTATTCCTGATGAAGGGCTTTTGCCCGAAACATCGATTTCACTGCTCGTTGGATGCTGCCTGAACTGCTGTGCTCTTCCAGCACCACTAATCCAGTATTTGGTTTTCAGCATCTGCAGTCATTGTTTTTACCAGGATGGCCTACCCACCCTCCAGCTCTTGGGGTGACAGTTACCAAACAGTCTTTTCTGGTCCACAACTAAGGGCAGAGTCCACTCCTGAAGGAAAGAAATGCACACCACACAGGCATTCAGTCTCCATGGAGTCCTGGCCCAGTCTTGGAAAACCAGGCCCACTCACAAGAACATAGTACAGGTGCAGTTAACTCACAGGGGTTTGGTCCACTCCTGAAGGAAGGGTCTGCTGCCAAACTCCAGGCTACAGCAACTACTCACCTCCTAGCTCAAGCAGGGTGTTCAATCTTCAGAGACCCAGTCCCAGGGCTAGGCCTCCCACCAGGAACAGCTCCTCCAGTAAAACATATGTCTTCCACAAGGACTCAGTCTAAACACCAATAAAAATGAAGACAAGAAAACTAAAGTCAAGGGCTAAGCCCTACCACAAAATTATCATCCTTTTCTCAAAAGGAAAAAAAAAGTAGCACAGGCTGTAACCAGCCAGCAAAACAACAATTCCTAATGAGAACTGAGTTACACCTTAAACACATTATGTGCATCAGGAATTCAACAATCAGTCCTCACTAAAAGGAACACCAGTTAACAAAGCTAGCTAAATAATTCAGCCAGTTCAGGAATCAAGTTTCCACCCCAAAAAAGGAGCCAGGACCAACTACAACAGTAACACACTTAGTACAGTACCAGCCAGCACAGCATCAGTCCCTAGAATAAGGAGGCCTCCTGAATCTCCTGTTTATATCTGTCAGCCAGGCTCCCTGATCGGCCCAGGTCAACAAACCCAATCAGGGAACTCATAGTCTGAGATCCACCTGGCCCTCATTCCAATCAATACACAGTGTGTACTAGTTTAACATCAATCCTCCACTAAGCTCATCAAAAAACGCAAGCGAGTTAGTTCGTTTTCAATTTGCCCTTAAGGAAAGATTTTTGTTAATTAACCTGTATTTGCCCACATGACTGTTAATTTTTGTCGTAAATCATTTCCTGTCCTAGAGTCCCCTCCTCTGACATTAAACTGACTGGCCTTTGATTACTGAGCTTATCTGTATACCCTTTTTTTTAAGGCTCCAAGGCTCTAACATCACATGTACTTAAGGAGTGTTAGAAGATTGAGCTTAGTGTCCCCACAATTTCCACCATGCCTTCTCTTACTATCTTTGATGTCATTCAGTTCTGGTGTTTTATTAAATTTAAGTACACGGTCAGTTGATCCAATATCCTTACCAATTTTAAATGAATGCCAGACCTCAAATAAAAGCAAAATATTGCAGATGCTTGAAATCTGAAATAAAAGTGCTGGAAAAACTTAGCAGGTCAGGCATCATCTGAGAGAGAAACAGAGTTAACATTACCAGTCCAAGTAACCTTCATTGGAATCCAAAATGGGTCATCAATCTCCGAATGTTAGGTCTTTCTCTCATCACAGAGATTGCCAGATCTGCAGAGTTACACCAGCATTTCCTGGTTTTATTTAAGTGTCTGAATTTTTTTGTTTTAAATTTCAAAAATATACTTTGTTCATTTTATATATATATATATTCTGTACAGTAGCATGTCAAGGAAACAAACAAACACTGGAGTTTGACTCTATCCAAACCAACCAAAGACATCTCTTACTTCAACACGATTATACCTACGTGCATTTGAGGCACAAGGAGAGTCTGAAATACCTCCACTTTCATCAGGACCCAGGTTGTGTTCTGAGGGGCCCAGGTTCAAATCCACCATGGTGGAATTTCAATCTGCTATTTTTCAGTGGGGGCATTTTAACTTAAGAACAGACATCTTAAATATTCTTCCTTGCTGAAGACAGATATTATAATTATTCCTCCACACTTTATGCAGGTAGGAAATCTACTGCTTTTTGTCACCTCTGTTCGTGCTATAATCCAGTGGGGAATGTATATCCTCTCTGTAGGAGAAATTGGTTTGTGCAAAAGCCTTCTGCATAAATTTGGTCTTGTGCAATAATTCACAATGGACTAGTTTGGCTAGATGCCTGTTAATGAGGTGATGGCCTGGTGGTATTATTGCTGGACTATTAATCCAGAAACGTAGGTAACATTTTGGAGACATGGGTTCAAATCCCATCATGGTAGGTGGTGAAATTTGAATTCAATAAAAAAAAACTGGAATTAAGAGACTAATGATGTCAATGACGCACTTGTCAGGGAATTTAAAAATAACTCACCTACCTCACTAAATGTTCTTTAGGGAAGGTAACTGCCACCATTACCTAGTCTGGCCTTCGCATGACTCCAGACCCACAGCAATTTGGTTGACTCTTACCTGCCCTTTGGATAATTAAGGCTGGAGAATAAATGTTCACCTGGCCAGCGATGCCCTCATCCTGTGAATGAATAAAGAAAAAATACAGAAGACCTGAAACTCCATTTTATCGATGGCAATAGAACAGAATATCAATAGAAGGTATAATGGGCAGGTGTTCCAATTCCACAGTTTTTAAAACACCACATGAGATTAATTCCTATGTTGTTAATGTCAGGACCACTTCCTTTGCTATGTGGTGTCCCGTTCCCAGAGACTGACAACTTCAAGGAAGTCTATACAGCACTAAAAACTTTAACAGTTATAATAAAAATCAGTATATATCAATGGTATAATATAACCTGCAAGTTGGTATTTCCTTTAAATAGGCCTTGACATAAATCATTTAATTATATGCAAACTGTGATGTAGGCCAGCATCCTGTGGAAGTGAAAACACTTAAGAACAAAGAGTTCCAAGGATTTGCCCCATTTGACTACATTTGATCTAACTCATCAACTATATTTACTTCTGCTTAGCAATAGGGCAGATTTTATTGCAAAGTTTTACAATAGGTCACTCAAAACAGTTCCAGAGGCACATTAGTTGAGGAAACAGATAGAAGCAGACTCCATGTCAGGCAGGACTGTTTTGTCTGTGCTGTAGTTCAGGTACATGTAATACTTAGGTTTGGTGTATTTGGGTTCAGGGAAGGCATAAACAGATGCTTAGCTTTGTATAATGAGAGGTCAAGAATGTACAAGGGACTGAAAAGGCTCAGAACAAAATGTATAGGTAGGCAAATGAACAGTCAAGGAAATCCCAGAGCTGTTGAATACCTCGATGGAGTGAAGTCAAACAAGTCACAGGACCTTTGTAGTGTTGAAAAGAAGTCTGTACAAAATAATTTATGAGACAATTGAACTATACAAATTCTGTATGGTGAGGGCTCAAGGAAGTCCAAGAACAATTGAATAGCCCCACGTACTGAAGGGTCAGAAAGGCTCTTGAAAGTTGTTGAGGTTTCACAATACGTTGTATAGCACTAATCCTTTAGGGCAGCTCAGAGTGGGGTTGAAAGGATGACAAGCGCTATTTGCTTAAAACTACTGAACAAGATTCAAACTCAGGGAAAACCCAAGAGTAGTTCTAGCTTGGTGAAGCTAGCTATTGGTGAAAAGCTGGTTCAGTGCCTTTGAGTAAGTACTTGAGAGGAGTTTAGAGTTCAGGAGAAAGTAGACCCATAAAACAAATGTGGCCAAACAGAATGGGTTCAGCCATTGAGATAATCCATGATAGAACAATTCTTCAAAAGACATTCCAAGACTAGATTGGCAAAATGAAAAGAGTTGTGTTTCAAAGTGTAAATAGATTGTAATGGCCTATCATTTCATTCATGTATAAAAGCATTGATGTGTGCTTTGAGATATTCAATCTCAGTCTATTATCCATATTTACAGCAGGTTAATTCTGGATATTAGAATGTATGTTGCACATTTACTGCAGACTTTATTAATGTTGTAATATTGTTTAGCAACATTTATTTTTATGTGATCAAAACCATTGAATATTGTCACGGTATTCTTTAGTAAGTGCTCTGAATCTCACACTTCATCTACCTTCACAAAAAACTTTACAAGCCCCTAATCACATTGTAATGTAAATTTAGCAGACTGATCCAGGATCATCGCATATTTGTAGGGAATTCATCCCTGTTGCTGAATATATGGTCAATTCTGCATGATGAAAAGTGGGAAACGGGTAACATGTTGGGCCCCAAAATAGCAATGTTGGCATCAAATCAATGTTACTCGTGGGATTGTTATAATGATCGGTCGACTCTGCATACTTCTGTTGGACTTTAGGGCAACTCAACCAGAAGTGCACTGGTGTGCCACAGATGTCATTTTGATCTTCCAGTGATACCCGTGATATCCAAGAAACAGACACTATGCATTCAAATTTTACACCATATGTTTATGAAAATCTACCAATGGTATTAAAAAGCAGAAGGTTGGATGTTTGTGTTGGTAGCATGGTGGGATCAAGTCAATCTGTTGAATAATCTATTCAGCAGTGATGCTTTTAATGCTGGATTATTGCAGGCTCTCACCCCTCAACTGAGCCACAACTATGTTAGGAAACTTTCAGTGGTAAACATGATGAGAGCCAAGTGGAGTTCAGAATCAGTATTGATGTAATATGACTTCACAGTAAATTGCAAGACTGTTTTACAGTGGCCCTGCTGTGTACAAGTCTGTTGATGTCTGAGCATATCACTGGAAACAGGAAATAGTGTCATGCAGCATCTTGAAAGAGCTAAAATACAGATGCGTTAAAGAATCTTCTCCTTTCAAAAATTTTGGTGAATAGCTCTGCTTTCTATATTCTATTCAAAACCCATGAGGTATCATTGCACATTTTTTAATGTAAGTTAAGGAATGCTTCCAGATGTCATGTAATTACTTCACTAAAAACATGGAATTTGTTTGCTTATATCTTTTGAAATACAGTATGCAATGTTTATATCTATCTTGTGATATCTAAACAGAAAAGGATCTTGGATTTTCCTGTGTTTTCCTAACTGGTCAACACATTTATCTTGTGGTCGCACTTTGATTTTATAGCACATTATGGTTACTGAAGTTAACATTATACTTTTGAACATAACAACCCATGTATTGGTCACATGAAATGCTGCCCTGCCCTGTGAAAACTTCAAATCCCAATGTAAGAGAATGCTATGTGTCCTAGGAAGAGAGGCTATCAAGAAAGTAAAGATAGGGAAGTTCAATTTCTTTAATTTTTTTTGTAAAACTACAACTATTGAAAAGCAAAAACCATTTTAAAATATGTGTTTAAAATTTGTTCTCAAGTCACTTGGGACCTTTTCTTTAACTTGCTTCTTTATCCTTAATAATGCAATACAACAGAAAATATTTGCAACACTATTAATGTCAGTCATTCTCAACAAGGAAGCAGTACTATAAATTAAATTCAAATTCTTCTGAACTCAGCAATTGTTCCAAAATATTTTTTGATCTCTGACGTTTCCTATTTAAATTCTACAGGACTTTTTTTTCTGAGACTCTGGGGATTTTTGTTTTAGTTGGAGTCCACGACTTAGAGTCAGGGTCTTAGAGTCATACAGCACGGAAACAGACCTTTTAGACCAACCAGTCTATGCCAACCATTACCCCAAACCAAACTAGTCCCACCTGCCTGCACTTGTCCTTTATTAACACATCTATCAACCAGGAGGGGTTTATTTCAGCAATATTTTCTAAACAAATTAAGCCATACTTAGTATGGTTTAAGAGAGAAAGTGAGGACTGCAGATGCTGGAGCATCAGGGTAGAAAGGTGTGGCGCTGGAAAAGCACAGTAGACCAGGTAGCATCCGAGGAGCAAGTGAGTTGACATTTTGAGCATAACCAATCCTGATGAAGAGCTTAACGCACACATTAGGTCTCGGATGGACCTTGGTGTAGAATAGAGCTTTTATTCCTCCCTTCTCTGGTCTGTCAGATTTACCCCAGATATCAACTACCCAAAACAATTCTAAATATATATTCAATGCTCTTTATTAAAGTAATGTTAAAAAATACTGCAACAAAACTTACCTATACAATGCTTACAATCACAAGTGTGACAGTTTCTGTGCACTTGTCTGAGGATTAGACCAAAACAGGTGATCAGCCCATTTCATCTCAACCTCCAGCCACTGTTCAGACAATGTCTTGAGCTAGCTATGCTCTAAGGCACCATTCTTACACCATTTTTCCACACAGTGGCTATGTGTTCAAACTCCAACATTGTCCAATCTCTAACAATTGGTCAGTTTGACCAATGATAAACATCACAAATTTATCATCGACCACAGAGATTTGATTAATTGATCATTAAGACTTGCTCATTTCTACTTGGAAAGAGGCTTAGCTCCTGATTTTAACAACCTTTGACCTCAGCCTTAGCTTGCTCAGCTGTTGACACCTTTATGTCATCCAATCAAATGCTCTATGCATGATATTTATCCACCACAACTCTGAGTAAGCACACCCTGTTAACTAATAAATACTCCACATCATCAGAACTAGTTCACTGTAACCATTTCTAAACAGGACCTAGCGTTTCAGAGTTATTGGGACAGTTCAGTCTATTACTTCTGTGTTAAAACACTGAATTAAACACACACATTCCTTCAGACACAGAAACACTGAGATCAGTCAGCTTTCTAATCATTAGGATTTCATCTAATTGATTGACTTTTCTAATAAGCTGAGCTTCATTTTTTTTTAACCATTTCATTTCATTTCGACTAACCCAGCACATATTCGGTTGATATCTATAATGGAGGCAATCGCACGTCATCAAAGTCTTGTCCAATCCGGAATCTTCATCTTCTTCACTGCTCAAATCTATATGTGTGCTTGTCTCTTTTTACCCTCATAGTTTTTGAGGGTTGAATCTAACAGGTTGCTCCACACCTAAAAGCAAAGGACTGCAGTATTTACCATCACCTATCGCGGGGCACCTGACCAGGAAGCTCTCCTGCTCTTCCTAGCTGCCATTAGGTTTATTAGAAAAATGTTATTGACTGACAGACAACCTGCTTGGCCACATTGCGAATGCACCTTCCAGGGTCAACAAATACTGACAGTGACTTGAGCCATTCTTTTGGACCTGAAGTAGGGATGCACTGCAACATCACTAGCTATCCTGTTCTTTCTTCTGATAGAATCAGAGGAACATAATGGCACAAAAAGAGATTATTCAGCCCATCATGTCTATGCACACGGAAAGATTCTAATCCAACCTTCTAGCATCTAGTTCATCGCGTTGCAATTGTGACAATGCTGCTCCTTTGACAAGGTTATTCTTTCCTTGTTTTTGTTTGAGAGGCCATATACACAGAGGTCCGATGTGTCTAGTTTGTATGGTTTTATGGCCAATTTGATTATAGCTAACAGATATGGCTTCAAGCAAAAGGCTTTCAAATTTTTAAAAACAAATGCTTGTACAGTGAAAGGCCAACTCTCCCAGCTCAGCTTTCCTCTGGTTTGTTTTGGTTTCAGCAGTCTGGCTGTTTTACGGCTGCTGGTCAAGTTTTAGCTGGGAACCCAGAGCAGCCTCTGGACCCAAAGAAACAGCTCCATGCTGATCCTCTCGCTCTGCAGCCTCTCTTATGTGAGAACCTGTTTTTTGATTTTACCTTTTTTTGCTGGGGTGGTTATAGGATGTTGCAGGTATTTGGAAATGCATCATGTTGTGATAGAGTTGATTGGGTTTTCGGATAAGTTATCTTAATCTACATTCTGTTCTCTTTTGTTTGTGAGTAAATAAATTCAGTTTTGTTCAAAACCAAATGGTTGGGGCAGCTACATCACTCCTGGTACATACACTTAACACCTGCTTAAAACAACTGGAAAAGTTAGGGTCTGGGTTACCTTCTTGAAATGTTTTGAGGGGTCTAGCCTACTGCATAACACAAGTTACAGCATTTCAGGTGCAGATCCCAGTACCTTTTCAATAAGTTCTGCCTCGATTAGCAATCGTCAGCAAATTCCAGACACCCATCACCCTCAACCTGAACAAGTTTTTCTTTGTGCCCTCTCTATCTTTTTCACTAATCATCTTAAATATATGCTCCTGGTAATATCACTTCCAATGCTGTGGAGGGATCCCCTGTTATACCTGGGCACCATGCCTTTTACAGTTATGCCTGAATTGTGGTCACTCAGTGATTGGCCAGTGGCCCTTCATGGCTCCATTTTACTATGTCAACAGATGTTTCACTCTGTTATGGATCAGGCCAAACCCAGTTCCGCAAATGCAGGAACAGGTATTAAAGGTGTTGGTTTTATTACTGCCTGTAGTTTTACAATTACCTGACATGTATGACATGTCTAGCAAATTCAACTCCATCCTTGTACAATCCAGGTCAGTAAAAATGTTTTTATATTTTAGCTTGTGTTTTCTCTCTCCTAAAAGGCCCCATAGAGGTAGCTTGTGCACCACTCGCAATATCTTTCTATAAGCCACTGGCGAAAAGATTTGATGAAACTCTGCCCATTTCTCATCTGCCTATGTTGGTCTCCATTTCCTCATTAAGACAACATTTTAAGGTTATAACATTTAGGGATACATTCAGATTCTTTTTCTATGTATGCCTTTTGATACAATTGCTTTCAATTTTCATCTTTCTGCTATAACTCAGTTAATTTCTCTGAGTTAAAGATGTCTGCTGCATCATCCATCTGCTCCTGGTTTGTCTCAATCATCTGATCAAACAGGGTCTCTGCTAATTCGACTTCAACTTTTTTATCTGTACTCTTTGATCTCTCCTGTTTCAACTGGTGACTTTGTGTCCTCATTACCACACAGTCAGGAAAATTCCCAGGATATGTGTCCTGCAATATTTCAGTTGCTTGACTTTCCTACTGGTGAATCAGCCACATCATTAGCAAGGACAAATTATATTCCTGGAGCTGAGAGTTTGTCCATGAATTCCTATTACTGATACCTTTTCTAGCAATAGTCCTTCAGAAATATATATCTCCTCATCTTTCAGTATCACAGATTGAAAGGATCCTATGTTTTTTAATATTGTAACCTCTTGACTTGCTGTTCCTGGCCTATTTGAATAAATTTTATCTTCATAGGTATATGGTTTAAGAACATCTGGCACTTGCTCCTTAACCAACCTCCAACCAATTTGTACATTCTTGGGCAGCTTTCTAGCCTCCACTGTGCTTTCTAAAACATCAAAATTCACTGGCTTATACTGTTTTCCTACATCTGGCTTCCCAAAGCTTCTCCTAACCCACCAACTCTGAGTTCACATGGCCTTCTTTATTGCAATGAAAACACATGAGTTTTTTAACACAGGGTTTCCTTTTTATCCTGTGGTAAGTTATCCTCATGACCTTCACTGAGATCTACCTTTCCCTTTCCATGTGAGGATTTCTCTTTTCTCCAATTTCTATCCCTCATGGGCTGAAATTGGTTCTGGAAGCCAAACTTTGCTTTATGGATCAACTCATAATCATCAGCTATTTCAACTGCTTATGTTGTCGTTTTAACTCTCTCCTTTTCCACACGAGTTTGCACTATTTCAGGAAGTGGATTTTTGGTCTCCTGTCGAAGTATCAATTTCTGAAGTTCAAATTCCCTCTCTTTCTTCCTTCCTCTCTCTCCTTTTCTCTCTCTTCTCTCTCTCTTTCCTTTTCTTTCTCCTCTGCTTTTAATCATAATTAAAACTGTTTCATTTCTATTGCCCTTTCCTTGTCTTTTGCCTCTAACTCAAGCTGCTTCATTTTCAATTGAATTTAAGCCATCTCTAAAGATTCTGATTACATTTCCAGAAAATTTAAATGCTGAGCTAATGTTGTAATTCTCTCTCCTTTCCTCATGGAAGGAGGCAGCTCCAGCTCCAGCGAGTCTGCTAATTCCAGTAGCGTGGCCTTAATCCCCTTTTTGCAAAATTCCCCCAGAAAACTCTTGGCAACTGAAAGAGACATTGCTATCCCAAGCACTGTTTAAACCAACCAAATTTAACACCCAGAACAAAACATACCAACATCTACCATCTGCCTTCGGGTCCAACAACCTGAGTCCTAATTTGGAGCTACAGACCAAATTGCACAAAGAGCTCCCAATCTGTTATGGACCAGGCCAGACTCCTCAAAACATTTCAAAAGGGTAGCACCAACCCTAACTTTGCTAGTTGTTTTAAGCCAGTGTAAAATGGATATTCCAGGAGATAATTAGCTGGTCAAATCACTTAGTTTTAAGCAAAACAGAATTTATTTACAAGATTACTGAATGAAATGCAAGCAACAGAAAACAGATTACCAAATAACTTAAACTCTTTGAAAACCCAACAGATCATCCCAACTTAATGATGCTGTTCTAAATACTTGCAACAATGTCCACCAACACCTCTTGGCACAAAAGATATAATCAAACTCATGGTCTTACAGGAGAGAAGTCAGAGAGAGAGTACCAGTCTAGACCTGCATCTTTGGGTCCAACAGCTTTTCCACACTACTGTTAAAAATAAACCAAACCAGAGAGGAACTGAGCTAAGAGAACCAGCCACTACCTTTTTATTTTACAAGTGATTTTTTTAAACTTGAAAGCCTTCTGCCTGAGGCAGTATCTATTAGCTATCATCAAATTGGTCCTAAAACCCTACAATCGCAGACTCTTTAGAGTCTGTGTCATTTACGACCTCTCTGGAAAAAAAAAGCTAAAGACTGAATAACCTTGTTAAAGGAGCAGCTTTGTCACAACCCACAGATGCACCTGTAATTGGAATAGTCTCCAAAGTTAATAGCAGATAAAGTTGCCCCGGGAGGATTCCCACCCCCACAAATGATCAGCCTAACCCTATCTATATAATAAATTTTAAATGTCTGCATGCCTCCTGCCACATAATCTGTTCTTACATTCTTGGGGTCAACATTCCCATTATAAATAACCATGCCCATATTTTTAATGAAAACTGCCCATCTAATAATGTCACTGACCTTATCCTTATCTCACCAGCATTGAAGCTGCATCTCTCAGGTTTGCATGTTTGCATTCCTTATCTTTTCCTGCAGAAATCCTTGAGTTAGGGGTTCTCCAGTTGTGGTAAGCTTTACTATCTAATTAAATAATAATGAAAATATACATTCATTGCAGAAAAATAAGGACTGAATGTTTGACTTTACATCTAATCCCAGACTACCCGAAAACTATTCTTTGTCTTGACTCCTCCAATACATAGCCATAGGTAATCAAGTTGCACAAGCTCAGCCTGGGAGATCTAGGATTCACTAAAATCTGGAATATTCTTATCCACAGAATAACTGCAGACATAATTTTTTTACTTATGTAGATTCTCATTTCTGCATTGCAACTCATTTGCCTTTTATCCTGAAGCAAATTTTATTTAGATAATTCCCTCGGTTTATTGTTAATTGTATTGCACTTTGTTTTAAAACAAAACATAATTGTTTAATCATATTATTTTCTATGTAGTATTTCACTGGAAATTTTTATAAGCTTATCTTCCCTCTGTATGTCATACCATAAATTGGTCAAATTTTAGTGGAAAGTAGAGATCTTGTTGTAATAAGAGCCAATTCCAGTATGCCTGTGCTACTGGAAATCAGAGTTAGAGATGGGAAAATCTGTTCTAATATCAGTCAAAGATAAATTTACTCGAAATGGAATAAATAATTGATTAGAATTTAATTACTAAGAATATTTCTGTTCACCGTTGCATTTTTAGTTAATATAGATGGTGTTTTTGGCTCCAAGTCCAATATTTCCTTGGCATGGTACCACTAAGTAGGTTACATTTAACTAACAGCAGAATCGAATTTCAGACATTCACTTGAGACTATAATTCCTTTGCATAAGTTTCTGAGTGCTTGTGATTCTTACAGCTGCTATGCAGGGCACAGTCTTTTTACCTTTTCTCTTAATTTATTGTGCAAGAGCTTTTTTCAATTGAAATTTAGGTCATGAACGAATATTTTGGAGATAAAATCCCTTGGCCTAGGATGGGACCTGGCATTGCCAAATCACCATTAAATTTGTTGACGAGTGAAAAATACCCAACACCATAAAGAGACATTTGTGATTGACCTGACAACTTTCACAACCTTAGGACACCTTTATAAACAATGAAGCTCCTTTGATTAAAAGTGATAAATAATTTTGAAAAATAAGTGATTTGATGCAGTGGATTTGGATTAAAAAGTCTTTCTTCCAAATTTTGATGAAGCTATACATGTAGAGTAGACAGTTCTGGCCTCATAACTGAAAGAAGGAAATACTTCTTTTGGAAGTCCACAGTTATGGTTCATTACAGTAACGTGAAGGTTGTTCTATGAGGACAGAGTTAGATAGGCCTGTACATTTGGCAGCATAAAGTTTAGAAGTATTGATCTTGTTGATAGGAATTACAATCTTACAAGATTTCATGCATTAGGCACGTGATGAGGGGCTTTGGGAGTCTCACATTCACCTAACAAAATTGACAGCCACACTAACAACCAATCTCTAGGAGCCCTGAAGGATTTAGGCAGCGAGAATCCTGTTACCAGGACACCTGGCTCCATGGAGGACATTCAATTTCCACACTTTCCCAAACTGGCAGAGATCTGACCTTGAGAATGACCTGCATATCACTGACCAGAAGTGGTACATTGCCAGATGTGCCAGCAGTTATGATCACTGCTGCCAGTAATACACTTGGGTGATTGATAGTGATTATCACAGGATCCTGGAAGAAAGTTAGAAGAGGAAGGCATGGGGTGTCACAGCAGGTGACCACTGGCAAGGGATAGGAGGCAGATCAGAGGAAAGGACAGAGTGTGGCTGTCAGTAGCTACCTGCTTTTCCAGTGCAGAAATCTCAATCAGGCACTGATTCCCTTTGAATCATGGACTATTACCTCCCTACCATAAGCACAAATGGTTTATTTGTCAACCTGCCCGCATGGAGGTCTCCTGTCTATCACTATTGAGTTGTAGCGGTGGGGAGGAAAAGCCCTGAAGTGAAATATTAATTGTCCATTTAAGAGCTTCAATTGGCAACAGGATGAGAATGCTATGCCCTAGTCTTAACTGGGGGTAAAGTAGGAAATAAGCATGGTCAACATACCACACCCTCACTTGGTCAAACAGAAAGTGCATTGCAGAGCTCAGCTCTGAGCAGGAGCTTCAAATTCTGCGCTAAATGTCTGCTCCCTCTGGTGGAGAGTCTCGACCAAGTGGGCATGTGGTCATAACATCATCTATTGGGAGCAGGTCAGGTAGCGTCCAAGGAGCAGGAGAGTCGACGTTTCAGGCATAAGTCCTTCATCAGCCCATCTTCAGATGGTGCCTGACCTGCTGTGCTTTTCCAACGCCACCCTTTTTGACTGACTCTCCAGCATCTGCAGACCTCACTTCTTCCTATCTTCTATTGGGACTACAACCTCATGTCCATATGGAGTACCCAACATACCTAATTCAAGTGAGATCTAAGTGTGTACACCATGACAGTGAGTGAAGAATCCAGAAATGCAGCCTGGTCCAGTCCATTATTGGTTATGTGTCCCTGAGTACACAGTGTTCTTGCTACAGTATTACAATAACTCTTGTCACTGCAGCATTGAAAAACAGCCAGCATCCTGTAAGTGGATTGAACATGTGCCATTGGGGTTCTTAGAGGCTAGCACATGTTGGATGACAATGTCCATGGAAGTGGGGTGTGTGTGTATCTGTGCCCTCATTCATATGGAGCAAGACCTTTCTGCTGGTTGAACAAAGGCACTGGCTGAAGGTCTTCGAAAGTGAAATTCTCTATCCCAATATCTGTCTCACTCACAGCCAGTCCCTGACCATTGACCAAATTTCATGTCATTAACCAAAGACCATCTCCTGAGACATTGAGCAGGGCTACCAAGAAAGATACTCAATGTTCCAAAAAAAAAACTAGCATAAAAAGTGGAGTCATACTTGGCACAAGGAAGATGGTTATTGGAGGTCAGTCATCTCAGCTCCAGGAACTCTCTGCAGGAATTCCTCAGGGTAGTGTCGTAGGCCTTAGCATCTTCAGCTACTTCATCAATGACCTTCACTCCATTAGAAGGTCAAAAGTGGGATGTTCAGTGAAGACTGCACAATGTTCAGCAGCATTCATGTTCTTCAGATATTGAACCAGTCCATGTCCAAATGCAGCAAGAGCTGGATAATATACAGACTTGTGCTAAAAAGTGGCAAGTAACATTTGCCAGGCAATGACCAACTCTAATTAGAGAAAATCTACCCAATACCCTTTGACATTCAATAACATTACATCACTGAATCCCTTGGTATCAACATCCTGGGTGATATAATTGACCAGAAACTGAACTAGCCCTATATCGCCCTTCTGCCCAACACCTCCATGCCAACCTAGTTTTCTAAACTGAACTAGTCCCATTTGTCTGCATTTGGTTTCTATCTGTCTAAACCTTTCCCATCCATGTGTCTGTCCAAATGTCTTTTAAGTGTTGTAATTGTACCTGCCTCTATCACTTTCTCTGGCAGCTCGTTCCATATATGCACCACCATCTGTGAGAAAAAGTTGCCCCTTAGGTCTCCTTTAAATCTTTCCCCTCTCACATTAAACCTATGCCATCTAGTTTTGGACTCCCCCATTCTAGAAAAAAGACCTTGGCTATTCACTTTATTTCTGCCCTCGTGGTTTTATAATACTCTATAAGGTTAGCTTCCAAAATTCCAGGGAGCTATGATTCTATGACTCGAAGAAGAGGTCAGAGGCTAGGCTCCAAGTAACTCACTTCCTGACTCCCAAAGGTCTGTCCATCATCTACAAGGCTCAAGATAGGAATATGATTGAATATTCCCTACTAACCTGGATAAGTGCAGCGTCAACAATTCTCAAGAAGCTTGACGCCATCCAGAACAAAGCAGACTGCTTGTTTAGCAACACATTTACAAACATTCACTTGCTCCTCCACCTCTGACACTCCATATATTTTAATGTCTTGGAGGAGGAAGCAAAGTCTAATGCATCCAAATTTGCTGCCTTTACAAGAAGAGGTGAGTGGGAATGTTACAATCAGAACATAAAGAACCTTGACGAAGATATAGATACATTGAATGAGTGGGCACAATGTTGGCACAAAGAATTTAATGTAGGGAAGTGTTAGGGTCATGCACATTCATCTGAAAATTCAAAAGGCAAACCTTTGGAGAGAAACTCCGAAAGAAAGAGCAGCACAGAAGGACCTTGGTGTCCTTGCGCATGAAGTGGAAAATGTTAGCATGCAGGTACATCAAGTAATTAAGAAGGGACATGGAAATATGTCCTTCACTGCTAGGGAGGTTGGAGTTTAAAAATAAGGAAGATTTGTTACAACTGTACAGGGTGTTGGTGAAGCCACATTTGGAAAACTTCGCACAGTTTTGGTCCCTGTATTTAAGAAATTATATTTTGTCATTAGGAACAGTTAAAAAAAATTCATGAGGCTAATTAAGGGATTGACTAATCTTTTAAAAACTGTACAGGTTAGACTTGTATTCATTGAAGTCCAGAAGAATGAGGGATGATCTTATTGAAAAGTAACAGATTTGAGGGGATCAATGGGATAAATGTTGAAATGTTCCCACAAGAGGAGGAATCTTGAACTAGGGGACATAGTTACAGAATAGGGGGGCATTCTGTTAAAACTGAGATACGGAGGAATTTTGTCTCAGGTGGTAGTGGATACCCAGAATTCTCCAAACCAGAAAGTGGGGGAGGCAATTTTACTGAAAGTATTTAAAGAGGAGGTAGAGTTTTAATGTATCAGACAGTTGAGGGCTACAATGAGTGGGCATTAAAGAAGGTTAAGGCCTGGGCAGATAAGCCATAACCTTGTTGAGAGGCAGGACAAGCTTGAGAGGCTGAATAGTGTATTTCTCCTATATCAGAGGTTATATCCTTCTGTAGCACTGTGATCCTCAGTAGGAGGCTGAGATGAAACATTGACTCTTTACTACTGGTTAAAGATGGACGCAAATGCTTCATCCTTATCTTTTATTACACGTTTTGCAGAGATAAAGATTCCATATACATTTAATGCTTGTTAAGGTACAGGAGAGCTCTTGCACTTTCCATCTGAATGGCAGTTGGATTTTTACTTAAACATATCTCAACTCGTCATGAGAGACAGTACCTCTGACAGCGTAATCTTTCCTCAGTAAGATAAGACCACAACACTGGATTCTAGAAATCTGTAACAAAGACAGAGGATGGTGGAAAAACTCTGCAGGTCTGGCAGCATCCATGGACAGAGAAACAGAATTAATGTTTCAAGTCCAGTATTCACTCTTCTTCAGGACTGAAGAGTTGATCGTCCCTCAATACTCCATTGGAGTTTCAGCATATGATTTTTTTTCCATATTTGGTAGAGATATTCAAAATCATGAGAGCTCTGACACAGACTAGAGGGATAAACTGTTCCCATTGATGGATATGTTGCATTGAGAAATGGAGGACACAGATTTAGGACAAAAAAAAAATGGTGATATGAAGAAAACAAATTCATGCAGCAAGTGGTTAGGATACACTGCCTGAGTGTGTGAGGGAAATAAATTCATTTGAGATTTTCAAGAAGGAATTGCATGAATATTTGAAAGAAAGAAAACCCAAGGTTATATGGAGAAAGTGAGGGGGGCATCAGGTAAATTGTTCATTCAGAGAACTAGTACAGTCATAATTATCTCATGTAGTGAAGTAACCCTCAACTACAAGACCACGAAATAGACTGGTTTGATCAGAATGACGATACCATCCAAGACCTCTTCAACAAAAGAATATTCTCCATGCCTGGCAAAACAACATCACTGGTGAGGCAAAGCAGAGTACTCATCAAACTGTAAAGGCAGAGTTATCAAGAAAAACTAGGAAAACCAAGAAACAATGGTGTACTGGAAAGCTAAGGAGTTGCAACTCCTTACTGTCAAGGGGTTTCTTCAGAGCCACTATGATAATATATGGGCCCAACAGCCTTAGCCTCAAGCTGCTGCAACGTAACAATGGAATCCTTTACAGAGAGACAGAGAAAACATCAGCCTCTGATGGAGAGGTCACTTCAAAGAGCTCCAAATCTGCAATACAATCATAAATGAAGACACATTTGAGGAAATCCCCTAATTCCCATCAACTATGACTTTGGACTCCCACCAATGCAGCAGACATTGAAACCCCCGTTAGATACATGAAGAAGGGAAAATCCACAGAAGCAGATAGGATTCCAGTGGGGATTTTCAAACTTGGAGAAGCAGAGCTTCCATCATCTGCATCAACTCTTCCTGAAAATCTGGGACAGAAGAAATTCCTGCCAATTTGAGGGTTGCTGTCATCATTACTGTCTTTAAGAAAGGAGAAGAAAAAGACTGTAGGAACTAACAAGGAATCTCCCTACTCGCCATCGCTGGGAATATCATCACCCGAATCCTCGTTAGGTGCCTTTTTCCATGTTCTGAGGCAATCATTCCTGAATGCCAATGTCTCCTCTGACCAAACTGTGGACCTATGGACATAATTTCTACTGCTCAGCAACTGCCAACAATCACACCAACTGCTCTATATGGTCTTCATCAACCTAACCAATGCTTTTGACTCAGTCAATTAGGAAGTGCCATGGAAGATCTTGTCAAAGGCTGGCTGTCCAATGAAATTCATCAACATCCTTCAACTCCTCCACAACAAGATGTCAAAAACAGTCCTCACCAATGAAAATATGACAGAATCCTTTTAGGTCAAGGAAGGATTGTATCATCCCCTCCCCCCACAGTGGCTTAACTCCAAACATTAACCGAGGACTAAGGCCCAATCTCAAGCAAGCCAAGGCAGCTTACATAAGTTCAAAGCTGATCAACCTTTACAATTATTTTCCTTTGCCTTAGTACTCAAAACAGTTTAGGGTAGAATGATAACTCACAAGAGCTAAGATTAATATTTACCCTGTATCAACATCTATAATTTGTGGTTCAATAATTCTATAGAAATCAGAAGTAACAACAAGAGTAACTTCACTTGAATTGAAAATAACTGATAGTGACACACAGGTTTGCACTTACCTGTAACAACATACCTTCAATGAGAATATAAAATTCAGAAATAATTTGAATAGCATTTTGTTTAAACAGCCTTTATAATTGAATGCAAGGCTCATGTCTCTGCATTTTCCAACAATCTAGAAGAGTGTATAGATCATTTATTAAATTAATTTACAAATTATACCATCTTGTGCAATGGAATCAGCACCATAAAAGAAAAAGAGATTGCAAAAGATAGAGAAAGTGAGCCCAAGACAATCTTCACTGTAACACTAAGGTATGTACGCTATTAAGTTTGTTAGGTCAGCCATATGGCAAAGACATAGAAGGTTCTTAACTTTTCTAACTATGATATTTGCTGAGCAAGTGCCTGTTACTCCTTCAATTGTTCATTTTCCTTTGTTTTCGCTGTCAGGCACAGCGGTCAGCTGGATGCCATTAAAATAATTATTTTATTCTGCCACAAGGCTGTTTCCATATGGCTACCCCAAATTGGATTTTTAAAATGGTTGCTATTTTCTCAGGAAATGAAATTCATGTTTAATGCCTACAAGAGCAGCAAACTGTATGACGTCTTCCTATTTTAACCTTTGCATACATAACTTTAATTAATATTTTCTTTTATCTAGAAGTCTTTCACGGATAGAGATATAAGTTCAAGCAGTATTCTGAACCTGCTTTCTGGTGCAGCACATGTGTGTGCAGTTAAGTAGAGCTATCATCTCCATGCATCATTAATACTGAACAAGTAGAATACTAGCTAACCCACTCACAATGTTCATTAACAATTCATCTAATAGAGCCTGAGAATATTGTGTTACTAGTTTGAGACAGCTTGCACCTATTTGGTCTTCTTCCTGCTTTAAGTCAGTCTGCTTCTTCTTTCTGCACTGTGTAACTTCAATGAAGCAATGCATGCAATGCTTGAATGTTTGAACATTATACCATAAATAGAAGCATTTTGAAAACATTTAAGTTGAAAACAGGGCATTAGATTGCGCAATCAACATGTCTCATAAAACGTTTTTGACAGCATCACCTGAAGAAAATTATGAAGCCCTTTCATGTAGCAGCAAACCCATCAGGACCATCCTATTGTGCAAGATGTTCTCTGCTATTAATCACCATAGTCTAGGCTTGTTGCTACAATCCTCTTTCAGGGTTTGGATCGACAGGACCTGCTTGGTCTGATATAGTAGAGAACAACCACTTCCCAGCCTAATGAGGATTAGATTAGATTAGATTACTTACAGTGTGGAAACAGGCCCTTCGGCCCAACAAGTCCACACCGCCCCGCTGAAGCGCAACCCACCCATACCCCTACATTTACCCCTTACCTAACACTATGGGCAATTTAGCATGGCCAATTCACCTGACCTGCACATCTTTGGACTGTGGGAGGAAACCGGAACACCCGGAGGAAACCCACGCAGACACGGGGAGAACGTGCAAACTCCACACAGTCAGTCGCCTGAGGCGGGACTTTTCTGTTAAAAAAAATTATTGCATTGTAAGCAATTATGCTCTAGACACACCGATGTGCTAGACATTAGATTGAATGTCATTTTTGGAGTGAGTTTCATGAAGTGTTTCTTTCCACAAGGCCCGGCACACTTTCTTGTATTCACTTCACCAAGTAAGCACTATACCTCTATGGCACCCATTTGTCCCTTTCTCTGTTTTGCTGTAGGTGGACAAGGTCAGAAGTCATACAACACTAGGTCAGAGTCCAACAGGTTTATTTGAAACCACAAGCTTTCGAATGCTGTTCCTTCCCCCACTTCACCTGATGAAGGGCAGTACTCCAAAAGCTTGTTATTTCAAATGAACCTGTTGGAATGTAACCTGGTGTCGTGTGACTTCTGACCTTGTCCATCCTAGTCTGCCGGCATTTCCACATCACTGCTGTAGGTGGAAGTCTCAACTGTCTGGCATGTTCCAAGATTCCTGGCTCTGGCACCATCTTTATAAGGCTAAAATCAACTGAGCTTCTCCTGTTCCTCGGATCCCGAAACGTCGATTTTCCTGCTCCTCGTATGCTGCCTAACCTGCTGTGCTTTTCCAGCATCACTCCAATCTTGACTCATCATCTTTATAAGGTGTAACCATTCAAGACCTGCCAGCCTGATGCTGCCCTGCACAGACACTGAGAATTTATCAGGCACAGCAGATAAGGGATAGTTGGTACTGCATTTTGTGCACAGGGATGGAGAGGGCCCAGTGGATGGGGTGGAGCAGAGGAGTGTCACCATCTCCCATCAGGACCAGCAGAGGAGGCCATGACACCAGACCCTGCCAATGTGTCAGTGCAGTCTGGTGATCTGGAGAAATACTCAGCACGATATGAAGATGGCTAATGACTTTCTCCATTCTATGACAGTAAGTGTTACTCTCTTGTCGCTGCTAACTCCCACTCTCTCTACTCATGCTACTGCACCCAGTTCTCATCAAAGGTCATAGTCTACCACTCTCAACACACATACAACTTTTTCACCATCTGTACCATCAGTAAAAGCTGTGCCACCCACTTGCAACTCACTCAGTCCCTCCTTTTCTTTCAGTCCAGGAGAAAACAGCCGATAACTGAACAAACAGAGCCAAGACAGGTGGTGAGACACTTGACATTCTGTTCCTTGCCAGCAAGGATCAGAACTGGCCCTGTGGAAGTGCCAAAACATTCAACCAAGTAAGAAGCATTGTTCATTTTAGTCCTGCTATCATGCATATAGTTCAGTAAGGAATCAAAAATCACCTTTGCAATGTGTTGGGGAAGTAATGGTGAAGTTATCAGAGAACGTTGCTGAGTATCTGGTGTGGAGTTGGACCCCTCAACTTTAATCTCCATCGGCATAATGGTGGTACTGGCATGAGCTACTCTGGGAGCAATATCACAGTTTTTGTAAATACTTTGTATAAATTAAGACACTAAATCTCTTTGGAATCAATACAGCTACAACAGTTAAATACCAAAACATACAAATTTACTGAGTGTTGTAGTGTTATTTCGCCTACTCTAATGCACTGATACAACTCAGTTAAGTTAATTGTCTTTAGAAATGAGTTTAACATTAATTATATAAATTAGGGACTCTGATGTTCAAATATACTGTTCAGGCATTGTACTTTTTATAGTTCAGCTTGAAAGAAATCTAACATTTTGGGAGGGTTTGCAACTGAAGGATGTAATACCTGTCCTTTCTTGTCTCTCCCTTAGACAACAATACCTTTAACAATTTATATTTAATCAGCGCATTTAAATTAGCAAAGCATTTCACAGGAGCATTATAAAAGATGACACTGAGCCAGAGAAGGAGATCGGCACAAATGCGCTATCCAAAGGATGGCCTTTAATTCACTGTCTTCTGTTTCATCCTGAGCTGTGTATTAGTATATTTTGTTTCAGAGCAGGTAGGGGACTGAGTCTGTGCTGGCTGGTGCCATAGTCAGTGTGTTACTGTTAGTTTCTGTTTCCTTTTTTTGGGGGGGGAGAATTTGATTTCTGAACTGGCTGAATTACTTGGCCAGTTTATTAATTGGCATTCCTTTTAGTGAGGACTGATTGTTTAACTCCTAATGCCAATAATGTGTTTCAGGTGTAACTCAGTTCTCATTAGGGGATTGTTGTTTCACTGGTTGGTTACAGCCTGTGTTATTCTTTTCTCTTCTTTGTCCTTTTTCTCAAAAGGACAATGTTAATTTTATGGTAGGGCTTAGTTTTCTTTGTTTTTTGTATGTGTTCTCATTGTTTTGATGTTTTCCTGGAAATGGATTCTATATTTTGAAGACTGTATAGATTTGGACTGTGTACCAGAAAGGGCTGTTTTTTGGTAATTAACTGTGTTGTGGTGTTTCCTGGGCCTATCATCTGCACTGTCTTGTGCCCCTGGGTCTGGCAGGTCTTACTGTGAGCTGGGAGGCTCATGGGTCATCCTGAAAGTTGTTACCCTGAGAGCTGGAGGGTGGGTAGGCCATCCTGATGCCAGTCACCCAGAGAGCCAGATGGTGCAACCCTTGAAGGGGTAATTGGGACAGGCTGTCCTAGAAGTGGTTGGAAGGTGTCAGAGCAGCTGAGAGCCAGAAGGTGTGTAGGGGCAGGCTGATATTTGGAAGGCTTGTGGGCTACCCTGCACCCCATTGTCCCTGGGGAAGGAGATGGGCTGTCCTAGAGGTGGCTGGAAGGTGTGCCTAGGTAGCCCACTGGCTGGACAGTGCATCGGGGTGGGTGAGAGCCCAATGGTATGTAGGGGCAGACAGTGAGCCAGAAGGTGGGTAGTTGCCCTCAGTGCTGTTACCCCAGGTGGGTACTGGGGCAGGTTGTCCTAGAGATGGTCAAAAGGTCAGGGTGGACCAGAACTGGACAGTGCACAGGGGCAGACTGCATTAGTGGTTGGAAGGTGGGAGGGAGGGGGGTTGCTGGGTCTGTATTGTCTGCACTGTTTTTGTAACAAGATTGTCTTATGTACAAATGTCATTGTTGCTGTCTTTTCATATTTGAAACTGGGATTTGTGGTTTGTCGTCCATTCCCTGTAAACTGGTTGAATGGTAGGGTTTGGGGCTTAGCTTTGCTGTTCCCCTCCCTTGTAAAATTGCTGTTGTATACAGCTGTAAATGTTGACTGTGTTTTTCTGTAAACGCTTTTGTAATTGTTTTTTAAATAAAAATAAACAGGAGTGTCAGATGTTCTGTTCATACTAACAGCTGGCTGAGACCTGGATCATTGTCAAGGACATTCCAATGTGTAAATGAAAGGTGAGTTGGTGATGGAATACGGTCTCTGGAGTTCTTTCAGAAAGAAGTTTCAAATTCACTTGATCTCGAACAGAAATCAAGCCTACAGTTATTCAGAATCACGTTAGCCATCTAGCCTTCTGATCTTGAAAAGGAGAAATGGGTCAGAAAATTCAAGTTTGATCAAAGAGCATCTTGAAGGAAAGGGAAGTAGAGACTGAGCTGTAGTAAATATTTTCCAGAGTTTATGGTGACCTTATCTGAAGGTAAGGTGACCACTGATGGAGTGATACTCAGGTATACTCTAGATGACAGAATTGGAGGAATGCAATTAGAGGAATTGCTGTGGGGATTACAGCGATAAGGAAGAGTATGCATAATGTGACTCTCAACATTGTTTGTTTGTTTTTAATTTACTGGTTCTACGATTAGATTAGATTACTTAGTGTGGAAACAGGCCCTTCGGCCCAACAAGTCCACACCGCCCCGCCGAAGCACAACCCACCCATACCCCTACATTTACCCCTTACCTAACACTACGGGCAATTTAGCATAGCCAATTCACCTGACCTGCACATCTTTGGACTGTGGGAGGAAACCGGAGCACCCGGAGGAAACCCACGCAGACACGGGAAGAATGTGCAAACTCCACACAGACAGTCACCCAAGGCTGGAATCGAACCTGGGACCCTGGTGCTGTGAGGCAGCAGTGCTAGCCACCGTGCCAGTTCAAAAGGGGCAGCATGGTGGCTCAGTGGTTAGCACTGATGCCTCAACACCAGGGACCTGGGATTTGATTCCTGGCTCAGGCAACTGTGGAGTTTGCATGTTCTCCCCATGTCTGTGTGGGTTTCCTCTGGGTGCTCAGGTTTCCTCTCAGACCAAAGATGTGTAGGTCAGGTGAATTGGCCATGCTAAATTGTCCATAGTGTTATGTGGATTAGTCATGGATAAATGGAGGGGAATGGGTGGGTTGCTCTTTGGCAGGTTGCTGTGGACGTTGGACCGAAAGACCTGTTTCTACACTGTAGGGAATCTAATGAAGGAGCCTTGAGCATTTATGAAATTCAGGGTCCTATTTTCCTTTGATTTGTTGCTGCCAGGCTTAACAAAGTTTACAGACTGCGGAGTCTATGGTTAGTGGAAAAAACTCTTATTTTGTGTTCAGGATGAATAGGAGTTAACATTTCAGGTGAGAAAAAGTTACATCCATCTCTATCCTCTATTCCCCTTCCACAAAATATTGCTAATATATACAACTTATCAATGTTCATTTAATTATACTTTCATTTTTAACCCCTATATGCACCTGAGGTACCATAACCTAGAGGTCTAATGACCAAGAGCTAGATGGCATTTTCTTAGCTGACATGAATACAATTGGCTGAATGGCTTCCTTCTGTCATGTTTCTAAAGTGGTATACTGTATTTCTTTTCTGAAACTTAATCTGTAATGATGAACCTTCTTTTAGGGTAGCATGGTAGCTCAGTGGTTAGCACTGCTGCCTCAACATCAGGGACCTGTTTGACTCCAGCCTCAGGTGACAGTCTGTGGAATTTGCATGTTCTCCCCATAGCTGCATGGGTTTCCTCCCACAATCCAAAAATGTGCAGATTAAGGTGAATTGGCCATGCTAAATTGCCCATAATGTTCAGATGTGTAGGTTAGTTGCATTGGTCAGAAGTAAATATAGGATAATAGGGTAGGGGAATGGTCTGGGTGGGTTGCCCTTCAGCCTAACAAGTCCACTAAAGAGTCTGTTTCCACTCTACAGGGATTCTAGGATTTTACTGTCAGCTGATAGAGCCCAGATTAACATTCTCTCACCCATCGGCATAATTTCATTGGGCAGTTAACCAATAGTGAACTGTAGATGAAGTCTCACAGAAAAATATCTCCTGTCTCAAACCTTAAGCCCATCAAAACTCTACTCAAACCCATTTGTCCCTTTCCAGTTGAACACTTTCTAGGCTTTAAAAATTCATCACTACCCCTCAGGTCAGTTAATACGAATATCTGAAAAATGTGTTTAGCAAGAGCTGCTTGATTTTGTCAAATGGTTTTAAATAAACAACAAAGAATATTTTGGAAACTGCAGAATGTTATTCAATAGCTCAACCGACTAAATCATGCACTCTTTAAGACAAAGCTTATAACGTTCACTTTTAGGCTTTTGGAAAGAGTTGAAGACTTCATTCAAGTTTTTATTTTAACTTCATGCATATTTTCATATTTACTTTAATACTGAAAAGGAGGTATAATTAAATTGTTCAACCGAAAAAGAATAAGTTAGAAGTGAATGAAAACTTGGATGAAGAGGTGGTTTTTCAAGTAGAGTAATAGGAGATAGAGCTAATAGTGGAGTCATTTAGGGAGGGCATTTCAGTGTGACAGGGCAAGTCTAACTGCCAACTGTAGGCTGCAATTGTGAAGATTGTACGCAGGTTACCCGAATCATGGTGTCAGCCCCGTTTGAAAAGTCCACTGATACTCCAGGCCCACTATGCTTGGGGTCATCAAAAAAAGCAAACATTTAATCAACTTGCCCAAATTCCACCAGTGTTTTTCCGTGTGATGGACTCTGGTTAACAGAAAACTTGACTAGGTTTCAGTACTTAATAAGAAACTATTATTTATCACAAATACATGAGGGAAATGACATTAAATATTAACATATGATTCTGCTATCTTAAGCTATATTGCTTTTCCCTCCACACTCATGCAGGAAGACACAGGCAAACAAACATATAGCTGTTAGAGGTTGGGGGGGAAATACCAGCAGAAACACCGTTCAATCACATCAGTCCACAGGACGTGTATCCTTTTGTTTTTTTTCTGTCCAACTGAGTTTCAATCTCCCTTCCATATCATTTCAGTTCATTGCTGAAGACATAAGGCAGTTGACAATTAATTGTCCAGTCTTTCAGTCACTGGCTAGAGGCAACAATTTCAGCAAAAAGTAGGAGAGAATAGTTAACTTCTAGTTCAAGATTACTTCACTGCAGAGTGAGGAAAAAAAAATTGTCACTTTCAGTCTAGGAGACTTCTACCTTTGTATTGGTCACCCACAAATTGTCCACCTTTCTGGTGGCCTACCAGTGCATTGTTGTCATGCTGATGACTTTTGGACCATGCAACTAGTTTTCATTAAGACCACAAATCAACAGCCTGTCTCTGGGTAAAGCTTGCTCTGTATCTTGACCCATGGTGTCACTGAGTCGCAAATTCTTCACCCACTGCTTAAGCAAGGCAGCAGTGCAAACAAAATTCACAATGAACTCCAGTAACTCTCAGTCCTTGGTTTAAAGCTGTCATTTTTTTTCCCCCATTTTGGTCTACATTCAACCAGCTCACTACCTCAGCATAACCTTTGTTCAAAGATGAATAAAAGAACTGAATTCCAGAATTGAAGGGAAAAATGACAGCTCTTGGCATCAAGGCCCCATTTGACTGAGTGTGGTATCAAGAAGCCTTAGCAAAACTGGAGTCAATGGGAATCAAGGGTAAAGTTCTCCTCTGGTTGTAATCATATTTGGTGCAAACGAAGATGTTTGCGGCTGTCAGAGGTTAGTCATTTCAGTCCCAGGACATCGCTGCAGGGATTCCTCAGGATAGTGTCTGAGGCCCAAGCATCTTCAGCACCTTCACCAATGACTACCCTCCATCATATGGTCAGAAGTGGAGATGGTCGCTGATGATTGCACAATGTTCAGCATTATTCGTGACTCCTCTGAGACAATCAAACTAAATTCAACAGCTTTTCCATTATGGAATCTCCCACTATCAATATCTTGGGGTTTACCATTGACCAGAAGCTAGTTTAGCCATATAGCACCTCAGGGGCTAGCAATCCTGTAGTGCATAACTCATCTTGTGACACCCAAAGCCTGTGCACCATCTACAAGGCACAGGTCAGGATTGTGATGGAATATTCCCCCTCTTGCTCGGCTGAGTGCTGCTCCAATAACTCTCAAAGCAGTCTGCTTGATTGGTAACACATCCGTAGAAGTCCGCTCCCTTCATTATTGATACTTAGTAGCAGTAGTGCACCATTTTACAAGGTGAACTTCGGAATTTCACCAAGGCTCCTGCCAAACCCATGACCACTACCAAGTTGAAGGATAGGGGTGCAGATACAGTGGAACACCATCACCTGCAAGTTCCCCCCCAAGCTACTCAAAATCGTGACTTGGAAATATATCACTGATCCTTCACTACTGCTGGGTCAAACTTCTGGAGCTCCTTTGGTAATGCACGGAGAGTCTACAAACAGCACATGGACTGCCATGGTTCAAGAAGATGGCTCATTACTGTCTTTTCAAGGGCCACTCAGGGTGGGTAATAAATACATGCCCACATCCCATGAACGAATAAAAAAAGGCCATCTTAAAGAGGCGACTAGAGAAATGGGCAAGAAACAATTCAATGGATAAGTCAACTAATATGTTTAAATGTATTTGAGAACTCAATAAACTGGAGCAGGAGTAAACCATATGGCACTTCAAGCCTACTCTGCCACTCACGATCTTGGCAGATCTCGGTCTTTAAGTCAGCTTTCCTGTCTAATTTCCACATCCTTTGCTTTCCTGAGAGACCAAAGGTTGATCTGTATCAGCCTTAAATGTATTCACTGATAAAACATTCACAGTCCCCTGGAGTATTCCAAATATTCAAACCCTTTGAGTGAAATTATTTCTCCTCATCATGTTATTATGCAATATAATTATGACAGAATTAATTTCAGCTATTGAGAAAAACATACATAAAGTTTTACATTCAGAAAGCATTTTGAGTTTTCTTTTACAATAAAGCGGTACAGTATGATGCTGCAGCATTACAATGAGCCTTTATAGAGCAGTGATCAGATTGAGAAAGAAAATGCATGTCTAATATTACCTGCTGAACTCACAATGGAATGTAACAAGTTAAAGTGGAAATTTGTAGATTTGATTTCCCATTGAAAACATTTACAAATTAATTTCAATGGAGTATGTGACTCATCTCAAAATCTCAAGGTACTAGAAATTAAAATTAATTGTGGCACTGAAATAATGAATAGTGGTATAATTTCACACTGCTGTTTCTGTCACTTTGCCATTTTCCATTGTGACATTGTAATAACTTTTTAGGACAGTGTACATGCTACTATTCCATTAAAGTTAATATTTTACAACTAACACCGATTTAAACATTAATATGTATGCTGTACAAATGCCACAGTACAACACAGAGCTTTTTATAGGATGATAGGAACAGGAGTGGGCCATTCAGCCCTTCAATCCTATTCTGTCAATCAATGAGATCTGGCTGATATGTGGCTTGACTCCACCTTTGGTCAATATCCCTTAAAACCTTTGCTTCACAGAAATATATCTACCTCAAATTTAAAATGACCAACTGATCGAGCATCAACTGTTGCTTTTAGAAGAGCTCCAAGCCTCTGTCATCTTTTGTGTATAGATATGCTTCTTACCTTTGGTTTACTTCTCATATTAAGTGAGCTGATAGACGCATTGCTTTTCTTCTAAAGTAATAACATCTTAAATGCAAATTGTAATATCATATTAAGAACATTAACAGGGGCAGGAGTAGGCCACCTGGTTCATCAAGCCTGTACCACCATTCAATAAGATCATGGCTAATTGTTTCAGAGGATTCAGCTCCATCTATCCGCCCTCTCATCATAACCTTTAATTTCTTTACTGTTCAAAAATCTATCCATTTTTGCCTTAAAAACCTTAAACAAGGTAGTCTCAACTGCTTCACTGGGCAAGAAATTCCACAGATTCACAACCCTTTGGGTGAAGTTGTTCCTCCTCAATTCAGTCCTAAATCTGCTCCCCCTTATTTTGATGTTATACCCCCTAATTCTAGTTTCACCTGCAAGTGCAAACAACATCCCTGCTTCTATCTTATCTATTCCCTTCATAATTTTATATGTTTCTACAAGAATCCACCCTCATTTTTCTGCATTCCAATGAGTCCAGTCCCAGTCCACATAATCTTTCCTCAAAAGTCAAACTTCTCAATTCAGAAGCAACTTAGTGAATCTCCTCTGCACCCCCTTTAGTGCTAGTACATCCATTCTCAAGTAAGGAGACCAAAACGGTACACAGTACTCCAGGAGTACCCTAAACAGCTGCAGCATAACTTCCCTATTTTTAAACTCCATCCCTCTAGCAATGAAAGATAATATTCCATATGCTTTCTTAATGACCTGCTGCACCTGCAAACCAACTTTTTGTGCTTCACACACAAGGATACTCGGGTCTCTCTGCACAGCAGCAGGCTGCTTTTTTTTAAACCATTTAAATAATAGTCCATATTGCTGTTGTTCCACCAAAATGGATGACCTCACATTTATCACATTGTGCTCCATTTACCAGGCCCTTGCCCACTCAATTATCCTGTATATATCCCTTTGTAGACTGTCAGTGTCCTCTGCATACTGTTCTACCACTCATTTTAGTGTCATCTACGAACTTTGACATACTACACTTGGTCCCCAACGTCAAATCATCTCTGTAAATTGTAAGCAATTGTGATCCCAACATTGACTCCTGAGGCACCCCAATAGCCACTGATCATCATCCAGAAAAACACCCATTTATCCCCACTCTTTGTTTTCTGTTAGTTAAGCAATCTTCTATCTATACCAATACATTACATGTAACACCATGCACCTTTATCTTATGCAGCAGTTTTTTAAGGGCACCTTGTCAAATGCCTATGGGAAATCCAGATATAACTACATCCATTGGTTGTCCATTGTCCCTAAAGAATTTTAGTAAATTAGTTCAACATAACCTGCCTTTCAAGAACCCATGCTGTGTCTGCCCAATGGGACAACTTATATCCAAATATCTTGCTGTTTCTTCCTCTGCTATGGATTCAAGCACTTTCCTGACTACAGAAGTTAAGCTAATGGGCCAACAGTTGCCTGCCTTTTGTCCAACTCCTTTTTAAACAGTGGCATCACCTTTGCTGTTTTCCAGAATGCTGGAACCACCCCAGAGTCCACCAATTTTTTGGAAAACTATGAACACATCTGTTATTTCCACAGCCATCTCTTTTCGTAGCCTGGGGTGCATTCCATCAGCGCCAGGAGACTTGCCTACCTTTAGACCCATTTTCTTGCCCAACATTAACTCTTTAATGATAATGATAGTTTCCAGGTCCTCACCTGCCATAGTCTCCTTTTCATCGATTAGTGAATGCCGACACAAAATACCAGTTCAGTGCTTCAGCCATTTCCTCACTTCCTATTATCAAATCCCCCTTCTCATCCTCCAAAGGACCAATGTTTACCTTAGGCACTCTTTTTCATTTTATATATTTGTAGAAACTTTTGCTCTCTGTTCTTATATTCTGAACTAATTTATTCTCATAATCCATCTTACTTTTCTTTACAGCTTTTCTCATGGCTTTCTGTTCACATTTAAAGATTTTCCAAGCCCTTAATTTCCCATGAATCTTTGCCACTTTGTATGCATTAGCTATCAATTTGATACCCTCCTTTATTTCCTTAGTTATCAGTGGCTGATTGACCCTTTTCCTACAGTGCTTCCTCATCACTGGTGTATATTTTTGCTGAGCACAGTGAAAAATCGCTTTGAAAGTCCTTCACTCTTCCTCAATTATCCCACCATATAGTCTTTGGTCCCAGTCTACCTGAGCCAACTCTCCTTCATCCCACTGTAGTGCCCTTTGTTTAAGCACAAGACCTTGGTATTGGATTTTATCATGTCACCCTCCATCTGTATTTTAAATTCAACCATATCGAATTATACCGTGCCCATTGCAAACCTAACAAATGCAAGATTCCCTAATATAAGAGATTTCACCTTCTACAACATGCTTAGATTCTGGTAACGAGTGCCCACTCAAAACATTAACCTACAAAATGTGTTTGTGAGTTTTGAGAAGATTTGTAGCTCAGGTTGAGGTTCTGGATATATGTTTGCTCGCTGAACTGGGCAGTTTATTTTTAGATGTTTCATCACCATACTAGGTAACATCATTAGTGATCCTCTGGTGAAGCACTGGTGTTATGCCTGGTTTTCTATTTATGTGTCAGTGATGTCACTTACTGTGATTATCTCATTCACCATGTTGATGAAGTCATTTTCTGTTCTTTTTCTAGAGAATTCCTAGAAGCATGGCATTCCAAACAGAACTCTATCAACAAATACATTGATTTGGATCCCATCTACCACTTGCTGAGAAAAAGAACAGGAAATGACTTCACCAACATAGCAAATTATATCATCACAGGAAATGGTATCACCAACCCAAACACATAAATAGAAAGTGGGGCATAACACCAGTGCTTCACCAGAAGCTCACTGATAGTGTTACCTAGTATTGTGTGTTTCTTTAAGTGTGTTGTGCTTTCCAACCCCCATATCTTCCAACCTCCATATCTGCAAACCACCATCAGCAGCTGTGCTTCAAACATCTATGCTCTACATCCTGGAACGTCTCTCAACTTCTCTCTGCTCCTTTAAGGCCCTGCATTAAATATCTCTTTGGCTAAGTTTAAGGTCATCCCTTCTAATATCCGATTCTTTGGCTCAGCGTTCATATTTTTGCCAGATTATGTTTCTGTGATTCTACATTAAAGGTGTCACATAAAATAAACATTGTTGTTATTGTTAGTCATACATTTTCTGTGTTCTGAAATATAATGAATTTTCTGTATATTTCCAGAGTTTTGTTGCTGTATTTAAGGTCAGTCAATGTTTGCAGTTTTTATTTCCGTACTTATTTGGAACATCTGTTCTCCATAGTAAACTTTGTACTAACATTGTAAACATATCTCCACAACTTATAAAGGGATATGCATTACAACCATCTTAAATAAAAGTAAATTATTTAGTTTATCAATTATATATTTTGTTAAGTTATTCATTGATTTCATGGGAAAGCAATGGTAGATGGAATACTCATGAGACAATGGGTCTATACATAGAATAGTTAGATTAGTCATTCTCTGCACAATTCAGTGGCCATTGCTTGAAATGTATTATTGAATGAAAAATATTAACATAGGAAAACTGAAAATGTTGCACAGGCATAGGATCTTAGCACGATCTTATACATGGGTCATAGGGAATGTACTTACATAAATTAAATGATTAGGGTATTACAACCCCAACAGCTAATTGAAGAAAGCACCAAAGTAGACTTTAGCCTTCTGTGCAGAAAAAACTTCTAATGTTTTTGTCTTGTTTTCAAAATCACCGTTTTGGCTGAGAATAAAATGGTCAACTTTCAACTTGATGCTGAATTTCAGAGTTCCCACATTTTAAATTTATGAATTTTGCAAAGCCATGGCCCATAAAAACAAATTGGCAATGTTATAGTCTTATTTTGGAGAATTGAGAGCACTCAGATAAAAGATTCAACAACTCCTCTCTACATTATCTTGACATTACATTCCTTTTATTGATTCAAAATTTCTGTAGTCTTGGTTGGTTTCCCACATTCTACCCTCTTTAAACATGAAGTCACCAAAATTCAGCTGCCCATATTTCAATTTGCAGCAACTTTCATTTCCCTTTCACCTGGTGACTTTGACTGGTTCCCTGCAAAACAACATGTTGACTTAAAAAAAATTCTTATCCTTGTTTTCAAACCTCTCCATGATGTCACCCTCTCCCAATCTCTGCAATCTTTGACAGTCCTACAACCCTTTAAGATACCTACTCTCCTTTAATTCTGCCCTTTCATGCCCAATGCCTAAGGGACATTCCTAATTCCGCCATCCATGGCCATTCCTTCAGTTGCCCTGGCCCTAAGCTCCCTCAACATACTTCACTATCATCCATGCCTCCTTTTAGGATACACCAGCTTTATCAAGCTTTTATCTGATCTCATATACTGTTATGTGCCTTGGTGAATGTATTACATAATTATGTATTGTTGTTAAAATTTTTGCAGCAAAAGTAATGAACTGTCTATGGAATCATCGAAGATTTTGCTGCACAAAACCAATTGGGGAAAATTCTGTTTTAATCGTGGTGAATGTAACAAGCGAATGAGTGGCATCTAGTGGGAGGAGGTAGGCTAGTCACAGTAGACTGTGACATAAGGTCAGAGATCCGATCACCTTCAAACCCCGTTGAAGATCAACATTGTCCTTTAGTAATTCATGCATTCATGAGGGGGTAGCTTGAGTGAACATTTGCATTTGGTGTTTGTGGTCTGGATCCTTTCACACTCATATTCCCTCAAAGGGGATTTTCCACAGCAAGTGGTTATTCTATAGATTATGCAAGCGGCACGATTAGATCAACTGTGCGTGGTCAATCAGTACCGGCGGAAGTTGCCATGAATAAATTATGTCCAACATCAGCGCACTATGGATGTCGTTCCCAAGTTTGTCGGACGCAGTGGCCTGAATGTTTCCTGGCCGTCGCTGAACGGCGCTGTTGTCAGTTTTCTCATCAATTTGTCTCTCCTTACAAATGACTGTTTGTCCACTTTCTCCGATTATGGACATTTGACATTCACAGCATTTAAGGGGAAGGGGGCTTTTTTGTAAAGTTACAATAAAAAAGAAGTTAATTTAAATAATCAGAATCACCATTTCGTATAAAGTTGGTCAACTCTTGATCACACCAGTCCCGCGCACACACTTTGATATGTATTTGAACTTGAAGTGATAAACAACGTTTTGACTAAACAGACAGGGAAAATAAAATCAGATTTCATGAAATGACCGTTAAAGGTTTAATACCGGCATCGTTGTACCTTTAAATAGCCGTGTTTAACTGCAGTGTTTTCTATATAAATATATACTTCCCGCCGACTTTAACTTATCCTTATCACGGCGTTTCCAATAATTTGTCACGTCGAAAATTAGATTGGAGAAATAAACGTGTTTATCAGAAATCGTATCCTGAAAATCATCAAATAAACTGCAAGGGCCTGGAATATAATAGCAGTTACCGGTTCCTGGCCGAGAGAAGGGAAAAAGGGATGGAAAAGAAGTTCCTGGTATCCACGCAGCGTTGTCAGTCAGTGACGGTCTCATCATCATCCGGGCTGACGAACATAATGCAATTCAAGGAGTGCTTGATCGGGAAGGATGAATTTTTCAAATCGCGTTAACACGTTTCCAATTAAAGACACGCCGGGGTAATCCGGTGGGACCGATTACGTCTGCGAATAGACAGTAAAAGGCTGGGAAAGATCTAACGAAAGTTACCGAACAAAGGTTGCCAAGTGGACTTTTATTGTTTACCACCCACCTCAAGTCGATAATATCATATTGAACTACCACATGCATCGTATACTATATAAGGGCCTGCGCTGGGAGGCACTGCAGAAATGGTGTAGTTTATGGAATAAAGTGCACACCGGGAGAAATTATTTATTCTGTGAGCAAGTTTCAGGAAAACAAAAACGACACCGCTTGCAAAGAGAGGGGGCAGGATATATTTTGAAGGTAAATGCATGAAATGATTTTTTGATTTAGATTCGCAATTCAGATCTAGATTATATAGATGCTACTTTAAGAACAAGAAGTCTTGCTCCAGTCAAGCAAGGCAGGACATACCGGATGCTGGTTTTATTTTGGAGTAACTAGACATCCTTTGCAAAGTAGCAAAACAACTGCAGAATTGCATGCAGTTTTGCAACTTTTATCAAATGAGGATTTTTAAAGGAATTTACTGCTAAAAATTAAACGACAAACCACTTAGTGTGAATCTTAAAACACAAAAGAGTTTAAATGTTCAGACCCGTAAGAAGCAGTGAAGTGGTTAGGGCTGATGAGGGTGAAGTGTGCAGTTTGAGTGGCTTGGTATATGCGTGCGGCTGTAACTGTTAAAGATCATCATGTCGGTGTCTTCTCTCTGCTAGAGCCACGGAGTCGCAGCTGGGAGGCTTTAACCTGATCCCAACATCAGAAATGAACAGCCCGAGGTCACCGCTATTCTTTGGACTGATACTTCTCATTAGCACAGCTGGATATTGCAAAGAGAGGACAGATCTCACAGAGTTAGGGGAGAACAAAACCCTCTTTAACTTAATATTGGAAATCATAAATCATTTACAAAAACACCGGGAAGAGGAAACCAATGAGGTCGACTACTTTCCACAACGTGTCGATTATACGCTTGATTCCTGGGAATTGCCTGACAATGAGGTGTACCGTAAGGAGGAGAGAGTTGGTAAGTGGGGCTACTGTTTCCTCGCTACTTGTTAATCCACCTGGCCGGGGGTCCACCTTACTGAGTGAGGAGCCAGGTATATTGGACGGTCATTCATTTTATTTCCTTTGACCGAGTTGAAACCAGAGGTTCTGGGCTGTGAAGATCTGGGAGGAGGGAGGGGGCGATCGGAGCGGTGAACGTCCCCTTGGGGCCGCGGAAGATCTGCTCGCTGACCTGTTGTGCTCTCTGGTCGAGAAAGTAAGGAAGGTGTCGGTGGGCCGAGGGGGCGGGGGAAGCCGTGGATGTGAGGTTGCAAGGCGAAAGCTGGCTTCTTCCAGTAAAGGAGCAACACTAAACCTAAGAGGGTATAATCCCCACCCCACCTCCAATTTCCAAACGCTGTTAGACAGAGTTTATGAATGGACAACAACCAGGAAGGGGTGACATGAGGACATTGACCGTCTGCTACTCTAGAGTCCCGCGGGAGAGTGGCCGCTGTTTGTGTGCTCCCAAGTGACGGGCAAACGCTTTACGTTCGCCATTCATAATCCTCGTTAAAAATTACATACCATGTTATAGTCCAAAGGGTTTATTTGGAAGCATGAACCTGGTGTTGTGTGAGTTTTTAAAAAAACTTTGTCCACCCCAGCCCAACACCGGCCCCTCCACACCACTCATAATCCTAATTCTTTCAGTATGTCACGAGTTTGAAATATGTTTATCAGGTTAGGAGTTACAGAGGAATGCTCCCTCCCTCTCCTGTCCAGTGTTACGGGACTTCAAGGCTGCCCAGTGATTTCCCCGTCAGTCCTGACTCGACAGCATTGTCCTGAATTGTCCATGAACTTCGGGCTGCCCTGAACAACCCCTGAAACATTAGCACACTCGGGAAACGCTGTCTTTTCGCTACTTTTTTTTTGCAGGACTGCTCCTTTGCTCAACCGAACCAATCATTTATGAAGTTGCCTGTCCGGAACCGTCCCTCGCAGCACACATCTCCAAAAAAAATTATCTAAACACCCTAAGTCCCCATTGTAACAGGAATGGCCAGATTTAGCAAATTCATCAACTCAACGGTATCTCAGCCCTGCCTTGAAACCTCTATCTGATTTTCCCAACAGAAATCGTGCCCAGAGATCTGAGGAAGATGAAAGACAAGTTTTTGAAACATTTAACAGGTAAACGCGGCTCTTTGAGTGCGGCTGTGTGTGTGTGTGTGTGTGTGTGTATGTTCTTGTGTCTGGTGCGGATCGACAGGTTTGTAACAGTCACTGACTTTTTCCCCAGGTCCACTTTACTTCAGCCCCAAGTGTAGCAAACATTTCCATCGGCTGTACCACAACACCAGGGACTGTACCATACCAGCATGTAAGTGTTAACACCACCCCCCCCCCCTCCCATCCCCCCCTCCAGGGAAAGCGATTGCTTTAGTCATAAGTCTAAAGGTTTCTTTTTTGGTTTAAATATTGCGCTGCTGGATATCTGAAACGTGAAAGAAAGGATAAATAGTTGCCCCCACAGTAGGTCAGGCAGTATCTCCGGGGGGAGGTGTAGTTTCACTCTGAAGGACTTTTCAAACCGTGGGCTTCTTAGTCTAATGTCACGGTCACTTCAAGGCTCGGCCGCTTTCAGTTGAGCTGTACAGATGTGTTAGTCGAGCGGGGAAGGACGGTTTGTACCGGTTTCGGCGGAGAATGTGGCAACGTAAACTCAGTGCATGGTGTTCAGAGCCGCTCCCAGTCAGCACATTGACGGCCGTCCCACTGGACAGGAGGGTGGGTGGGAGAGAGAGAGAGAGAGACAGGGACAGATGGAACATTGTGGGGACAACTCCATTCTTAACGAAGTGACTCTGTGCCGAGTGGTCAGCAGTTTCAAGTGGGGGTGTGACAAATCAGGTCGCGATCATCCAAACGAATTTCAGTTTGCCAGTCACTGCCTGGATCGCTGAAACTTCAGCACGTTCGTGGTGGGATATGGGAAGCTCTTTATCATAACAGAGTCTCGCCTTCTCCCGCTTTTGTCGGCGGAGACCTGTTGCCAAGATCATTCCCCATGGGACTCAGTGCAAACCATATCCCCAGTGTCTATCGGAATAGCAGGGGCGTGTTTGATTCGATCAGGGTGTGCCGAGATACAAGCGAGGAAATGTTAAGGGCCAGTTTTCCGCACATCACGCGTGCAACTCAATCACATTTAACATCATTCTAAAAGCCGGCATTTTTCAATAACTTATAGATTTTTTAAAAAATGATTCTCGTGGAAATGAAAATTGCAAGACTCGTTTGCGAAAGTGTATTGTTTCTCGAATGCAAAATACAAAGGAGGCAGACACTTGACAAGGGCCGGTTATAAAAATAGAATTGACCCATCTGTTTATTTACATCTCTCGATTCGTGGGAAGCCTCAGGAAGTCCATATGGCAGGAATGTGTCAATAACAATATAGACAAATCCTATATGTCTCTGAGAATGAGAGAAAGCTATTTGACGACACAACTTTACATACTCCACCCCCCCCCCCCCCCCCACCGCCATGGGAGATACTATCTCCTAAAAATAAATCTCCGTGAAGGGCAGTGAGTGTCTTTTTCTGTATCTTGATTTTTAACTTTGTCCACCCCAGTCCAACACCGGCTCCTCCAAATAATTTCTGTGTCTTTCTCTTCTCGTAGATTATAAAAGATGTGCCAGACTTCTCACAAGATTGGCAGTCAGTCCGATGTGCGCTAAAGGCTAAATGCGATTACAACTGGTAAGTGTTGCTGAAAGAAGGGTTTATGCCCGAAACGTCGATTCTCCTGCTCCTTTGATGCTGCCTGACCTGCTGCGCTTTTCCAGCAACACATTTTTAAGCTCTGATCTCCAGCATCTGCAGTCCTCACTTTCTCAAAGTTGCTGACTGACTGCTGTCCTGTGATATGTGAACAGCTTGGCTGGGTGACATTCTGAAATCTTAACTTGGACATTCCGGGGTGATGGTGGGGGGGGGTGTCTGTGTGGCAGTTTGGAAAGATCTTTCCCTTAGTGAATACATTTCAAAACCAAAATGCTTTCACATGCGGATTATCCCCTCCAAGCGGAGGGTTGTCTTTCGGCCAAAATCGATTGGAATACATGCATTTATTCCTCCCTGACAGATATCATATCGGTACCAGTAAAACCCGCCTTCCGTTCAACTAGTATTTGGCCCACAGAGCTATATTCTAATGTACCACAGAGCGATGCAGGCATTACGCTGCAAATATTTGAAAGCTACTGGATAATCGGACGGTATGAGCAAAAGCTGTGCCAAGGCAAAAACCTAGTTTTAACCCAAATAACTGAACCGCAACCACATGAGATCAGACTCAAGATGCAATTCGTTTCAGTATTAAAGGCCCGTTGGCAATGTTCTGCCATCTTGATGTTTCATTGCGCTACACAAGGCAGTACTAATTGCCATGGCTACGACTTCAGAGAGATGGCAGCAACTGGTGCACACATCATTTTACAAAGCTTTATAATCAATAGGTCGGCCCACGCAACGTGAAAGTAGAAAAGCCAGCCCTGGCTAATTAATATGCAATCGACTGAACGCTGAACTTCCACGCCTCGCTCATCAGCGACACCCACAACGTCATTGATTGTACAAATGCCTGGGTTAGGATTTAAAAAATAGTAAGATATCTAAAATACATGTATCCCGGCAAGAAAAAGGCAGTAATCATCATCTACAATTGAACAAAAAAGCATCAGGTACATGACTTACTTAATTCTGGCATCTTCCTGGCTCCTGTACCTCAATGAAGATTCTCATGCGGACAAACGTGAAGTCGGATTGAGGAACATACAGAAATTCAGATGGCTATAGTGTTCTACGTAGTGCATATTAAGTTAGGAAACAATAAGTTCATTTCATTATTGATTAATCATTCTTTGCATTCATTCAGCTTTACAACAGAGTGAGGATATAATTTTTCAATTGCAGTGCAGAGTTGAAATTCCACTTGTGGCGATCCTTGGTGAATTCCGCATTACTAATCATCACGGACACAAACGACGTTCTAACAGTGATTTAAAAAAAATATTCTAAGATTTTGTGATATTCCTTCCTTCACCAATTTGGTGGAAGGGTGATAAAACTGCAACAAATAGGAATTTGTTTTTTTGTTAACTTGCCATTTATCACTGCCATGTGTGGATGATACAATTGAATTAGGTTTGCTAAGCTTGTTGAGATGCCAACAAATTAGGAACTCAAACTGATGGTTTACCTATAAATGTAGCGTTTAACCAACTACTGTTACTAAACAGCTGCAACAGATGGACTGAAACAATATACCACACTCCTGGTGTAGAGCACTGAACTGCTAAGTTTATGACCCATGGGCAAACTTTTAACCAGCCATGCACCATTGTAATGTAACCACACACACTCGAGGAAAAAGTGAGGACTGCAGATGCTGGAGATCTGAGAGTGGAAGAGTGTGGTGCTGGAAAGGTACAGCCAGTCAGGCAGCATCCAAAGGAGCAGGAGAATAGATGTTTTGGGCATAAGCACCTTCATCAGGAAGGGCTCATGCCTGAAACATTGACTCTCCTGCTGCTCAGATGCTGCCTAACTGGCTGTGCCTTTCCAGCACCTGCATTCTTCAACAACCACACAGTTGAGCAATGTAAAGGTGCACTCTCTTCTATGGAAATGACCCTAGCATGAAATATTTGTAAACGGCAAAATAAATTACCTGTGGCACATGTGCAGTTTCTCAATAATGGTAAAAAGTGCCAAAATTTGCCATCATTTTCACAACCCAAATGGCAGTTTGGAACAATTACAGTCATCAACTAACTTGTAAAATGAAGTCATAAATGAAATTATTGAGTTCCATGGATAAATAAGCAGCAGTTTTTAACAACTTATGAAGTACCCACTCCACCTTTTAAAATTAAAATCGCTGAAAAAAAGTCTGGTGACTCAGTGGTTACTTCTGCCTCTCAGCACCATGGACCCTGGTTCAATTTCAGCAGCCTTGGGTGAATGTGTGGAATTTGCGAATTCTCCCCATTCAAGTGTGGGTTTTCACCGGGTGCTCCAGTTTCCTCTCACTGTCTGAAGATATGCAGGCTGGATGGATTGGCCATACTAAATGTGGGGTTAGAACGGGGAGCTGTGTCTGTGTGGGTCGCTTTTAGAAGGGTCGGTGCAGGACTCGGTAGGCCAAAAGGTCTCTTTCTGAATTGTAGGCATTCTATGATTCTAAATTAATTAACAAAATGCGATAATCTTGTTTTACAGGTATCAACATTAAGATATCCCCAGAACCAAGAAAAGTGCCTTGGAAAACAACAGGGAAACACATTGATCTCAGTACCTTTATAACATATTCCATTGTGAACAAAGATTTATTTTTGCAAACTGATCGATTACCTCCATGAACTCATTAATGTGCATTTTGTATGTTGTCAACATTATTTCTGTAATTCTGTACATTAGTATAAATAACTGCCAATGTTACAAAGGCTGAACATTTAAGAAAATAACAACACTTCACTGTTTTCCTGCATAATGCTGCCAAAAATTGCACAAATGCTTTCTTGTTCATGTTTGGAGCATTATTTTGTATTAAACATTGAGACACTCAGATACTGTTCAAGACAAGGCTAATGTATCCTAAATTTACTGTAGGAATTTTTTTCATGCTTCAGAATGCTGGTTATCTTTACTTGTCATATGTAATGCTTATGCAGTTTAAAACCATTTGCTGTGCCATAACACAGCAAAATATTGTTATAATAGAATGCTTGGGGTCACCCTCTACTCCAAGGGATAAGTTATGGTTTGCATGACATTTTTTCTTGCCTTCGTCTTTACAAAGCATAATATTTTACAACTACACTGTTAGGTTAGTACATCATTGGTTATGGTTTACATTCTCTGAGCTGAAAAAAAGTTTGTGACCAATTATCTTTTCTCTAACACAGTGGAGTGTCATTTATACAGATCTATACAAGCTATTGTCATTAGTCACTGTACATTACGGTTTATAAACATTCCAGCTAACATGTGCAATATGTATATATTGTAAAGACCTGAATATATATCAGTTATAAAATAAAGTGTTTGGTATTTGACACAGACTAGACTGAGTGCTCTTTGTATACATTCCCAGATTGTTACTGCATAGTTTTAAACGACTTTTTTCAATCATTGATTCACTACAAAAGATTTCAGTTTTTCAGACCTTGGTTTGCCTAAATCAATGCATTTAGCCTAAATTAATTCAAAAAATGAAAGTATACAATGTTCAATTAGAATACAATCTAGAGGGTGTAGCCATATTAACCTATACAAAATGTGAAATGTATTATTCTGAATAAATGATTCAAAATCTACTTTTAAGGAGACTCTGGTGTAAACAATTCTTCAAGGAGAAAATTACACTCAGAGTCATGTTTTGTGGTCTAAATTCAATACCAATACTTGATACATTTGTATTTAATAATCATTTTCAAATCAACATTTCTGTCCACTGTCACCTTTTAAATATTTTTAGCCTTCTGCTCTTTAGATTTTACCATGAGACACAGATTATTAGTTATTATCGAAGGCAACAGAATTAATAATACATTTAGTTATTGTACCCTGTATGATATTGAATGCAATATTAACAACAACTATGCTGTAGAAAGCTGCTTATGCCAAAGAAAATAGAAATGTAGCAATGGTAATGAGTTTACCTCAGAGTTACTATCTTATATTGTCTCAGCTTAATTTACCTAATAACAATGTTTTTTATGAACATGCAATTGTATCTTTAAAGGCATACTCCATGGCTTGAATGTGTTGTTGACTTAATGCTGCACTATGAAAGTGCTGGATTCTCAGAAGTAACTCCATAGACGATAAATTATTTCCTGCTTAGGCATCTGTTAATGAATCCACTGGACTACTTGAAAAAGAGTGGGGAATTCTAATTAGTTAGCCAATGTATCTTTCTTGATCAATCCTCAGAATGGATTAATTCATCCCATTAATAACTGTGGGATCTTGCTCTGTTTGACATGATAGGCATTTCCCCATAATATTAATTATTGCACTTTAGAGTAATTTGTGTTTTGTGCTTCATATCAGAATATTTCCAGGAGATGTGATGATGCACTGTGTAAAAGCACCTTCATTTCAAAATTATGCAGTAAATCCACAAAATAGTCGATGATTGAAACTTTAAAGAGCCAAGTGTGTAAAATCATTGAGCAACCTAATGTACTACCATTTGATTTTTAATAATTTGCAAAGAACTGAATATCCCATTATCGCCTCTCTAGCATTAAAGATTTTAGGAAAAAAGTTAAGTGCTTTTTGATTTTATTTCCCATTTGCTCATGGAATGAGAGCATTATCTGCAAGTCCAGTAATTATTACCCATCCTCACTGCCCTTGAGAAGGTGGTGGTGATGAGTTACACTTTTGAACCTCTACAAGCCACCCACAGCCCTCTTAGGGAGCAAGTTCCTGAATTTGATCCAACCAAATGCAATATAGTTGCAAGTCAAGATTATAAATTCCAGCTGGTGATGCTTCTACATATCTTCTGCCCTTTGCCTCTGCATGGAAAGGTGGGAATGCTGGGAAACCAGGTTTGCCTAAAGAATGTTACAGGCAATACACATTGCAGACACTGGGCATATGTGGTACAGTATTTAGACATCACTGGGATGTTAATCAAGCAGGCTCCTATAATCTGGATATTAAGATCATAAAACCATAATAGGAACACAAGTAAGATGTTTGGCCCCTCGAGCAGTCCACTCAGCCATTTCTTAATATGATGTGGAAGGAATTGAAGTGGCTAAAGCCTGGTATATGTGATGTTGGGGACCTCATCCAGTTGGCATTTCTAGCTGAATTTGGCTGCAAATTCCTCCGCCTAGTCTTAGAGTCATACAGATGTACAGTATGGAAAGAGACACTTCAGTCTAACTCGCCTATGCTGACCAGATATTCTAAACTAATCTCGTCCCATTTGCCAAAATTTGGCCCATATCCTTCTCAACCCTTCCTATTCATTTACCTAGCCAGATGCCTTTTAAATGTTGCAATTGTAGATTTGCTTGCTGAGCTGGAAGGTTCATTTCCAGATGTTTCATCACACTACTAGGTGACATCTTCAGTTGGCCTTTAGATGAAGTACTGCTGATGATTCCTGCTTTCTATTTATGTGTTTGGGTCTCTGAATGAACATCAACTACCCACAAAGTGATATGACCCTCTCACATTCATATCATTACATACAGGTAAGAAAGACCAACACTTCAACTGGGACAACACATCCATCCGAGAACAAGCCAAACAGAGACATACATGAGAACTCCTAGAAGCATGGCATTCCAATTGAAATTCTATCAACAAACACATTTACTTGGATCCCATTTACTACTCCCTGAGAAAAAGAACAGGAAATGACATCACCACAAAGAAACCCAAACATATAAATAGAAAGTAGGAATCATTAGCAGTGCTTTACCCGGAGGCCTACTGAAGATGTTACCTAGTAGGGTAACGAAACATCTGGAAATGAATCTTCCAGCTCAGTGAGCAAACCTACATCCAGAAGCTCAACCTGAGCTACAAGTTTTCTTAAAAACTCACTAATACAAGTAACAGGTTTTTTTCCAAATCATAGAATAGAGTCATTGAATATTTCCAATGTGGAAAGAGGCCATTCGGCCCATCGTGAAAATTCCAACCATGCAAATAGCATCCCATCCAGCCTCGGCCCCCTACCCTATCCCCATAACTCAATTTTTCCCATGGCTAATCCACCTAGCTTGTACATCCCTGGACACTATGGGCATTTCAGCATAGCCAATCCACTTAATCTGCACATTTTTGGATTCCTATTAGGTGAATATCATTTGCATTCCTGTGATATTCATTGGGAGCTCCAACGCTTTTCTACTTTAGGTTTTGGCTTGGCAAATTTATTTCACATTGGAAGATGCATTTGGAATTTCCTGCCCTGTATTCAAAGGTCATATTGATTCATCATCAAAACAAAACTGAAAATGCTTGACAACACTCATCAGGTCAGGCAGCATCTGTAGAGAAAGGAACAGTTAATGTTTCATCAGAACTGGTAAAAGAGATGCAACATATTTTAAGCAAGTGCAGAGGGAGGTAAGATGGGGAGATGAAAGGGAGTAATGGATGAAATGTTGGTGGGGGGGAGGTGGTGGAGGGCAAAGTACAAAAGGAAAAGTCCATGCATCAATTCTTTTGAGGTTATCATGAGGAGGACTAGACATGGGGTTGGACAGGGAGTTGCTAAGAGACAAAAAGAATTTATGGAAAGCTATCATGAAAGAAACTGTTTTTAATGGGTTTATCATTTTATTACTTTCTTTGCAAGGAATTGATTAACTGCAATTATTACTTTTAATAAATCTATGTACACTTATGCTGAGGTTAGAGACACTGTTTATTCTGAAATAAAATAGAAAATGCTAGAAAAGCTCAAAAGGTCAGGAAAGATCTACAGAGAAAATATAGAGTCAATGACCTTATATCAGACCTGAAATGGGATTCTTCATTGCTGCCTGGTGAGTTGTTCCAGCATTTTATGCTATTATTTCGGATTGTTAAATTTTTTGTACAATGTTTATTCTACTGTTACTTATTCTCACTTTTATATCACTACTTCAAATTTGAATGATTGAGAGCACAACAATAAAATATTATGGATGCAAGAAAATAAAATACAATCAGAAAATGCGAGAAACATGGCATAGATCGCAGAATCCATGGAGAGAGGAATAAAGTTAACAGATAGAATCCTCTCAATCTCAAATGTATCTGATTGCTGTTTGTGAGAGCTTGCTGTTTGTGAATTAGCTGTCAAATTTCTTACATTACAACAAGTAACAATACTTCAAAAGCCTGTCAAGTTAAAAAAAAGTAAAATATATTTAGATTTTTAAAATGAGCCAATGGAAACATTGCTTCAGTGAGAAAATGATCAAGGTAAAATCACTGCTGTCTTATCAGACCACAGGGCTGAGAGACAACTGGTAATGGTTTAACTGGAGGCTCACCACACCTTGGGTGAGGGAAGAAGTTGAGAAGGACAGCCCTTCACAGTAACTTCAGCCAGTGCCGGAACTGAACCCACACTGCTTGCATTACACATTAGTCATCCAGCTAGCTGAGCTAACCAGCTGCTAGGTAAAAGTGGATTAGAACCTTGGCCTTTTTTCAAACTAGTATGTTCCTTCATAACAAGCGAATCTGCACGTACCTAGAAGTAATTTCTTCCATAATTAATTTTCTACTGCACCACTGTGTAAATGCACACTAAGACAACTCTTTTTGCCAGGTCTCCCTTAATTTAACTTGGTAAATTTTCTCACTCGAACATAATCAAACCATCGGCTTCCACTTGTCTTGTTCAAACAGGCACTCTTCAGACAACACGAGAGTATGCTGGCATTTTTGATCCCACAGTTCATATTGACATTTCCTTTCATTCTCCATCACAAATCTGGACTCTGAGAAAGTGTTGTTTATAGATTCTGTCTTGTATCCACTCCCTTTTATTATCACTAACTTCCCCTTTCATTGTCATTCAGTGGTCTCTTTAATTGCCGTTTTCCTGGTCATTTATTTCACTTCCCACACCAGGTTTTAACCTAAGATCAGTAGATACTGCACTGGGACAAATATCATTTCCTTCCTGTGCCACTCCCAGCACAAATTGGCCAGAATGTGATTTCTATATAACATAGACAAAAATTATATTTTCTTCAAAAATTTCATTTGACAGTTTAAAATACCAGTTGTAAGGGCTGAAAGAAAGCTGGGCAAAGACTATGGACCTAGTCTGATACATTAACTACCAAAATCAGGAGAAGTAAGACAATTGGGTGTGGGAAACTGATGAAGGAGCGAGTCAAAGACAGTGGGCAAGACCCCTGACTTGGATCAGTAAAGAGCAAACACTGTAATTGGAGGGATTTAAACATGGGGTTCTGGAGAAAATAAGCAAAAGCATGGGAGGCAACAGCAAATTTAAGGATTTTGGTGAGGGAAGGACATTCATAGATGGGATAGTAGTTTGTTGGCACCAATGGGAAAGTAATTACCCATGACCTCACTGAATGGGCTGGCTAAATGTACTACTGCTGTTGCTGTGTCCCCTGATATGCAGTGCTTGTTAGAGGAAAGCTAAACTTTTTCTGACCCCAAACTGTGACCCACTCACCACTAGATGCAAGTATAGCTGACCATGCAGCGATGTTTTGACACTTGATGCATGCATAGACTTTCCCTTCTGACAGAAATTGAGGCAAAAGATCAAATGAACCCACTAAATTAGAGATTTCTGATGAACCACATGCTGGACCTTCCTTTTTGACTAGGCGAAAGTGAGGACTGCAGATGCTGAAGATTAAAGTCGAGAGTGTGGTGCTGGAAGAGCACAGCAAGTCAGGCAGCATCCAAGGAGCAGGAAAATCAACATTTTGGGCAAAAACCCTTCAATAGCCCAATCAAAGAAAATCATACTTTCCATTTTACTGCCTAGCTATCGTAAAAGGCAGTGCACTAAAGCTAGTTAAAGCCTGCAATGACTGTGGAATATTGCCACCACAGGAACGTCAGTAGAATACCAAATGCAAAGTAGCCAGCTTCTTCAAGAACACTGTTTACCATGGGCACAGGACTGGTGTATCCAGTGACACTAATGAAACAGTAATAAGACAGTATTGTGAAAGTGGAACTTGTCTTTAGGAGTTTGCATTCATAAGGGAATCACAAAAATAAATTGCTCGCATTCCAATAATTACTTTACTCTTCTATGCATTAGCAGCCATCAAAGAGGCTGACAGTTGAAGCTTAATCTGCAGACTCATTCCTATTTCTTGGTTTTGCTTTCCTTTATTGTTGTCTGTCACTTCTTGGACTCTTCTTCTTAACTTTCGATAAAATCTGTAATTGAGTTTGCAAAGCTTCTGAAGCTACCTGAACAGTTTTGAAATTATTGTCCTTTATGACATTTACCTTAAAATGATTCCATTCTCTTTAAATTTCATCATTAAGTGACCAGATTTTTGCAATGTAAATGCTGCTTGATTGAACTGTCTATGAAATCTTCCATCGAGTTGCATATGATCAAGAGTAAACTGATGAGATAGTGGTTGGAGGATTGGATTAGAACTGTGTTTTGTGCAGAGGGTAAACTTGGACAGTTTTTTATACATCGTCAGGTTGAAGCCTGGATTGTAGCTTTACTGAAACAACGTGGTTAGGGATATGGGTTGTTCTGGAGCACAAGACTTCAATAATCTTGCTGGAATGTTGTAAAGGCCCATTGCCTTTGCCATATCCACTGTTTATTGATATTACATGGAGACAATCAAATTAGCTAGGCTATCATTTCTGATTCTGGATTAGTGGTGCTGGAAGAGCACAGCAGTTCAGGCAGCATCTGATGCTGAGAACACAACAGGTTGACATAGATCATCCATTTGACATTTCTATCTGAACATATTTGCAAGCAATGCAACCTTATCTTTTGCATTTATCTATTGAGCTCCCCCATCATTGAGAATTGGGATACTTATGGAGCCTCCCTCTCCAGTCACTTTTTAAACTGTCCCCATACATTCACCACAGGATGTGGCTAGACTACATAGCTTTGATCTAATCCATTGGTTGTGGGATTACTTAGCCCTTTCTATTGCAAACTGCTTCTACTGCTGGGAAAAAAGTAGTTGTGGTTTCACCAGGATGATGTCCTCTTTTTAATTATGGCCGTACTACACCAGGCATAGGTTCTGCACTCTCATTGAATCCTGGCTTGAAGTTAATAATAGAGTGGGTATACGTTGGGCAGTGTGGTTAGAGATTGTGATCGAATATAATTCTGTTCATGCTAATGACCTGGAACGCCTCATGGATCCTCATTTTTGAGTTGCTACATGTGTTCTGAATCTATCTCGTTTGAGTGATTATCATGGACAACCCCAGCCAGGTGGAATATAATATTACCATCTAAAACAATTCTTTTAAATTGGTATAAAACTTACAAAAAAGTATTCTGAAATTTCGTCCACCTTTGACTAAAAATAAAGTATGCAGATAAATGATCCTTTTTGAATAAAATAGAATGCATCAGCAAATACAAATCTGCAAACTTGTATTTGCAGATATATTCTATTTTGTTCAAAAAAAGCACCCAGTCTTTAGGCAGTCAGTCTATGTGACATTTTATAAATTTCTACTTTGGAAATACAACCTGTCTGACTCAAGGCTGGTGTACAGACAGACTCTAAGGTCACACCTGTAATGTAATGTCTGAGCTAAGATGTCACCTTTTTTTGAACCGTCTATGACAGGTTCATAGAGTGACTTGAAAGAAGTTCTGTGATTCACATATTAATGAATCGAAACTTGCAACCCGTTCTAAGTGATTGAATGTTTAATAGCAATCTAGGTTTGTTCAATAGACTGCGTCAGTTGTATGATGCTTTGATCTTTTACTGTAAGTTCTGTGTCCTATGATCCTACCCCACCAGCTACCTGATGAAGGAGCAGCGTTCCGAAAGCTTGTACTTCCAAATAAACCTGTTGGACTATAACCTGGTATTGTGAAAGAGAGGCAGAGGTCACTGAAAAGTAAATATTGGTATTTTTCTAATTTACACATCGGCAAAACCCATGTTTATGTTGCAATCAGTACAGGGTCATAATTTTAATGGAGCTCAGCATTTTTACATACACATGGTCACACAATAAATAACAGAAACTTTATGCAATTTGCATTTTAGTCTTCCATTGAATAACTCTGGAAAAAGAATGTTGCTGCAAACTAAAGAGAATCAGGTCAGGAACGTAGCTCCATAAATATTACAATGCACCCTTGAAAAATGTATATGCTCAAAGCGCAAGGTAAAGGGAAATGGATTAGAACGCCATGGTTCTCAAAAGAAATTATGAAGAATCTGATCGAGGGAAAAATATAAGAACAAATGATCCTGTAAGTAATCTAATCTAATCTAATCTAATCTAATCTAATCAAAACTCCAGTGAAAGTAGGTAAATATATAAAAAAAACAGTGTGATTAGAGGACAGGCTGATTAGGTAAGGGAGAATTGGTGGAGATAGCAGGACAGAGAATTGGACTTGAGGAAACATGTGCAAGAAAAGAAAATGATCCGGCTACTTATAGAATCTGAAGAAGTTGAAAATATGGAGAAGGAGTACAAAGAGACCTGTATGACAAAGATGGAAAGCCAATTTAATGAGAAAGAAGAACATTTTCCAGGATAATTCATTACCCGATCTTCTGGAGTACAAATTATTTAGAGCTATAAAAGAACAGAAAGAAGGAAAAGCATAAGATTGTGATGCATTCCTTGCAGAAGTGAAGAATTAGAACAAATAACACAAGAATTACTTAAGTCATATGAGAAGATGGACACTAATGCAGATTTGTCAGAAGAACTTTTATGGAGCACAATTAGGCTTATTGGAGAAAGCTAATACCTCAAGATGTCAGAGCATCACACTATAGCTTTGTTTACACATGCAAGGGAAAGTCATGGTCCTAGTATATAGACTGAAAGTCAAAATGTCCACTATATTGACAGTGATCAAATCACTTCTAGGAAGTGTTCCAGAAAAATGTATAGATGTGAGCATTAATCAAACTATGAGCCTACTTTGTAGATGATAAAAAAAGCTGACAGCTGGGTAAACTATTCAAAAGCTGTTGCAAGTGCTCAAGTTGTCTGAAGAGATAAAAGAGTGATGGTAGTTTTGCACATGAAACAGACTTCTATAATGAGGACAGTATTGATAAAACTGAATCAGTCAAGAGTGAGACAAAATTATCTGCTAATGCCATTGTTCTTTATCACTTTTGGAAGACATGATAAAGAGCAATAGTTGAAGCACAGAAAGATGTCAAGTTAAGATTTTCAGATGATCAAGTCCTATTGGCTAGCATAAAATATACAGACACTAATGGACAATCTGAATAAAGAGGTGAACGCTTACGGAATGGAACCTTATGTAAGATAAGACAACGGTTATGAAGATTAGATAAAATAATGGTAAGCAAGCCAAAGTGAAGATAGTTACACTACTGCCTTGAAGAAATCAGAGCCAGAATATTCATGGCAATGAATGCATTCCGTAAAAATGAATTTCTCAGAACTGGAACAAATAGAAATCACAAGAAAAGACTATCGAAAACTGCTACTTGGAGATTCTTGTTGTACAGAACTACCGTGTACCTTGAGAAAATCAGACATCCAAAGCTGAATTTTCCCACCCAATATGGAGTAAAAATGTGTTGGGTAAGCTGTAAAATTGCAGGCATGCACTTGAACTGGTGCATGCAGCCTCCATTCCCTGCACTGACAATTCCCACCAGTGTGAAATAAGGGATTGAGTCAGGATTCTGCTTGCTGATGTCTTGTCATTGCTAGCACATGTGGAAGTGCTTATTTTAGACCTAACACAATTTTGATGGCGTTTGGCCAGTTTTGGTAGGCAATGTGAATTGCACAAGCTATTTAAATATAAAAAATGCAAATATAAATGCATTGTCTACTACATGTGCCATTAATAAATGCTGCAGCCTAGATTAAACATGTTTTTATTACAGTGAGTGATGATTGTCTAGGAAAGATAATTGACCATTAAATGATGTGATTGTCAGCTTGTTAATTCTGACGACTGGCAAGCTGTGAAGACAGTGAACAGAGAATCCTGGAAGTGGAAACATCTTCAGATGAATTTGAGTATATTTGTCCGCTACTAAACACTATTTTGCATTGCAGTGTAGTGAACTCTAGATTTGATAGTGTGAAGTATCTATACTATTTAATTTTATCCTGTAGTCGAGATCAGCCATTGGTTTGGTTATTTCAAACCTCTAACATGGCTGGTCTTCTGACTGTGTTCAAAAGTTTTAATGATTTTGCTCAGGAAGTTTTGTTGACACTGTTATTTTTTGGAAGCTCAGTATGAGTGCCCTACTGACTCCCAAATCCACGAATGGTTTATAATCCACAGTGCTTGTTTATGCAATTGTGTAGTGGAATCTCATTCTGATTATTTGCCTGACTTCTATACCCACAATTGGATTGTACTCAACAGGACTTGTTGACACAATTGTCCTGGTGAATATGTACTTGTACATTTGGCTATAGTTCAGACCTTCTCTGTGATGTTTATTTTGACAGATTTATGAGTTGTTAATAGAATAATGGATTTTAAGTGGACATTTATGTGATATTTGTATATTTTGATTTATATGCCTTTAAAAAATTCCAAATATAATTACAGAACTTGGCAGTTGCATTCTATAGTGAATTCTGGGCAATTGAATCAGGAGGCATTGAGGTGAATAGGTCTTGGGGTTATATTGAGTAGGGGGTGAGGATTAGTGAGCCCACACTAACCCACATAACTGGGTTAATGTTTCAGCAAATTGGGGTTACTTATACAGCAGACTGATTCTGTTTCCACATTATGCCAGGACCATAGGGTGACAGACCAATCTCTAATCTATCCACACCTCTCAACTTTGAAAATAATGTGGTGAACACTGCTGGGTATGAGACAGGATTATCATGTCATGTCAACTCTCACCTCAAAGATGAAAATACAGTCCCTAAATCTGAGAAAGTTGTGATTTTTGGAGAAAGATGGAACTGGTCAGTTGGAGCAATGAAGATGGTTTCAGGATAGTGCAAGTAGAAATATTGTTATTGAATATCATCAAGTAAAGGCAACCACTTGAAGTATGCTAACAAGGCATGAAAGTTTGATGAAAAATTGATTGAAGAAAGATTAGAGAAATATAGATGAAAATGATGATGTGAAATAACATGAAATTGAAATTGGAGGCTTTGTTTTGAATGATTTTGATTTAATTTGATTTGAGTTATTACTGTCACACATACTGAGATACAGTGAAAGTATTGCTTTGCCTACTGTACAGGCAATTCATAGCTTACATAAATACATCAGGGTAACAGAACAGAATGCAGAATACAATGCTACAGCTACAGAGAAGGTGCAGAGAAAGATCAACTCCAATACAGGAGAGGTCTATTAATAAGCCTGATTACAGAGGAGAAGAAGCTGTTCTTAATCTTTTGGTACAGGTTTTCAAACTTTAGTATCGTCTGCATAATGGAAAAGGGTGGAAGAGAGTATAACTGAGGTGGGAGGGGTCTTTGATTATGATGGCTGCTTTCCCAGGGCAGCAGGAAGTATAGATGAGTCAACAGAAGGAAGTCTGGTTTTCGTGATGGACTGGGCTGCATTCACAACTCTCTGCACTTTTGGGCAGTTTTCAGCAAAGCAATTGCCTTACCAAGCTGTAATGCATCTGGTTAGGATGCCTTCTATGGTGCACCTATAAAAATTGGTCAGAGTCATTGTGGACATGCCGAATTTCCTTAGCCTTCTGAGGAGCTGGAGGCGTTGGTATGCTTTGTTGACTGTAGCGTTGACATGGATGGATCAGGATAGATCACTGGTGATATCTACTCCCAGGAACTTGAAGCTCTCGACCACTTCCACCTCAGGGTACAGACAGGGATGTACCCTCCACTCTGCTTCCTGAAGTTCGATAACCAGCTCCTTTGATTTGCTGATATTGAGCGAGAGATTGCTGTCTTTGCACCATGCCACTAAGCTATCTCCTTCTTGCATTCTGTCTCATCATTGTTTGAGACCTGACCCACTACAATGGTATCAACAGTAAACCTGTAAATGGAGTTAGAGCTGAATTTGACCGGACAGTCATGAATGTGTATGGATTATAGTAATGGGTTGCGTACTTACCCTTGTGATACATCAGTGTTGAGGATTACTGTAGAGCAGGTATTGTCACCTATCCTTACAGATTGTGGTCTGTGGGCCAAGAAGTTAAGGATCCAGAGTTCTGGGTCTTGGCATTTGGAAATGAAATTGTTGGAATTATAGTGTTGAAAGCAGGGATAAAGTCAATAAATAGGAGTCTGACACTGGTGCGCTTGTTATCCAGATGTTCCAGGGATGAGTGTGAAGCCAGGGAGATGGTGTCTGCCAAGGACCTTGTTGTAGACAAATTGTAGCAGATCAAGGCAATCTGGAAGGCTGGAGTTGATGTGTGCCATTATTAACCTCTCGAAGCACTTCATAACGATGGATATCAGAGCAACCAGGTGGTAGTCATTAAGGCACAATGCCTGATTTATCTTTGGCATCGGAACGACAGTGGTTTTCATGAAGCAGATTGAAACATCACTTTCGAGTAAGGGGAGGTTAAAGATGTCTGGAAATACTCCCACCAGCTAGTCTGTGCAGGATCTGAGTGCATGGCTGAAGACTCCATCCAAGCCAGTGGCTTTCCATAGATTCATCCTCAAGGAGGCTGAGCTGATGCCTGCACTGATGACTGTGGGTACAGGTGCCCCCGAGATTTTTGGGGCAAGTGATATCATTTCACTGACCTTCTGTTCAGAACAAGCATAGAATGCATTGAGCTAATTGGGGAGGAATGCATTGTTGTCAGCAATTCTACTCAACTTCACTTTGTAGCCCATTATATCGTGTAAGCCTTACCTCAGCCGATGTGTTATGTGCGGTTAGTCTAGGACTCGAATTTAGTCAGGTATTGTCTGTTGAAGTCCCTGATGGCTGTGCAAAGATCATACCTAGATTTCTTTTATAGCTCAGAATCACCCAACCTGAACACCTCAGAACTGGTGTTCAACAGGGATTGGATCTTCCAGTTCATCCATGATTTCCAGTCGGGGAACACTCAGATTACCTTCTTTGGCACACAGTCCTCTACTCACTTACTGATGAAGAATGTGATGGTAGTGGCATACTCATTTAGGTTGGCCGCTGAATTCTTGAATATGCACCAATCCAGCAATTCCAAGCTGTCACGCAGGAATTTGTACATAACCTCAGACCAGCATTGCACCACTTTCTGTACTGGACCCTCACACTTCAGTTTCTGTGCGTAAGTCGGGAGAAGGAGCTTGACCTTATGGTCTGATTTACCAAAATACAGACAGGGAATGGAGCAGGACGCAACTTTGATGGTTGTGTGGCAATGGTCTAGAGTCTTTGGGCCTCTGGTACAACAGGAGAGGTGCTGGTGATACTCTTGAGGTTGGCCTAATTGAAGTCACCAGCCAAGATGAGATTGAAATATTCTGTCTCAAGGTTATTTGTAGCAGTGTATATTTCATCAAGTGCGCTCTTCACTTTCACATGGTGTGGGATGTAAACCATTGTCAGGATAGCAGTAATCGGCTCCCTTGACAGGTAGGAGGAATGGAACTTCATTGTTAGATATTTGATGAACAGGGAGCAGTAACACCGAGGTTGTCACATCTGAGGACCAACAGGCAGACTACTGCACCCTTTGCCTTGCCCGAGGACCAGCTGTTGATTGAGAAGCCCTGAGGCTGTAAGGCACAGTCAGGTGAAGCAGAAGTGAGCCATTTCTCTGTAAAACAGAACATACTGCAGTCTCTCAATTCTCTTTAGTAGGTGAGTTTAGCTTTAAGTTCATCCAGCTTGTTTTCAATGGCTTGGATGTTTGCCAGGAGTATACTGGGGAAAGGGGACTTGAGCTGGAAAATGTGGTGCTGGAAAAGCGCCGCAGGTCAGGCAGCATCCAAGGAGCAGGAGAATCGATGTTTCGGGCATAAGCCCTTCTTCAGGAAGGGGGCCTTGAGACCGTGTTGTTTCAAACGCACCTGTAGACCAGCATGTCTCCCACATTTCTATAAAAGCAACAGATGAGGAAAGCACAAAGAATGGAGAAATGAACAGAGAACCTGCCTTGAGGTAGTTCAGTACCATAAGGTTCAAAGTTAACAGACTAGAATCACAATTCTGATCATTAGTGTAAAGACCTAAAGGGAATGGTGCAGTACCTGACTTGTTTGTTCCTAGAATGGCACATTTATGAGTGCAGTGTGGTTGTACATCCACAGCTGAGCGGAACATTGGAGGTATCTTTATGTAGTTTGTTTCTGAGGTGAACATGGAGGAGCCAAATTCATATTGACTCACAAAGTGGCCACATTGTGAATAGAGCAACTGTGCTTGACCAACGTATATAGAGTTACAAATCACAGGACACCAGGTTATAGTCCAACAGGTTTAATTGGAAGCACTAACTTTCGGAGCACTGCTCCTTCATCAGGTGGTTGTGTACTCCACAATCACCTGAAGGACCAGCGCTCCGAAAGCTAGTGCTTCCAATTTAACCTGATGGACTACAACCTGGTGTTGTGTGATTTTTAATTTTGTACACCCCAGTCCAACACCGGCATCTCTAAATAGATTTGGACTTATGTTACTGATTAATGTTTTGCCTTAAGTTTTACTGAAGCAAATACTTACCAAAATGATAAATAACCTTGTTTTACATTTGCAAAACTCCAAGTGCTGAAATATAAACAAACTTTGAAAAATGATACTTCCTCGCCATAAGGGAAATGTGTGGTGGCAGATAAAACTTAATTATTGTAATCTTCTCGAAGAGATAAAATTAAATCAATTTTAGGAAAAAGGTTTGAATTCCATGTTAGCATTAGTCTACCTAAAGTCCCTGGTACAATAAGGGAGGTCAAGCACAAAGTTTTACTACATTGTTTACACATGTAAGAACAACAACTATGATGGATTTCAAAGGAAGGAAATATAAATCACACAAAATCTGAGTCAGATGTGTGCTTGTAAAGTAAAAGGGTTCACGTCTTGCTGACAAATAAAACTTTAGGCTTCCAGCTATCTTGCATAAACCTCAATAACATTAAACATTCTCCAATTGAATTCCATTGACAAGAATGACAACATTTTCAAACAGTATCCATGTAGACACAAATTATTACCAAATGAAGGCAAAAAACCCTCTAATTAGCTGAAGAAATGAACTTGTAATATCAAAAAGAAAGTCTCAAGGCATTTTACAGAAAAATGCATGGGAAATTATCATCAGGCCACGAAAGGAGGGAGTATGGGTAGTAACCAGAATGGTTAGGATTAGTAATGCTGGAGATAATTATTCAGTTCGAGTGGGACAAGCCCACTAGGATCTAAAGTTTTAGTTGTTAGGAGATAGGGAGCCAATGACATGAGGTATCAGGTGATCTGCTAAAGAAGCAAGAATGATACTAGGAAAATCCTGATCACTCAGCAAGTTTTGGGGTATGGAATGCACTGCCTGGAAATGCAGTGGGGGTAGATCCAAATGAGGTAATCAAGAGGTCACTGGATGATTATTTGGATGAAAATAATGTGCAAGGCACTGGGGAGAAAGCAAAAGATCAGCACGAGGTAATAATACGCGTTCAACAAGCTTGTGCAAGCAAGATGGGCTGAATAGTCTACTTCTGAACAGTAATATTTCTGTGTTTCTGTGAATGAAACTCAGAGCAGGAGAAGATGCATCTTGTAGTTTTAGACTGGTTGGAGGCTATACAATGTGTAATGGGTGAAAAGTAACTGCGCAGCTGCAGCAATGCAGACTGCAACATATTGGTGATGTTGCCAAAAGCTGGTGTCAAAAGAGGTTTCACTGTGACTTCGATGGCCACTGGCAAAAATATAATCTCCCAGTCAGCAGGCTATAGATCCAGTTACAACAAATTGCATAGGCCAGCAATGGCTTGTTTGCTGAGGCACAGTCACTTCATGCATTACTACACAAAAATATCTACAGAGCTAACTTTTGACCTATAGCCTTGAGGCCTCAGTGAAAGCCTCATTAAAATATTCCTATTTATTGAGAATTAATAACTCATCAACAATATAAGCATGCAAATATAGCTGTTGTTTGTCATGTACGTTATCAGGAGTGTACTGGAAAATGACACAATTGCACTTAAAAGTGTTAAGTTCTCAAGAATGTTGTATAATTTTAATAGGAGGTCTTCAGAAGCATATATAGCATTGCAAAATAATTTATATGCCACTGCTATAACCTCTGTACAAGTGGTGAGTTTTGAAAAATGTATGAAATGTTATGCAAAAACAGAAGGAATGCTTGGATTCTGAGAAAATAGCACTCTCTTAGATAGCATGTGATAAAGAAAGCGTTGCAGTGAAACACTGCAAATATTACTGCTGTTTGCATTTTGAAGCAGTACAGTACTTTCGAAGACTGTATTAGACTCCCAAGTGGGTAAAAACAATGACTGCAGATGCTGAAAATCAAATACTGGATTAGTGGTGCTGGAAGAGCACAGCAGTTCAGGCAGCATCCAACGAGCAGCGAAATCAACGTTTCGGGCAAAAGCCCTTCATCAGGAATGAGGAATTCCTGATGAAGGGCTTTTGCCCGAAACGTTGATTTCGCTGCTCGTTGGATGCTGCCTGAACTGCTGTGCTCTTCCAGTTAGACTCCCAAGTGACAAGCTCTGTTGTTTATAATGAGAGATTTTACCTCTTGCATTGCATCTCTTTGCCTCATTTAATTAATTCCAATAGTTTGCAATGAATTCACAAAATGGCCCCACTTATACAGTAAGAAAGTGGTGGTTAAGGGGTCAAACTTTGAAAATTGACTTGGACAGTTTAACTTCGATAAATATGAGGTGTTGCAATTTGGTAGGGCAAACCAGGGCAGGACTTAGACAGTTACTGATAGGGCCCTCGGAGTGTTGCTGAACAAAGATCCCTATGAGTGCAGGTGCACAGTTCTTTGAAAGTGGAGTCGCACATAGATAGAATGGTGAAGAAGGTATTTGGCACACTTGGCTTCATTGGCTAGAACATTGAATATAGGAGCTGGAATGTCATGTTGCGGCTGTAGAGGAAATTGCTGAGGCCACTTTTAGAATACTGCATACTATTCTGGTCTCCTTGCTATTGGAAAGATATTATTAAACTTGAAAGGGTGCAGAAAAGATTTACAAGGATGCTGCCGACACTAGAGGGTTTGAGTTATTGGAAGGGGCTGAGTAGGCTGGGGCTTTCGTCCCTGGATCATCAGAGATGGAGTGGTAAACTTATAGAGGATTATAAAATCAGAGGGGTATGAATAGTCAAGGTCTTTGTCTTAGGGTAGGAGAGTCCAAAACTAGAGAGCATATGTTTCAGGTGAGAGGGGAAAGATTTAAAAAGGACATGGATGGTAACAATTTCACACAGAGGGTAGTGCATGTATGAAATAGGCAGCTGGAAGAAGTGACAAAGGCAGGTACACTGACAACATTTAAAAGGCATCTCGGGTATAGGAATAGGAAGGGTTTAGAAGAATATGGTCCAAATGTTCACAAATGGGCCTAGAGCAGATTGGCATTCGTCAGTGAGGTCAAGTTGGATTGCAAGGTCAGTTTCCATGCTATATAATTCTACGACACTCTCTTTCTGTCAATTGCCATTGTAACCCCAGAGCTTTCTTGGGTTGCAAAGGGATCCCCTGAATAGAGATCTGTGCTTTATGACTTTATTTAGGTCATTTGGGCCTCAAAACAATTTTAATTGGTGGGGTAGGAAGATTTGTGCATTGGTGAAATCGTTTAGTAAAACCTAACAGGTTGGTATTTTCCAAATGAGTGACAAGGCTGGAAGCTGCATTTAAAGAGGCTTTCTCCCAGGCCACAAGGCTAAGCTTTGACTAAGCCAAACTGACAGCTTTTCCATGGTTACAAGAATCAAACCAACATGAGCTTAATTTAAACAGAAAGTTCTGGAAATAGTCAGCAGGCTAGGAAACCTCACTACGCAATTGCTCACTGCATGAATCCAAATTACATGTACCAAGTAGCACAGCAGCACCTGGTCCCCCAGCTTGCCAAGCTTCCTGATGGAGATAAGTGCAAGACTCACCACTGAAAACCATGGCAGCCGAGATGACTTTTAACAAAAAGGTCTCATTCAAGTGAGTACTCCGTAACAGAATTGGAGCAAAGGAATCACATATATTTCTTAGAAGTTTTTTTTAAAAACACGAAGTGGTAACCTAGCATCTTGTTAGCTTGTTTTGCATTAAGTTATTAATTAATTAAATTATTTTAAACAAAGCAGAAAGCTTAACTGTATACGCTTTCCTTTTCCTCCATGTGTATTTGTTTGCTTTCTTGCCTGCTCTAGATTATTTCCTGGATTACTGGGGGTCCAGGACTCCAGTTTGAGAACCAGAGTATTGAAAAGCATGGAATATAAAATGGAGCTGAAGGTAAAAAAAGAAACACTACACTAAATTCTTCTACTGTGTTGGAATACTGTACAGGGTGTTCTGGTATAATGCAACAATTGCATTCCTCTGCAACTTCATGCTATAGAAAATAATGCTGTAGAAAATCGCTATAGGCAATTGCCACACCCATTCAGTAGAAAGTTTGCACTATCCAAAGTGTCCACAATTCATCAATCATGTTATAGCCAACTTGCACTGATGAAACACGTGTTATACCAGAACAACCTGTACTCCTCAAATGATTAAATAACTCCGAACTATGGTTTGCACAAGTCTTTTGAATATTCCTCAGAATTTCATATTCTACAAAGTATTCTGTGCCCTACTGAGAACTAGGACTGGATTGGCACAAAATGGCAGAGAAGCAGTGAGTGCTTTTTTGGAAGGAACGTTTGAGCCGAGACTAAGTCCTCAATGTGGATGTCTCAACTACATCTCATAGCACACTACCTATCACTACCCCAGCTTAACACAAGTACAACAATGGCAGATTCCCACCAAAATACTGAAATACAGTTGGTAGCAGAGAAATCTGGAAGGAAGAGAGCTTGCCAGCAGATGTCTAAGATGCTGTTATTGTCACTATTATGAAAGGAGATGAGGATGAATGTGTTACTGTAGAGCAGTGTCCCTCCTACCTGCCACAGGGAAGGTCACTGAAAAAGCCCTCAATCGCCGTCTCCCATTGGTTTCTATCAAAGTCACAATGTGGCTTACATCAATCATATGCACAACTGGACATGATCTTCACAGCAAGGCAAGTCCCAGACTACTGCAGAGAACAGCAGCAAGCTCGACACAAATTACCCTCTTCAACCTCAGAAAGGCTTCTGACTTTGTCAGTTGGGAGTGATTATGGAGCATTCCGTTCAAGTTTGGCTGCCTGCAGAGATTCATCACCATTGTCCACTTTCTGCCTGATGACATTCAAGCAGTGATCCTCACCAATGGAATAACCACAGACCAACTATATGTGCATACTGGGGAACAGCAAGGCTGTGTCATAATGCTCTTCTGTATCCGCCTTGCTGTAACACTCTGCTGCATATCCATAAAGCTTCCCACTGATATAAAGCTTCTCTACAGGATGAGTACTGCCTGTATCACCTCTAATCCAGAACCAAGACCTCCTCTACCTCTATAATCGAGGCTGCAGTATGCAGATGACACTTGCATGCTCACATACTCAGAGGCCAAGACCCAAAACATTTTTGACACATTAATAAAAATGTTTGTGAGAACAGGTCTGAGGTTAATCATCTGCAAGCCCAAGGTTCTCCCATCATGCAACACTATCACTGACTATTAAGTTCTTCCAATGTGGATCAATTCTCATATCTTAGGAGCCTCCTTTCACAATGGCAGACATTGACAGTAAAATTCAACATCATCTCCATATGCCAGTGTAACAGCTGGCCATTTGAGGATTAGAGTGTTGCTTGATAATAAAGATGTCAAACCCAGCACTTTACTCATGGTCTACAGGGTAATAGTGTTACCTGCCATTCTCTAAATGTTAGAGACATGGAAATATATGATTTCTGAAATTCCTAGAGAAATATTGTCAGTGATACCTATGCAAAATACTACAAATTCAATGGCAGGATAGGTACTTCAATATCACTATCCTCTCTCAGACTAGAATCCCCAGCACTGAGACACTGGTTACTGTCAAAAGACTGTTGGGTCAGCCACGTTGTTGGCAAGCTTGACACAAGATTCCCTGAACAAGCTCTCTACTCCAAGCTCTGTCATGACAAGCAGTCACCAGGAGAGAGAAAGTCTCCCTGAAATGACCCAAGACCATCCAAACTGGAGAAAAATCATCCGTGAAGCTGTTAACTGACACAAGCATTTCTGCCAAGTCCAGGTGAAGGCCAAGCATAAATAGTGGAAAGAGCATGTGAAAACTGAGAAAGGTCTCCAGGACAATAATGTTGCCTTTCCTTATGCAACAGAGACATGGACAACATGCGCCTTCTGAAATCTCCACGAGAAATATCATCAGCAATATCCATGCAAAATTCTGCAAATCTAATGACAGAATTGGCACTCCAATATCCACTCACCTGACTCTTCAAATGCTACCTGTCCCACCTCTGGTAGAGTGTTTAGTCACAGTCACCTCAGGACCCACAAGTGCAGAATTGATAAAGTTATCCTTCGTGTGATTGCATAAGAAGAAAGAGGAGAAGACTGCTCTTTGGAATGGGAGAGAACGAAACTTGCATATTTATTGCAAGTTAAAAAAAATAAATTAGTAATCTGTTTGAGCCCATTAAATACATAAATATCGTAACATTCTCTCAATACTGATTTGACAAACTATGGTTCAGACTGGATGTAATCTGTAAATTGATTCACAGATTTACCACATTACAAATTGTTCAGGTGGCATATACCAAAATGTTAGTGGCGTTACACTTAACTTTTATCTTTAGGTTACCTTGTATGTATCATTATTGTCTACATTTGAGAAATAATCCTCTGTGGATGTGTAATAAATGCTGGCCTGGCCTTTGATGTCCACAACCTGTGACTGAATTAAAAAAAATGAATTACCTACTTTCTGAAAAGCATTGTTAAAACACTTTTCACATTCAGTGTTTTCTATTATGAATATTACACAGCATTATAGTTTAGAAAGGAGAAGATATAGTCAATAAGCCTTTGCAAATCCTTCTAGCCAAAAATAAATGACAATCACTTCTCTTCCCAAGTTTAGTAAAGACATTATGTGAACTTTAAAAGAAAAGGTTAAATATTATTGTAGAAGCTGCAAAAAATATTAAGTAGATTCTTGACATTAATCTTCAAGTCCCTAGATCCAATTATTTTGCTTTAGAATCCCATAATAAAGTAGACGTAAGCAATGCAAAGGTCATGAAGAAATATATTTGTAAGATGCTTGAGGGTCATTCCCTAGAATCTTCGAAGAAATTAAAAGGAAATAATTGAGAATCTGGAGAATACCTTTGAAACACTTCCACAGTCCATGGAGAAACAACATCAAAGCTTGCCTCATGAATATTTTTATTACCCATTTCCGTAACACTTCAAAAAAAAAAATTTATTTTAAAACCGACATTTAAAAACAAATACTGAGGAGCTCATTATATTCTCCCACTCATCACAAGCAAATGTACTGGTCACTGCTGGGATTCATAACAATAGCACATCTTTAAAGGCCAGCTGCACACCAGTGCCAACAGCTTAGAATTGCCCTGCAGTTCCTGTCAACTGATCAGACAAGTTGGACAGAAGAAAGTTGTTACTCTGCGCTGCCAACAAGAAGCTACAGGTCCTGGTAGATGAGGTGAGTGTGCAGTTACTGCTATTGAGTGTAACCTTTGATATTGATATCTGGTGTCCAAGATAGGTGGTTGGGGTAACATGCAGTGAGTTGAGTTGCCAAGTAATGCTCTGACATTCATGTTGGGAACTGCTACCATCAAGATTCCATCTGGCAGTTGGGAGAATGGGAAACTGTATATCAATGAGGTGAAATGATACAATAATGAAGCTGTTAATGCCTGCTATTACATTTAGGCAGTTCTCTAGATGCTCATTAGCAAGAATTTCAATTTGCTTTTCTACATATTGTTGAAAAATGGGAGAGTTTGCTCCTTACATTGGGAATTTTCTGACTGCTGGTCTCACACAATTCTGCAAAATATCTCATCAATGCTCATATCATTCAGACGTTGGGAAGTCAGCCCTCAGATTCAATCAGTCTGTCAGCATCTGCGGAGAAGGAAACAGAATTCATATTGCATATTGTTGACGCTCAATTAAAACTTCATGATGAAAGATCACTGACCTTGAAGTCTAATTCTGTTTCTCTCATCATAGGCATTGCTGGACCTACTGAGTACTTCCAACAGTTTCTGTTTTTTGCTAATTTAATAGCAATCATTCTGAGAAAAGTGATCAAAACTCCTAGAACATGACAATGGTTTTACAATTACTCCCAGCTCTAAACAATGCCCTGAACTCTGTAACAGCCATTCCTCTGGGTCACAATATTCCAGATTGAAGTCTCCACCCAAGGTTGAAGCACAAAAATAAATCAAGGTTGATATTCCACTTTAGATGAGATGTTAGATTTGGTACTGGGTAATGAACCCGGACAGGTGTTAGATTTGGAGGTAGGTGAGTACTTTAGTGATAGAGACCACAATTCGGCTATGTTTACTTTAGTGATGGAAAGGGATAGGTATATACCGCAGGACAAGAGTTATAGCTGGGGGAAAGGCAATTACAATACAATTAGGCAAGTTGTGGGATGCAGAGGATGGAGAAGGAAACTGCAGGGGATGGGCACAGTCAAAATATACAGCTCATTCAAGGACCAGCTACTGCGGGTCCTTGATAAATATGCACCATTCAGGAGGAAGTTGTCGAGCGCGGGAGCCGTGATTTACTAAGACAATTGAATCTCTTGTGAAGAGGAAGAAGGCGGCTTACGCTAGGATGAGATGTGATGGCTCAGTTAGGGCGCTTGTGAATTACAGATTAGCCAGGAAAGACCGAAAGGAAGAGCTAAGAAGAGCCAGGAGGGGACATGAGAAGCCATTGGTAGATAGGATCAAGGAAAACCCTAAGGCTTTCTATAGCTATATCAGGAATAAAAGAATGACTAGAGTAAGATTAGGGCCAATCAAGCATAGTAGTAGTAAGTTGTGTGTAGAGTCAGAGGAGATAGGGAAAGTGCTAAATGAATGTTTTTCGTCAGTATTCACACTAGAAAATGACAATGTGGTCAAGGAGAATACTGAGATACAGGCTACTAGACTAAATGGGATTGAGGTGCATAAGGAGGAGGTGTTAGCAATTCTGGAAAGTGTAAAAATAGATAAGTCCCCTGGGCCGGATGGAATTTATCCTAGGATTCTCTGGGAAGCCACAGAGGAGATTGCTGAGCCTTTGGCTTTGATCTTTATTCCGTCATTGTCCACAGGAATAGTGCGAGAAGACTGGAGGAGAGCAAATGTTGTTCCTTTGTTCAAGAAGGGGACAACCCCGGAAATTATAGACCTGTGTGCCTTACTTTGGTTGTGGGTAAAGTGTTGGGAAGGGTTATAAGAGCTAGGATTTATGATAATCTGGAAAGGAATAAGTCGATTAGGGATAGTCAGCATGATTTTGTGAAGGGTAGGTTGTGCCTCACAAACCTTATTGAGTTCTTTGAGAAGGTGACCAAACAGGTGGATGAGGGTAAAACAGTTGATGTGGTGTATATGGATTTCAGTATGGCGTTTGATAAGGTTCTCTACAGTAGGCTATTTCACAAAGTCCGGAGCCATGGGATTGAGGGTGATTTAGCAGTTTGGATCAGAAATTGGCTAGCTGAAAAAAGACAGCGGGTGGTTGATGGGAAATATTCATCCTGGAGTTCAGTTACTAGTGCGGTACCGCAAAGATCTGTTTTGGGTCCACTGTTGTTTGTTGTTTTTATAAATAACCTGGATGAGGGCATAGAAGGATGCTTTAGTAAACTTGTGGATGACACTAAGGTCAGTAGTGTTGTGAACGGTGACGAACAAAGTTGTGGGTTACAGAGACATAGATAAACTGCAGAGCTGGGCTGAGAGGTGGCAAATGGAGTTTAATGTGGAAAAGTGTGAGGAGATTCACTTTGGAATGAGTAACAAGAATGCAGAGTTCTCAGCTAATGGTAAGATTTTTGGTAGTGTAGATGAGCAGAGAGATCTTGGTATCCAGGTACATAGATCCTTGAAAGTCGCCACCCAGGGTGATAGGGATGTTAAGAAGGCATATGGTGTGTTAGCTTTTATTGGTTGAGGGATTGAGTTTTGGACTCATGAGGTCATGCTGCAGCTGGACAAAACTCTGCAGCAGCTATATGTGGAGTATTGTGTATAGTTCTGGTCACCGCATTATAGGAAGGATGTGGGAGCTTTGGAAAGGGTTCAGAGGAGATTTACTAGGATGTTGCCTGGTATGGAGGGAAGGTCTTATGAGGAAAGGCTGAGGGGCCTGAGGCTGTTTTCATTAGAGAGAAGGTATGAGATGTGACTTAATTGAGAGATATAAGATAATCAGAGGGTTAGATAGGTTAGACAGTGAGAGCCTTTTTCCTCGGATGGCGATGGCTAGCACGAGGGGACATAGCTTTAAATTGAGGGTTGATAGATATAGGACAGACGTCAGAAGTAGTTTCATCACTCAGAAAGTAGTAGGGAGCGTGGAACGCACTGCCAGCAACTATAGTAGTAGACTCGGCAACTTAAAGGGCATTTAAATGGTCAATGGATAGGCATATGGATGAGAATGGAATAGTGTAGGTTAGACGGGCTTCAGATTGGTTTCACAAGTCGACGCAACATTGAGGGCCAAAGGGCCTGTACTGCGATGTAACGTTCTATGTTAAATTAAGTTCTGCCCAGTTGGGTGGAATGTAGAAGATCAGATGAATAAAAGCTATGGAATTGTCCTGGCCAATATTTATCCTTTATTGCATATCAACATAATTAACAAATTATCTCATCATTACCAAATTGCTATTTGTAGGAGTTTGTGTGTGCAGATTGGCTGCCACATTTTTAACATTACAATAGAAATGCACTTCAAAAATACTTAATTGGTTCTAAAAAGCTTAGAGTCATTGACGATTGTAAAAAGTGGGGCATAAACGTACATTTGTTTCTTTCTGAATGCAAATCCAAAAAAGGTGACATGAGTTAGCTGCTATGACCTATAGTTTGTGTTATGGACCAGACCAGGTTCCCTCAAAATATTTTAAAAAGGTAGCCTAGGCCCTAACATTTTCTTATTTTAAAGGCAAATGTAAAGTGTCTGTTCCTGGTGTCATGCAACTGGTCAAACAACTCAATGTTAAGCAAAGCAATTTGTTTAAACACTGTAGCTAAAAAACAACCAAAGAAAAAGGAAGTAGAATAACTTAACTCTATTGGAAAACTTTAAAAAAAGGATACATTAACTATTACTAAGTAACGTTTTCACTGTAGTAACATCACATAAACACATCCCTTGGCAAATAAAGAAAATTTAGACACAGATTCTCACATGCAGTTCTCCAATCCATGGGGGAAAGAAACAGCAATAGAAAATTCAGACAGAGCAGAAGCAAGGAGACATTCACTGAAACTTTCAGCTATTATGAAACTTCAATAGCTTCCGCTGCTATTCAGGAATCCTGATCTGTGAAAGCTGGCCACAGCTATTCAGGCTGCATTAAAAAATCCAAGATCTCCCAAGCTGTTTACTCAAATGGTCATCAGTAGTCAACTCGCCTTACAATCTCTCTTCAAAAAAAAAGACAGGACAAAATAACCTCTTAAAGTGACATCGTCATATTTGTTTGACCAACAGTAAATTTAAAAACACAAGAAAACATGACCTCCTCGAATAAAAGTTTTATATTTACTACCAATTTCTCTTGAAATGAAACCACTTGAGTAGGGTACCATGAGCCAGTTAGTACACAATACCTCATGAACAACTCACGTTACGTCCAGCAGTTTTGGTGTTTAACGATTAAGATATCATCCTAAGTAATGCGATGTAAGAATATGAATGTTAAATGGCACAACTGTCTGATCACATATGCAAACATGTACCAAATTGAAAGATCTTGAGTATGAGGAAAATATTCGAAAACAGGAGTCTAGATATACAACATATGGTCTAAACCAATCATGAACCAATTATGTGTAACATTTATTTTCTCTTTACAATAGTTGAACATTATTAGGCACATGCTTTAACATTAATGAGAATTTCAGATCTAAATGCATTGTACAATGATCACTAATACTTTGTGGTATAAAGAAGTTTGAACATTGATATAAATTAGAAAAGAATTACAGGATCATATCCAAGAACTTCTGGAAAACAAAGAATGCATCCTTCAGGAAATGTAAATGATTATTAAAATAACCAAAAATTAACCAATTTACCTTATGACAATGAATAAAGGTTACCCACTTCCTTGTAGCTCCTTCATTCTTTGAATGAAAGATATCCTGCATACAATGTAGGAATAAAGTCCAGGTTTGGGGAAATTGTGCTACACATGGATTTAAAAATATGATATTGCAGCTTCTGCTCCAGAGCTCTTAGCTCCACTGATTTGTCCAAAGGTTAGTGGGAGAAACAGCAGCCAAAGCAACAAAGTCAAGACAATTGGGCACAGTGGGAGTATATCCTCTGAAAAGGAAAATGTAGGACAAACAAATCCAGCAAACCTTCTGTGACAAATGAGATTAAAAAAATTAAAGAACTATAGTGTGTTTATATTAGAAATCAGGTGGTAACTACAGTTGAAAACCAAGCTGAAAACAGAAGGTTCAGAAGGAAGATGAAAAATCAAATACGAGAAGCAAAGAAGGATTTTGAAAAAATACTGGCGGCTAATGAAAAGGGAAATCACCAAATCATTTGTAAGCACATAAATAGAAACAAGGGTGGTAAAAGGATGACCAGGGCCAATTAGGGACCAAAAGGACCAATTGTCTTTCACTCTTTCTAAATTCAGTGGGGCACTGATGAATTGGAGAATTGCAGACAATATACCCTTGCTCAGAATAAGTTGTAAATATGGGGCCTGAAATCATAGATCAGTCAATTTAACTTCATTACTGGGAAAACTTTTGGAAACAATTATTTGGGATACATACGGGTATGAAAAAATATAGATTAATTCAGAAGAATCTGCATGGATTTGTTCAGACGAAAGTTGTATCTAACTAACGTTTTTCAGAGGTATGAGAGAGTATTGATGAGGGGAAGGCTGCTAATTTAGTGGATATGGACTTCTCAAAGGCACTGTATATAATGCCACACAACAGAACCCGTGAGAAAATTATGGGCCATGGAATAAAAGGGACAGTAGCAATGTAGATATAAAATTGGTTGAGCATTAGGAAAGAGAGACTGGCAGTTAATGTTTATTTTTTTCAGACTGGAAGAAGTTTAAAGTAGAGTTCCCCAGGGGATGGTAGTTATACTTGTTTCTTTCCTGATATGTATAAATTTTATAGATCTTGGTGGACAGGGGATAATTTCAAAGTTTACACATGATACAAAATCAGAGAATTGTAGACGGTAAAAAGAATAGTGTGGAATAAAAAAAAGAGTATTGTAATATTGGTGGAGTGGGTGGATGAGTGGCAGATGAAGTTCAATACAGAGAAGTGATGTGATACACCTTGATACAAAGAACAGGAAGAGAGCATATAAAGATAGAAAGTACTATTATTGAGTATGCAGGAACAGACAGACCTGGATATATATATGTGTGCATAAGTCATTAAAAGTGCAAAGAACACTGTTTTTGAAGTTTCAACAAAGGGACAAGAGTATATGAGTTTATATCGGATACTGGTTAGATCTCCGCTTATGTACAATTCTGGATGCCACATAATAGGAAGGATGACATAGGAAGGATATTGGATACAGGACAGAAGAGGTTTACAAGAATAGTCCAAGGATGAGAGACTTCAGTTATGAGGAAAGATTGGAGAAATTGGGACTGATTTTCCTGAAAAGGAGTAAGCACAGAGGAGATTTGATAGATGTTTTCAAGATTATGAGGGCAATATAGGGAGAAACCATGCCCACTCATAAGCTGATTGAGAATCAGAGAGCACAGTTCTAAAGTGTTTTGCAAAACATACAAGTGTAACCTGAGAAAAAGAAATTCACACAGTATATAGTTAGGAGTTAGAATGCGCTGCCTGAAGATTTGGTAGAAACAGGTTCAATTGAGGCATTCAAGAGAGTATTGGATGATTATTTAAAGAGAAACAATGGGCAGCATTAAGTGGAAAAGGAAGGATATTGACAGCAAGTTAAAATGCTCTGAGAGTGAGTACAGAAGTGATGGGCTGAAGCTGTTCTCCTGTAGTGTAACAATTCTGTGAAAGAATGTCCTCATGCATACCAGTCGATAGTTTGCTATAGTCGGAGCTAAACTTAAGCAAACAACTTAGTATTAACTTTCCTCCCCATGATGCTACTTGGTTTTAAATAATGTTACAGCAAAACGTAAAGATTCTTTTGTCTGTAGCTACATTGTAATTACAAGCCCTCTGATTCACAACAATGGAACTTCCTTTGATCCATTCAGAATTACTTGCACATCTTCTACTGGAGTGGCAGATGTGGAATACAATCTTATCCTTTTGTCTGGTCTCAAAAGCTATTTGCAAATTTTGAACAACATAGCACTACTAAAGTATCACAAATGGGTCAAATATTTGAAAATGTAGGTAGTATGATCAGTAAGTTTGCAGACGACATGTAAATTGACTGAATTGTGGACATTGAAGATGGTTATCGAAGGATACAAAGGTGCAAAAGAGTTTTACCAGGACGTTGCCTACATTGGAGGGTGTTAGCTATAAGGAGAGGTTGGTAAAATTTGGATTGTTTTTGCTGAGGGTGATCTGCTAGAAAATAAAAAAAATGAAGGGCATGGATAAAGTCTTTTTCCCAGGATGGAAATGTCAAATTCTATGGGACATAATGTGAGAAGGGAAATAGGGCAGCATGGTGGCTCAGTGGTAAGCACTGCTGCCTCACAGTGCCAGGAACCCAGGTTCAATTCCTGCCTCAGGCGACTTTCTGTATGGAGTTTTCACATTCTCCCCATGTTTCCTCTGGGTGCTCCGGTTTCCTCTCACAATCCAAAGATGTGCAGGTCAGGTGAATTGGCCATGCTAAATTGCCCATAGTGTTATGTGCATTATTCAGGGGTAAATATAGGAGAGTGGAATGAGTCTGGGTGGGTTACTCTTCAGAGGGTCAGTGTGGACTTGTTGGGCTGAAGGGTCTGTTTCCATACTGTAGGGAATCTAATCTAGTTTAAAGGCGATCTGCAAGGAAAGTTGATTACATAGTATGGTTGGTGCTGGAAATGCCCTGCAGGAAAGGTGATAGGAGCATATAGGATAACAATATTTAAGAGGTATTTTGACAGACACATGAACAGTCAGGGAATAGAGGAATGCACAGCATGTGCAGACAAATGGGATTAGTATAAAATGGTTTCTTGGTCAGCACAGATATGATTTGGCGAATGGTATGTTCCTGTGCTGTACTGTTCTAAAACAATCTTCATAAAATTATTTTACTTGCAACAAATAAAATGACACTGATTTTAAATCCACAGTTTCCTCAGGATACTCAGCTCCTTGAGTATCCTGTGTGACTTCATTAACTTTAACAGGAAGACTTGCTAGCAGTTGGAAGAATTGCTTAAAGTTAGCTCTTGGACTTTCCTATTGTTTGAACATTTATATAGAGTTTAGTTATTACTTTTCAGAGTCTTATTCCTTTTTGTTTCTACTACGATATATTGATAAATTTCCTAAGTTTACCCAGTGCACTTTGGTCTGGTGATATCACTCATTTTATCTTTGAATGTGGAAAGTAGATATCCTGTCCCTTAACAAAGGGTTTTCAGTTTGGAAATAAACATCAAGTCTGAACCATCTGACCTATAACTGGGATGCATAAGGATACTGAGTTCAGTTTATAGCAGACTTGCTCAGTTTGTAAAATCCTTCAGCTAGCTGTGAAAATAGGAATAAATGTTGAAAAACCATGAACTGCAATCCAGGAAGAAACACAACATCCTTGCAGCACAGTGGGGGGTTGTTATTATCACTGTGCAGAGAATGTTTAGTTTTAAAATAAAGATGATGGTAAATAGCAAGCTTCTCCATCTTGTATCCTCCAAGCACGAGATGCAGAACAAACTGGTACAGGGTGGGTGAAGAAAGAAACTTTAAAGCAATTGTAAGACTAGTTACAATCCGCTAATGACAATGTCATACACTGCACTTACATCTAAACAGTAATGTTTAGTAAATATGTGAGCATTGTTGTACATTGTAGCTTACATTGCTGCTGAATTGGTGTCTTGAGAAGCCCATAAAGCAACCATGGGGAATTGGATACTTGATTAAACTACTGTACCTTCTGGGTTTCCACCCTGCAAGTTGGTAACAACATAGATGGGTTCATAAGTCTAGTTAGTATGTGTTAATCACAGGCTTATTTCATACAATTTCATGACAGGAAAATAAATTTAGACTAATTGCTCTACGTTAAAAACCTCCAATTTGTGAGTATTTACATAAATAAACTGATGTTCCAATTCTGATATGACTGGTTAACTAATGAGCTAATTTCTTGATCAGTCACATTGGGATTGGGAAGTAAACTTGGAAAAAAAACCCTAAAGATGAATCTCAAGGTTACTTTGTTAAGATGACTGATTAAAAAAAAACTCCAAATAATGTTTCCAAGTCACTAATTGATGCAACTACACTAACAAATTTAACTACCTACCATTCACAACAAATACACATAAAGCTTGACTTTGAGACATTCAAATATATTTTATATTAATTTGCAAAGTAACACAGAGGATTGATGAAGCTAGTGCAGTGGAAGTAGTCTACATAGATTTTATTAAGGCATTTGACCATGTTGACAAGTTAAATCCAAAACTGACTCAGTGATCAAAACAGATGGTAATGTTCAATAGGAAAAAAAACAAAGAACTGCAGGTGCTGGAAATCAGAAACAAAAACAGAAATTGCTGAAACACCACAAGGCCTGGGGGTTGGGTTAAGGACTTGGGAATAGGTGCTCAGGCCTTAAAATTATTGAATTTGACTTTATGTCCTGAAGGCTACAGGGTCTCTAGCCTTCAGGAGGAGAGGGTGGAGTGGATAGGTGGAAAAGGAGATAGGCAGGTCGGACAAGTCAAGGAGACAGTGCTGAGCTGGAAGTTTGAAACTAGCCACCTCACCTTCACCGCCGCTCCCTCACCACCAGACGCCTGGAGGAAGAACGCCTCATTTTCCGCCTCAGAACACTTCAACCCCAGGGCATCAATGTGGACTTCAACAGCTTCCTCATTTCCCCTTCCCCCACCTCATCCTAGTTTCAAATTTCCAGCTCAGCACTGTCTCCTTGACTTGTCCGACCTGCCTATCTCCTTTTCCACCTATCCACTCCACCCTCTCCTCCTTGACCTATCACCTTCATCTCCTCCCCCACTCACCCATTGTACTCTATGCTACTCTCTCCCCACCCCCACCCTCCTCTAGCTTATCTCTCCACGCTTCAGGCTCACTGCTTTTATTCCTGATGAAGGGCTTTTGCCCGAAACGTCGATTTCGCTGCTCATTGGATGCTGCCTGAACTGCTGTGCTCTTCCAGCACCATTAATCCAGTATTTGCTTTCCAGCATCTGCAGTCATTGTTTTTACCTCTATGCACTTAGACAAATACATGGATAGGAAAGGTTTAGAAGAATATGGGCCAAGTGCAGGGAAATGGGGATTTTGCGGATGGACATTTTGGTTGGCATGGACAAATTTGGGCCAAAGGGCATGTCTCAGTACTGTCCAACACTATCACTCTATTAGGGTGAAGGAATAAAGATGTCTTGCCATAGCACTTTGGTGAAACTCCACCTAGATCTGTGAGTACAATTCTGACCTCTATACATAAGCAAAATATTCTGACATTGGAGGCAGCACAGCGAAAATTCACCAGATTGGCCTTTGGGATCAGATGCTTGCCCCTGGATGAAAGAATGCGCTAACTGAGCCAATATTCTCTGAAGTTAGAAAGGCACGATGTGCTGTCATTGAAAGGTGAAAGCAAAATACTGCAGAGGCTGGAAATCTGGAATAAACACAGAAAATGCTGGAGAAACTCAGCAGATCTGATAACATCTGTGGAGAATGAACTTGAAACATTAGTTCTTTTTCTATGTAACTCTTCTTCAGAGCTGTTCTCTCAAAATGTTAATTCTATTTCTCTGGTGATGCTGCCAGACTTGCTGAGTTTTTCCAGCAGTATCCTGTATTTCTCAGATTTTGAAGAGGTTTGATAGGTGGACACCGGCTGGGAAATCTAAAATAGAGGCACAGACTTGGGATAAGGGGACAATCAAAACTGGCTTCATGGTAGGAAGGAGAGGATAATGGTTGAAAGTTATTTCTTTGACTGGAGGCCTGTGACTAGTGGTGTGCCACAGGGGTCAGTGTTGGGACCTTTGTTATTTACATAAATGATCTGGATGCGAAAGCGCAAGGTATGATTATTAAGTTTGCGGATAATACAAAATTAAGAGGTATTGTTGACAGTGAGGAAGGTTATCAAAAATTACAGAGGGACCTTGATCAGATGGGGAGTGGGCTGAGGATTGGCAGATGCAACTCAATACAGATAAGTGTGAGGTGTTACACTTTGGAAAGTCAAACCAAGGTAAGACTTATACGGTAAATGGTAAGGTCCTGAGGAGTGTTGTGGAACAGAGGAACCTAGGAGTACAAGTACATAATTCATTGAAAGCGACATCACACGTAGACACGGTGGTGAAGTAGACATTTAGCATGCTGGCCTTCATGAGTCTAAGCACTGAATAGAAGAGTTGAGACATTACGTTACAGTTGTATAAATAATTGATGAGGCTGCACTTGAAGTATTGTATACAGCTTTGGTCATCGTGTATAGGAAAGACATAGTTAAATTGGAAAAAGTTCAAAGAAGATTTGACAGACCAGTAAGCCTGAATTATAGAGATAGGACTTCATTCTTTGGAATATAGAAGAACGAAGGCAACATTACTGAGGCATGAACGGCATTGATAGGATGAATGAATATAGTCTTTTTTCACATGATGAGGAATTGAAAACCAAATGACATAGGTTTAAGGTGAGAGGGGAAGGATTTAAGAAGGATCTGAGGGGTAACTTCTTCACACAGTTGGTGTGTATATGGAATGAGCTGTCAGAGAAAGTGGTTGAGCTCATTACAATAGCAACATTCAAAAAAGCATTTGGATACTATGAATGGGAAAGGTTTAGAAGGATGTGGACCAAATGTGGGCTATTCGAACTAGCTCAGTGGACGCCATGGTCAGCATGGGCCAAACATTAGTTTCCATGCTGTATTACTCTCACAACTTTATGATCATTTAGGGTTGAAATTAGGAGAATTTACTACATGAAAGATTGTGAATTTTTGGAATTCTCTACCCCAGAAATCTTTTCAGTTGTGTTAATTAAGCACCCAGAAGAAACCTAAATCCCCACAATGTTTTGAACACATTTAGTAAATCTCATGAGAAATGCGATGAAAATGATTAAGACTTATTCTGGATGCAAATAACTAATTTAAAAAAGTAAAGATAGATGATAGCCAGTCAGGGCTCAAAGAAAGGAACAGTGGGCACCTTGAACTTGAGAACAGCTATTGAAAAAGACTTGAAAAATCAAAAAAAAATTGTGTATATGCTTTATAAACCAAGAGAAGGCATTTAATAGATTTTTGAGAAGATCTGTAGCTCAGGTTGAGGTTCACGTTGTAAGTTTGCTTGCTGAGCTGCAAGGTTCATTTTCGGATGTTGAGTCACCATACTAGTTAACATCATCAGTGAGCCTCCGGTGAAGTGCCGGTGTTTTGTCCTGCTTTCTATTTAAACCAATAAGCAGAAAGCCGGACAAAACACCAGCACTTCACTGGAGGCTCACTGATGATGTTACCTAGTATGGTGATGAAATGTCGGAAAATGAACCTTTCAGCTCAGTGAGCAAACTTACAACCCGAATATTTAATAGAGTCTAACACCAGAAAGCAAAGGAGTGATTAAGGACAGTGATTAAGGACAGTAAAAATGATAAAATCTTCCAATACAGATTCCATTAGTGGTGATGAGCCTTGATAACAAATTGACAGACAGCTTCCCAATCAAAACAGCAGCATGCCAGGAGGGTGTTATATCCCCAGACATGTTTACCCTGCGCAACGAAGCAGTCTTCTAAGACACAAAAGGTTGCAGCGCCATAAGAGGCAACACCAGAAATATGTAAACAAAGTGGCAGTAAGAAGTGTGGAAGAATGATCAAGCTTGAATTCAATGGTGACAAGTAGAATTTTTATCCCAAAAGTAAAAATTAAATTAAGCAGATAAGTTTTGGAACAAGTGAAAAGGTTCACATATTTTGTGCAAATCACCTCAGAATTGAGAGTTGAATTGTGAGATCCAAAAGAGAATTAAAATGCCAAAATCAGCTTTGTTAAAATGAAAGATGTGTTAATTATATAACGTCACAGAAACTCAACCAGAATCTGAGGAAAATAATTCTGAGATGCTACGTTGTTTCTTTTAGGCGATATGCCTCAGAATCATCAATAACAAACAAAAAATGCATTCAAGATGTCGATGTTCAGTATATCTTATCAGTCAGATAACAATAAACTGCGGGAAATGAGTGGAGAAAAGAGGAAATTAGCGCATTACATCAATTAGACAAAGATGCAATAATTTGATCGCAACATTAGTGAAAGTAGTAGACAGAGATAATTATTTTTAGGAAAGATCAATGTAAAACATAGGAGAAAGAAGCAGAGAAGAAAATTGAAGCCAGATATAATCATCAGGAGGCAGTTAACTTATGTGGAGTGTCTAAGAGCAACACAGGACAAACAGAGATGGAGTCAACCTTAGAAGAAAATAACATCAACAAAGGGAACAGATAAAAGCCAGAAAGGAGTGATGCTCTGTTATTTAATATATTGAGGGTTGGGATGACAGATTTTGGTGTCTCAGGGAATCAACAGATATGGGAAGTAAGTGGAAAGTGAAGTTGAAGCCTAAAATTGAAGGTCTGAGCTGAGTTGACAGGCTATATGGTCTATTCATACTGACTGGTGCTCAATGGGTTGCTGGCAGCCTCTATATGTACCAACATCTATGTGCCCTTACTTGCAGTTTGAAAATCTCCCAGGCCTCTACACCTCTTTCTCCTCTAATATTCCTCTCACCTGTTTTGGTATCCTCATGCAGTTCTATGTCAAACTATGTTTGATCACATTCCTGTAAAGTGACTTAGGATATTTAACTGGATTCAAGGCATTATATAAATGCAATTTACTGTTAATTTATATTTTAGCACAATACTTGTTTAATCTACTGTCATACATGCTGGAAATTTTCTTAAAATTTTTTGATGTCAGAATCTCTAACATAGCAGGAACATGCAACCAAGGGTGCAGGTCCTCGGGACTGTTGAAGTCAGGAATGAGAAAGCATGAAGGAACTACCTGTGAGGTAATTTTTATGCCTGTGCGCAATGCCTTTTCCAGAGCGAGGGTGTACTCTCACAACATGGAAGAGAAATAAGAAAAACGATTAAACATGAAATTCATAAAGTATTGACAGAAAGGAACCATAGTGAAGCAAAATACTTTATTGTAATTGGTCACAATCAAATCAAGCATCCGCTACCATTAGATCTTGCATTCTTACTGCAGTTCAAGTACATTTTGGATCAATTAAGCAATCTGAATTTAACAAAAGATAATTAATGGAAAGGTGTTTTCAGTTTTCAAACAATAGTTAACATTAATAAAATGTTTAAGTATAAAGGACCATTCATTACATATTTTGGGTTGCTGCAAAACTTCATATTACTAAACATTGTTGCTATGTAACTAGAACAAAAATTAGAGTATAATTTAAAGTGAAGGAGTTATTCTAACTCAACTCTAACACATTAAAAAATTTCACTGTAACTTAAGAATTTTGTCATGCACATTTATTCATTATTTCTGAAACACAAATCAATTTTCAATAAGAAGAGCAAGTTGACAGCAATTCTTTATTAAACAATGCCATGTTCTTCTGAAAGTCTTCTCACTAGCAATTCCTGAAAACGAACCATAATTTACACATTTAATCACAAATTTGCGTTAAGTTCGTGTGGATGAAATCCACACTCACATGCCTTGGAGGAAAACTACTATCTCTCCAGAACAAAGTAAATAATGAAACATTCAAAGCTAATGTGATTTTCTAAAATATTTAAATTCAATTTCAGAGAAGAGTTTTCTAAGTTTGAAAGCAGTAATACTGGCAAGATTTTTACTCATTGAAGATTATTTTTCAAACATGCTAAAACTGCCCTTAGCACAGTTATGTGGTGGTCTCTAGAAATGCTGTGCAACATCTTAAACACTGTTCGTACACTTCTTCAAAATCTGCTTCCGTTCCCTGGAGCAACAAAAGAAAGAAGTTAAAAACACATCTTGAACATACATAATCATTACGAAGCATTGAACATGGGAATTAAAAATAAAGCACACATTCATCTATCTGCTTTCTGGATTTTCCAAGTTCTTTGACAACTTTAAATTTTGTCTGTACAAAAATAAATAAATTAGAAATTTTCACTACTTACGTAATAAGGATCTTGTATAATAAGATGATTCTGTGGATCAAATGAGCCAAGCAGCTTTATTTCGGATTTGAAGTTCTGTACTTTAGCAGCCATCTTTTTTAAATCTCTGCAAATTTATCAGATATAAATTAAGTTTCCTCTCCAGATTTACAATCAAACAATTGAATAATAAATTCAATATTAGATTATTCCCATTATTCTTCAACATTGATAAACTAAAAATGTAGCTACCATACAGAATATGGTAAACACTATTTAAAGAAATATATTTTGATAAAACTATTGACTATCAATCGGGTCAAATTTTAAAAATGAATCTATTGTATACAATTTGGTAAAGGAATGACAAATATATCAATTCAATATTAATTCAGAGATCAACTTTTTTGAATTTGCTTCATGGATTAAATTTGAGATAATGAAAGGTTTCATGTAAGTGTTAAGTGAAATACAAAATGGGGGTCATCCATGTAATAAGACACTTCATTGTCATCCTATTTTTTGAGTCTTAAGTAGTCACGGATATAGCTGAACAAAAATCACTCACCAATGATTAGTAGCATATGTTGGGCATTCTAATTTATGTTACAAATAAAATAAATGATGCCCAGCCCCACCTAACATGTAAGAAGCAGATGCAATGCTCAAAGTAGGACTCATTGAAGCATATCAGACAATCCTCAATTCCATGAAGGACTTATGCCCGAAACATCCAATCTCCTGTTCCTCAGATGCTGTCTGACTGGCTGTGCTTTTCCAGTGCCACACTCTCAACCCTCAATATGATCAACAATCAAAGATACACTTATACTCCACATTTGTTGTTAGTGCAAAATAGGTTTCAATCAGCACTGAGACGAAATGGATGGTGTAAATCCTGGATCTGCTTTTGATGTGACTGACTAACTTGAAGTATTTGGGCAAGTAACAGAAAGGCTAGATGAGGATATCCCTATTCATATAGTGTACATGAACAAGACATCAGATACAGTGTCACAACACATTTGAGAAAAATAACAGGCTATAAGAGATGGCAGCAACATGACAAAATATCCCAAATTGATTGGAAGCACAGAATAATGATTAATGGATATTATTCGGATTGGAGGAAGGTTTGAATTGGAGTTTTCCAGTGGTTGATATCGGGACCTTTGCTCTTGCTGATATATATTAATGATCTAGATTCTGATGAATGGGGAGAAAATTTCCAAGGTTGCAAATGACATAAAACTTGGAAGAGTTATAAACTGTGAGGAGGACAATGTAGAACACAGCAAGGACACAGACAAATTAATGAAATGACTAGAGAGGGTCAATATAAAAGTTATTTGGTAGGAATAACACAAAGACAATAAAAAAAAGAGGGGGCATATCTACAGTGGGTGCAGGAGCAGAGGGACCTTGGTGTACAAGGGCACAGATCATTGAAGGTGGAAGAACAGTTGGAGAGTAGTTAATAAAGCATATAGTACCAGTAGGGGCAATAAAATACAAGAGCAAGGAGTTGAACTTGTATATGACACTTGTTAGACTTCAGCTGAAGTACTCTGTACAGTTCTGAGTGCCATGTTATAGTTGTGTAAACATAATGGAGAGAGTGCAGAAGTAATTTGCAAGAACAGTTTCAGGGATGAGGAACTTCTCATATAAGGACAGACTGAAGAAGTTGAGACTGTTCTTTTTGGAGAGAAGGTGAAGAGGAGATCTGATAGAGGTTTTCAGAATCATGAGCAAGTTGTCTAGAGCATAAAGGAGAAACTTAAAAGAAACAAGAACAAGAGGGCATAGATTTAAAGAGATTTGCAAATGGAGTAAATATGATGTAAGAAAAAACGTTTTCAAAGTAATTAGAATATGGAATACTTGGCCTGGAAGTGTGGTGGAGACAGGTTCAATTGAGTCATTCAAGAGGATTATTAGGGGAGAAATAATGTGCAAAGAAATGGAGACTAAGCAGGAGATTGGCACTAGGTAATGATGCTCATTTGAAGAGCTAATGCAGGGCTGAATGGCTTCTTGTGTGCTCTAACACTTCTATGATTAAAAAAACAACCAATTTTCACAATTAAAATTATTCATCAAGATAGCACCCACTCCTTTGTGCGAAGCTTCCATCCTTTTGTCACACTTTGCAGCAAGTGTGTTATAAGTTCTCTCCTAATTGCCTGTTCCTGACCTTAAGTTTATGTCCCTTTCTTTTCATCAACTGTTTCCTTACAATGTGCTAATCAAATCATTCAGTGATATTGCGTTATCATAGGGAATGCAATTCTAGCAATCTCTCATCTTAATCTAGCCCTTAGGAGACAGGTCGCATTTTGTTAAATTTGTGCTGCATTCCTTCTTAAGTTAGTACACACTCTCTAAGAAGCAGTGCTAAATGTTAAAGCGTTACAGGTATAGTCTACCAAGGGATTTGGTATAGCTGTAGCAGAACTAATCCCCTCCCCTACCTTTTATACTCTAGCCCGCCAGGAAGAAAAAAAACTGATTGGCATTGACATAGCCCTCTTTATGCCTACGTACCTTCTAAAAATGCTTTACAGCACATTGAAGTACCTTTGAAATGTAGCCATTGCTTGTGATTCGAACTGAGGGATGTAATTTTGGCAACAACATGGAACAAATGTCCTGCTCATCTTCAAAATAGTGCTCTGGGTTTTTTTTGGATTCACTTTACATTTTTGCCTCAGTACTGCACTAATTTTTGTGGTCAAGAACTTGAATCCAAATCCTTGTGGCTCAGGTGAGAGTGCAATCAACTGAGCAAGGCTTGACTTGAGTTATAAGATGATAATATTATCAGTCTTTTTGATTTTATGTACCTGACTATCATATTTTTCAAGGAGTTGGATATAGTTCTTCCGACTAAAGGGATGAAAAAAAAGTGTGGAGTGAAAGCCGGAACAGGGTACAAAATTAGATGATCAGCCATAATCATATTGAATGGCAGACAAGCTTGAAGGGCTGAAAGGCCAATACATGCTCCTATCTTCGATGTCTATATATTTTTATTATCAGTGTATACGGATTCTAAAACCTCTGAACTTCTACCATTCCTAGATTTTAGCTGATTAAATACTGAAGTTCTTTCCTTTTTTGGCTCAAAATAGATGACCTGCCACTTACCAATGTTGAAATTCACTGCCAGTTTTGCACATTTGTTTAACCCAAAAATGTTCCTTTTTAGTTTTATGCTCAAAACTACATTAAGTCACTAATTTTTGTGCCATCAGGATACATATCCAAACTATTAATGCAGCAAATATTGAGGTCTAGTACAGATTGTCGTAACTATTACGGCAGACAAAATAGGAGAAGAAAAATATTCAATGACCCCTATCTTCAATATCTTCTAAGATATGGAGCTGCAATGTTAGACTGGAATGGACAAAGTCAGAAATCACCCGACACCAGGTCATAGTACAACAGGTTTATTTGAAATCACAAGCTTTCGGAGTGTAGCCCCTTTAAAAGGTGAAGTGAGAGAGAAGCAAACAGACACAGAGATCTCTCTGCCATTGATCTCTCTGCCTATATATTCAATGTACTTTTCTCTTACTTTAGCTGAAAAGGAGGCCACGATCCAAAAGTTTGTGATTTCAAATAAATCCTTTCAAAGGCAGAGAGTTCCGGAGTTGTACAATTGCTCATCTCAGCGATCAATCCAGTAATTGTCTTTGAATTGGCCTCAATGCATTTTCCATCCTTTCCACAGAATAATACTGTTGAAACGATACAGCACAGAAGGGGGGCCTTTCAGCCCATCTTCTCCATGTGGACCCAAAACACCCAAATGCCCTTTGTAATCCCATCTTCTTCCATAGTCCATAGCCCAGCAGCTTACATTACTCAAGTTCGCTTCTAGGCATTTTTAAGAGTTTCGGGTCTCTGCCTCCACCACCAACTCAGGCAGCAAATTCCAGACACCCAAAACCCTTTGTGTAAAGATGCTTTTCCTCACTTCCCCTCTAATCCTTCTGCCACTTAGCTTGAATCTATGATACTTGGCTTTTGAACTGTTTGTCAAGGGAAACAGGTTCCTCCTGTCTACTTTACTCTTCAGAATTTTGTATACCTCAGTCATGTCACCCCTCAGCCTTCTCTATTACAAGGAAAACAATCCCAACTTCACCAATCTCTCCTCTAAACTACAATTTCCAGCCCTGGCAACATCCAAGTAAATATTCTCTACACTTTCTCCAGAGTAATTTCATTCTTCCTGTAAGCGCACACAACATTTATTTGTGGCCTCACCAGGATTTTATACAGTTTCGTCATTATATACCTACTTTTGTATTGCATGCCTATCATTGAAGGAGAGCATTCCATATACCTTATTTGTTACCTTAGCTACATGCACTGTCATGTTTAGGGACCTGTGCACGCCAAGATCTCTCATTTCATCTACCCCCACAATATATTTCCATTTATTTTGTATACCTTCTTACTGTGTGATCTCCGTAAATGCATTACGTCACATTTATCAGAGTTGAACTTCATCTGCCACTTTCCTCCCCACTCCACCAACCCATTGATATTAGACTTACGGCTATCCTCTACATCATTCAAAACATGGCCAATTTCTGTGTCATCTGCAAATTTCCCAATTGTGCACCCCATGTTCAAGCCCAAATCATTAATGTATAAAACAGACAGTAGGAACCCAAACACAGAGCTCTGTGGAATACCACTTGAATCAGCTTTCCATGCATAAGGCCAGACATCAACCATCACCTTTTGATTCCTGTTACTAAACCAACTTTGAATCTAATTCAGCATGTTATCCTGCATCCCATGGGCTTTTACTTTTTTGCCATGTGGGACCTTGTCAAATACCTTACTAAAGTCCATGTTGGCAACATCCACTGTACTTCCTTATTGATCCTCCTTGTCACTTCCTCAAAGAATTCAATCAAATTTGTATGCCATGACCTTCCTTTAACAAAGCCATGCTAACTATCCCTGACTAGTCCACGCCTTTCTAACTGACAGATCTAGCAGGATTGATTCTAACAATTTTCCACCTACTGTAGTAAGACTAACTGGATTGTAATTGTTTGGTTTTTTTAATGCCCTTTTTAAGCAACAGAACCATGTTTCCATTCCTCCGGTCCTGCAGCATCTCACCTGTGTCCAGGGAAGATGAGGAAATAATCCTCAGAATATCTGCTATTTCCTCCCTGACCTCCTTCAACATTCTACGTAATAATCCATTTGGCCCTAGCGACTTATGTAGATAGAGACTATATCTAAATCATCTCTTACCTTGTGAACACAGAAACAAAAATCTCTCAAATTCCCTTCTTCCCTGATAGGTTCTGCTTTCTCCTTTACTATCCTTTTGCTCTCTGTACACTGGTAAATCTTTCTTAAATAAGGACATTGGAAATATACAGTATTCAAGATGTAATCACACCAATACTCTCAATAACTATAGCACATCATCCTTACTTTTATGTTGAATTCCTCTCATAATAAAGGACAGCATTCCATTAGCCTTCCTAATTACTTCAGCATATTAATATTTGAGATTCATGCACCAGAACAGCTAGATCCCTCTGCACCTTGGAATTATGTAGTTGCTCTCCATTTATGTAATACTGTGTCTTTTTATTCTCCTACCAAAGTGAGCAACTTTAGATTTTTCCCTCATTGTGTGTTGTATTTGCACAATAATACTTTGTGACTCACGCACCAGAGCGTCTAATTCTCTATGCACCTTGGAATTCAGCAGTTCTCCATTTATGTGATACTCTATTGTTTTATTCTTCTGCCCCAAGTGAGCTTCATATTTCCTACATTATAGTCCAGTCAGGGTTTTTGCCCTCTCATTCAACCTATCTTTATTGTCTGCAATTTTACGTCATCTTTATGATATACTTTCCTACCTAACTTGATGTTACCTGCACAGTTAACTACCATGTCTTTTTCCCCCTACGTAAGCCACTGATATAAGTTAGAAAATGTTGAGACTTCAACACACCCCTCCATCCGTCACAACCTGCCAATCAGGAAATCATTCATGCATTTTCTGCACCTGCTATTTTCTGCCTCAAGCCAATCTACTATCCATGCTTTTGTCCATGTTTTTATTATGGTTGTAATGAAGTAAGGAGCTGAGTGACTTTAGTGGAGACTAAGCATCAATAAGCAGGTTATTGCTATTTAAGTATTGCTTGATGGCCTTTGAAGACACCTTTCAACACTTTGTTGATAGTGAAGACTAGACCGATGAGGCAGTAGTTAGCTGGGTTGGATTTATCCTGCCTTTTGAGGACAGGACACACCTGAACTTTATTCCTCAGGTAGGTGCCAGTGTTGTAGCTGTACTGGAACAACTTGGAGCTAGTTCCAACGGTCTTCAGTACAGTTGCCGGATTATTGTCAGGGCCCATAGCCTTTGCAGAATTCCCTGCTTCAGCCATTTCTTCACATCACATGACGCGAATCAAATTGGCCGAAGACTGGCATCAGTGACACAGGAGACCTTGGGAGGTTGAAATGACATATCCACTTAACACTTCCGGCTAAAGATGGTTAATCTAGCGTTGACTGTTATATGTACACTGAAGAAAGGTTTCTAAGAATGATTGGCAGAAACTGCTTTTGCCTCAAGGCTATAAAATAAATACCAGAGGTTATAATGTTGTTTAATATCTGATCACTGTTCTGCTTAAATAGAAAAGAGAGTTATAGTCAACATTTCTTATAATAAAGTAATATGGTAAGTATTACTCCTCATTAAGGGGTAAAATTCTTCAAGGGTTCTCTGGTTCTTGTACCACATCTGCAGTGGAATATTATTCTTATTTGCTACACTAACACAAAAGAAAAGACAACCTAGGACACAGGATTTATATAATAGCATTAAGTCGTTTGGTGGTGCTGCTCCAGGCTGAATAAGAAGGCTGCAGTTCCAAATTTCCTCAAGTCTTCAGCATATAATCTAGTACAGGAGTATGTTGGGAGTAATATTAAATCAAGGCACACATACAAGTGATCCTGTAGCACTTTTTCAAATAGGAAACGTTTGCTTTATGCTTAACGACTGTGTACCCAATCATCAGATTAATTGGAAATTTAACTTGCTTAATCCTGCTTCCACGACCTTTTTTTGACAACCTTGTGTTATGAAGATGTTTCATCATTGCAATTAATTTTAGGATTTGTGTTTAAGGAATTGTAATTAGTGGTTCATTTGAAAAGACTGGGGAGAAACCTGGACACACTTTTTAAAGGGCACACTGGGACTTTTAACACTTCTGCTTGGACTTATCTATTGTAAGTCACATGCCGAGGTTAACAGCTTTCAGATGTTTTAGAAATTGTTTGGAGTTCATTTGCGGTCCAGACTCCTGAGCGAGAGAAACTACTCAGCTTATTTCTGCATTTCTGCAAAAAGCATGCGTGAGGTTCAGAGTGTCAATTAAAACATCATTCCGCTGTTTCCCTGAAGAGTCAGAAGAGGGTTCTTCGACATTTTTGAATGAACTACATGGACAAAGGTCTCAGTTACAATTGCCTGTATATTGTGACACCCGCGACACCACCGATTGAAAACCACATTGAACTTTCATACTATATCTCTTTAAGAATTAACACTTATTGGTCAAAAATGTTTCTAGTCCAAGTTAACCTCCGATGAAGGAGCAGCGCTCCGAAAGCTAGTGCTTCCAAATAAACCTGTTGAACCATAACCTGGAGTTGTGAGATTTTTTTTAACTCGGAGGAAAAAATTCTTTAATTTTTTTCTGTAATTGGGATCTGCTGTGTATGCTTGTGTGGTAGATAGATTTTAATAAGCTTTACGTCCTTGATGAATGAGTCCAGTTTTCACAAGAAATGCTGTTATAGTGCTGTTGTTTATTTAAGAAACTTGGTTGATAGTTCCTTTAATTCTAAACCCAATTTCAAGTTTATAATTGGCTACATTGGTGAATGGATAAGGCATTTAATGTGATGCCAAGACCAGTGCATTTGTAGGACTAGATAGCAACGGTGCATTCCTCAAACTTCAGTCTTAACACTTTTTATTGCCAAGAGTAAGAAAATTAGACACATTTTTATTCTTTATTAGGATGTGGGAATCCCTTTCGAATCGCATGAGAAATCTCTTAATTACTACAAAATCACCTCTTATTTAAAAATAACTGCTACGAGTATTCCTTCAACTTTAATTGTGGGAGATTTACTTTTTCAATATCCTGCCCCCCCGGCCACTGTGTTTTCCACATCAATTTGAGATTGCATTCACTATTCTTACATTCAAAGTTTGTGAGAAGATTTGTAGCTCAGGTGCTCGTTGTTGTGGTTCTGTTCGCCGAGCTGAGAATTTGCGTTGCAGACATTTCGTCCCCTGTCTAGGTGACATCCTCAGTGCTTGGGAGCTTCCTGTGAAGCGCTTCTGCGATCTTTCGTCCGGCATTTGTAGTGGTTTGAATCTATCACTTCCGGTTGTCAGTTCCAGCTGTCCATTGCAGTGGTCGGTATATTGGGTCCAGGTCGATGTGCTTATTGATTGAATCTGTGGATGAGTGCCATGCCTCTAGGAATTCCCTGGCTGTTCTCTGTTTGGCTTGTCCTATAATAGTAGTGTTGTCCCAGTTGAATTCATGTTGCTTGTCATCTGCGTGTTTGGCTACTAAGGATAGCTGGGTGTGTCGTTTCATGGCTAGTTGGTGTTCATGGATGCTGATCATTAGCGGTCTTCCTGTTTGTCCTACGTAGTGTTTTGTGCAGTCCTTGCATGGGATTTTGTACACTACATTGGTTTTGCTCATGCTGGGTATCGGGTCCTTCGTTCGGGTGAGTTGCTGTCTGAGAGTGGCTGTTGGTTTGTGTGCTGTTATGAGTCCTAGTGGTCGCAGTAGTCAGACAACAACTCACCAGAACGAAGGACCCGATACCCAGCATGAGCAAAATCAATGTAGTGTACAAAATCCCATGCAAGGACTGCACAAAAACACTACATCGGACAAACAAGAAGACAGCTAACGATCCGCATCCATGAACACCAACCAACCACGAAACGACACGACCAGCTTTCCTTAGCCAAACATGCAGATGACAAGCAACATGAATTCGACTGGGACAACACTACTATAATAGGACAAGCCAAACAGAGAACAGCCAGGGAATTCCTAGAGGCATGGCACTCATCCACAGATTCAATCAATAAGCACATCGACCTGGACCCAATATACCGGCCACTGCAATGGACAGCTGGAACTGACAACCGGAAGTGACAGATTCAAACCACTACAAGTGCCGGAGGAAAGATCACAGAAGCGCTTCACAGGAGGCTCCCAAGCACTGAGGATGTCACCTAGACAGGGGACGAAACGTCTGCAACACAAATTCCCAGCTCGGAAAACAGAACCACAACTATTCTCACATTTCAGGTTTTGATCATATGCTGTTTATTTCACAAGTATTCAATCTGATTTGGTTCGTGAGTGCATTGTTGATGGTGCCACACCCTTTCCATCTCCACATGCAGCAATTTCCACTGCAAAAGCTCTAGAAAATTTAACAGGTATGGGTGAAAGAGAATAGTGAATTCTGGCCCATTCTTTTTAATTCCTTTGAATAAAAACACAGGAAGAAAAAGCATCACTGACCCAACTCCTCTTTACGTGTCTTAAAAGTTTGAATTCTATAGCAATTCCTTAGAATATGCATAGAAGCCAATTTCTTTGGAACTACCAAACACGAAAAGAATTCTGTGAACAGGTAATAATTGTGGACTGTAATTTAGTCTCATCTGTAATTTGCGAGTTTATGCAAGCTTGGGGGTATTAAGTCACATAATAAATCAATTTTCTTCAAAGTTTTCTTGCCTTTAACTTTTGCTGCATCTTGATTTACTTACTGTTTTAAATGTTAAAATTAAAATTGAAAGACTCAGATATTTGCCCAGTGATTAAAAACTAACTTATTGGAGACAAATTAACTTAATCTCTATTGGCTAATTTTACAGTGGGGTGTAGAATTTCCTGAAAGACCATGAGGTTAAAAATTGCTCATTCAATTGCTTGACAAATGTGCCAAACGAAGGTTTTTTTAAATTTAAACCTTGAAGCTCCTAGCTACTCATACTTCCAGATGTGTTACATTCTTCACAGTGTAAAAGGTAAGAGCACTTACAACTAGACCCACGTTATATAAAAAGAGATGCCATCAGAAACTATAATTTGTTTATTGGTTTAAATGAATGTAATGAGCTCTAATTATTTAAAAGGAATAGAGGCTAAGGAAGAAAGCTGGTTCTAAATAGTGACACTGTTGCACAGCAGAAATATTTGAAGTGGAAAGCATAGCAACCCTAAGGCAGAGACCAAATGAAGGGTTGGTTTTTTACAATATATGTTAATGATATAGAAGATGGTATCAGCAATAACATTAGCAAATTTGCTGATGATACAAAGCTGGGTGGCAGGGTGAAATGTGATGACGATGTTAGGAGATTACAGGGTGACGTGGACAAGTTAGGTGAGTGGTCAGATGCATGGCAGATGCAGTTTAATGTGGATAAATGTATGGTTATCCACTTCGGTGGCAAGAACAGGAAGGCAGATTACTACCTCAATGGAATCAATTTAGGTAAAGGGGCAGTACATAGAGATCTTGGTGTTCTTGTACACCAGTCAATGAAGGCAAGCATGCAGGTACAGCAGGTAGTGAAGAAGGCTGGCCTTCATAACAACAGGAATTGAGTATAGAAGCAAAGAGGTGCTTCTGCAGCTGTACAGGGCCCTGGTGAGACCACACCTGGAGTACTGTATGCAGTTCTGGTCTCCAAATTTGAAGAAAGACATTCTGGCTATTGAGGGAATGCAGCGTAGGTTCACAAGGTCAATTCCTGGAATGGCGGGGTTACCTTACACTGAAAGACTGAAGCGACTGGGCTTGTATACCCTTGAGTTTAGAAGACTGAGAGGGGATCTGATTGAGACATATAAGATTATGAAAGGATTGGACACTCTGGAGGCAGGAAACATGTTTCCGCTGATGGGTGAGTGCCGAACCAGAGGACACAGCTTAAAAATAATGGGTAGACCATTTAGGACAGAGATGAGGAGAAACTTCTTCACCCAGAGAGTGGTGGCTGTGTGGAATATTCTGCCCCAGAGGGCAGTGGAGGCGCAGTCTCTGGATTCATTTAAGAAAGAGGTGGATAGAGCTCTCAAGGATAGTGGAATCAAGCGTTATGGAGATAAGGAAGGAAGAGGATACTGATTAGGAATGATCAGCCATGATCATATTGAATGGCGGTGCAGGCTCGAAGGGCTGAATGGCCTACTCCTGCACCTATTTTCTATTGTCTAATATAGATTTACCACTGGAATCTTTCATTCATTAATGCATACAATGGACAAGTAGGGAGCTTTCTACAGCAAACTTTGTTTTAATTGCCACCTTATGAAGTGGTACTCTCCATAAACAAGCAAAAGTTATACAACTGAAAAACTGGAAGTAAACTGTATTATCACAATCTCAGTGATAAAAGGATACAAGAAGGCTCTCTACTGGTAAGTTTTATTTAAAGCAAAGATACATTATTTTTTAAGTGATTGATGTTGCAAATAAAGTACAATCATGTGTGCACCCCCTACGTTAAATAAAAACATTAAATAAAAACACTAAATCATAAAAGCATTAAAAACATTGATTATGTGCACTTGTGGATCAACTGAAATATTTGATCCCACAGGTGCCAGTTAATAAAATTTGCAATATATACTTTCTAGATTTATCAAAAGCTGCCTCTTGAAGTCAGATCACTATACTACTCTCCAGTTTCCAATGAATATTACAGAATCTTACAAATGGAAGAGAATTTTGTGCATCTGCTACTGCTTTGATGTACTGTAATTGCTTGCAGACTTGGATAGTTTTCATCACTCTACAAATGGCAAAATAATCTACTTGATAACCAACCAAGTAGTGAAGATGAAAAGCCATTCCAACTGCTTTGCTGACATTTCAAGGAAAGCAAAATTAAAACACATTCAGAAGTTATTGCTCAAATTGATGTGTAATTTTTTCCAGTCAGAGAAATGTAATAATTGAAAATTGTTTTGGTTAGTTTCAATCTTTTTGTGGTGGTGGAACATGTCAATATGAATAATATTTAATTTGCCAATTATATAATGGGTTTGGGTTGTAAGTTTGTTCGCTAAGCTGGTAGTTTGTTCTCAGAAACTTCATCATCATGCCAGGTAATGTCTTCAGTGAGCCGCTGTTGAAGTGCTGGTGTTCTGTCCTGCTTTATATTTGTGTCTTGGTCTGTTAAGGTGGGTGATATCACTTTCAGTTCTTTTCCTCAGAGGTTGGTAAATGGGGTCCAAGTCGCTGTGTTTATTAACGGAGTTCTGGTTTGAATGCCAGGTCTCTAGAAATTCCCATACATGTATCTGTTTAGCCTGTCCTAGGATGAATGTGTTGTCCCAGTTTAAGTGGTGTCCTTCTTCATTTGTGCGTAAGGATACTAGTGATAGCTGGTCATGTCTTTTGGTGGCCACTTGGTGCTCGTATAACCTGGTGGCTAGTTTTCTGCTTGTCTGTCCGATGTGGTATTTGTTGCAGTCCTCGTAGGATATCTTGTATATGACATTTGATTTGCTGGTTGTTGTACATGGTCCTTTAGGTTCATCAGTAGCTGTTTCAGTGTGTTCAGTGTTTTTGGGGGCTATTATGATGCCAAGAGGTCAGAGTAGTCTGGTCATCATCAGATGTCTTTGATGCATAATAGTATGGTAGTGTGGCTAGAGTCTCTGGGTGTGTTGTGTCTTCTTGTTTGGGTTTGTTGTTTAAGAGCTGGGTTTGTTGTTTAAGACTCTAGCATCCGCAGTCCTCACTTTCTCCTTTGTTGTTTAAGAATCAGTGGACTGTGCTTATCAGGTACCCGTGGTTCTTAAATATGCTGTATAGGTATTTTTCTTCTGCTGCTCGTAGATCCCGAGTGGCCCAAATAAATAACGTCCTGATGCAGTTCTGTTTGTGGGCGTTGGGAGTGGGTTGCTTTCCTGTAGACACTGGTCTGCAGTTCTCCATTGACTGTTCGTTCCACTGTGACATCTGGGAAGGAGAGTCTGTTGTTGTTCTCTTCCTCTTTGGTGAAATTTATGCCAGCAAGGATGTTGTTAATGATATTGTCGGTTTCCTCTAATTTGTTCCGTTTTCTGATGACAAAGGGGTCATCCATACAGTGGACCCAAAGTTTGGATCATGGGGAAGACTATTCGTTCTAGTCTCTGCATCACTGCTTCTGCTAAGAATCCTCGTATTGGTGATCTCAAGGTTGTTCTGTTGATTTGTTTGCAGGTCTTGTCGTTGAAGGTGAAATGGGTAGTAAGGCACAGGTCTACTAACTTGAGGATGCTGTCCTTGCTGATGGGGTTGATACTGTCAGGTGTTTGGGTCCTTGGTTCGTCTAGTAGTGGAGGTCAGTGTTTCTTTGGCCAAAGTGATGTTAATTGATGTGAATTGCGCCATTACATCGAAGGAGACCATGACCTTGTCCTCTTCTATCTTGGTGTCTTTGATGTTCTTCAGGAGTTCTTGGGTGGAGAGGATGGAGTGGCATATGTGTTCCACGAGGTATTTCAGTTTACGGTGAAGTTCCTTTGCTAGTCTGTACGTTGGTATGCTGGGAAAGCTCCAGGAAAGCAACACACACAGACCAGATACTCAACTATACTGAGGAGCAACCATCCCAACACCCACAAATGGAGCTGCATGAGGACATTATTTGAAGAGGCCACAACACACTACAGCAGCCAGGAACTATGAGCAGCGGAAGAAAAATACCTACACTACATATTCAACAACCAGTACCCGATAAACACAGTCCACTGATTCTTAAAACAAAACAAACCCAAACAAAAAGATACAACACGTCCAGAGACTAGTCAAAACCAACATCAAAAGACATCTTGAAGATGACTACCAGACTACTCCAATCTCTTGGCATCACAGTAGCCCACAAACCAACCAACACACTGCAACAGCTACTGATGAACCTAAAAGACCCTGTAGCAACAACCAGCAAATCAAATGTCATATACAAAATACCCTGCAAGGACTGCAACAAACACTACCTTGGGCTGACAGAAAACTAGCCACCAGGATACATGAGCACCAACTAGCCACCAAAAGACACGACCAGCTATCACGAGTATCCTTACACACAGACGAAGAAGGACCCCACTTCAACTGGGACAACTCATCCATCCTAGGACAGGCTAAACAGAGACACACACAGGAGTTGCGAGAGGCCTGACATTCAAACCAGTACTCCATCAAACATCGATTTGGACCCCATTTACTAACCACTGAGAAAAAGAACCGGAAATGATATCACCCACCTTAACAGACCAAGACACACAAATATAAAGTGGGACAGAACACCAGTGCTTCAACGGAGGCTCACTGATGATGTTATCTAGCATGGTGACAGAACGTCTGAGAACAAACCTACCAGCTCAGCGTGGAAACTTACAACCTGAAACTCAACCTGAACTACAAATCATCTGAAAAATATATAATGGGTCTCTATCATGGAGACAAAGGATCAGACTCACTGGTGCAGCAAGGAATGCTTCTTCAGTTACAGCATATTGCTGGTGTAGTGTACAGCATGTTGCTCTTCAGCTTTAGTACTTTACTGATATACAGAGGTTGTGACCAAGACTCCAAAAGGCAAATATCAGATTTAAAATCTCAGGTTTCATAATAAACTTAAGTATATTGTTTGGTGGTTAAAAAATAGTGAGCACACACTACCAAGTACTAGTTTGTTCTTTAAAGACAAATAATAGGTTCATCACTAAAGCTTCAACAATCAGTAGTCAGGATAATTTTTATCAGTTTAAAATATTCATGGGAGAAAAAAAAAAGTGTGGAGTATAAATATCTTTAAACTCCAGGTTATTATGAACTCAATTTATAGTCTGGGTTAAATGGAAGATAAATTACAGGTCAATGTTTCCTTTATATCATTGTAGCATTGTGTTAGACCTGCAACAGCATTCTTTACTGCACCAATATGATTCTGATCCTTTGTCTCCATGAAAGCGATCAATAATATAAATGCCATATTATAAGTATCACTCATGCTGCTAATTTCCATCCACCCAACAAGACTGAAATGGACCGAAGTAATTTTCATTTTTTAAATTACATTTCCCTAACTGTGAAAGCTTGCCCAAGCTAAATTTAAGCAAACGCTTCCGAATATATATTTTATATGCCCAAATAACAAAAATTCCAATCACAATTAAATACACAATGCCATTATGGTTTCAGAGAAGTGGAAGAAAGAGTATAATTCAGACCAAATGAAAGACGATATAAAATTGTAATTTCTGCTGACTCTGGAGCGCCAAATAGCTTTCATTCCTGACAACATTCTCACCATGTATAGCGCTTTAAATGTAGGCTGCATACAAGTGGAGAAAACCAGAAAATGCCATAGATATGTTGATGCTAGGAACGTGCACCTTAAACATTAGACCTGGAGCATCTGCAGTACTTTGGAGTTATAAAAGTGAGGAACTTATAATTACAATTTTTAAACTTTTTTTAAAATTTCAGAAAATAGAAGTGCAGAGGGACCTGGGAGTCTTAGTCCAGGTTTCTCTTAAGGCAAACTTGTAAAGTTAAAAATCACACAACACCAGGTTATAGTCCAACAGGCTTATTTGGAAGCACTAGCTTTCAGAGTGCTACTCCTTCATCAGGTGGTTGTGGAGTATTAGTTTGTAAGACACAGAATTTATAGCAAGAGTTTACAGTGCGATGTAACTGAAATTACATATTGAAAAAGACCCGGATTGTTCGTTCAGTCTGTCATCTTTTAGAATGAACACATTGGTTTCAGTTCTTTCATACGTAAATTGCAGAACTTTGTTAAAGTTACATTCTCAAGTGAACTTTAGCAATTGGTGTACTTGAGAATGAAACTTTAAAAAAGTTCTGCGATTTACATATGAAAGAACTAAAACCAACATGTTCATTCTAAAAGATGACAGACTTAACAAACAATCCGGGTCTTTTTCAATATATAATTTCAGATACATCGCACTTAACTCTTGCCATAAATTCTGTGTCTCATGATTTCATACTCCACAACCGCCTGGTGAAGGAGCAGCCCTCCGAAAGCTAGTGCTTCCAAATAAACCTGTTGGACTATAACCTGCTGTTGTGATTTTTAATTTTGTATACACCAGTTCAACACAGACATCTCTAAATCAAAGTAAACCTGCAGGTTGAGCTGGTAGTTAGGTGGGCCAATACAGTGTTGTCATTCATCTCGAGAAGTCTAGAATATAAATGCAGGGATGTACATCTGAGGGTTTATAATGCTCTGGTCAGACCACATTTAGAGTATTGTGAGCAATTTTAGGCCCCATAAACTCAGGAAAGACGACGACTTGAGGGCACAGCCTTAGAGTAAAGGGAAGACCTTTTAGAACGGAGATAAACAAACTTTTTTAGCCAGAGAGTGATGATTCTGTGGAATTTACTGTCACAGAAGGCTGTGGAAGCCAGATCATTGAATATATTTAAAATTGAGATAGATAAGTTCTTGATTGCCAAGGGGATCAAACGTTACAGGGAGAAAGCAGGAAAATGGGGCTGAGAAACCTATCAGCCATGATTGAATGGTGGAGCAGACTTGATGGGCTGAATGGCCTAATTTCGACTTGTGTATCTTATGCCTTATTGGAAATGCTTATCATTGCAACTTTGCTGCTACTGAGGCACAGAATTGCAAGGAAGCACTTATCATAGCTGGATGCTGTGCATCAACTCTGATTAAACAAACCTATACAATGGAGGTAACACAAAGCCCAAACCATTTAATATCAAGAAAGACAAAAAACTCAAATTATAAACTGAAAAGGCATTTTAAAATGCAATTCAAATATAAACTATTAAATGTTTATTAAACTATTCAACTGCTGAAAATGAGGACAATAGCTGTCAATAATCCACTCACCTTAAATTGCTTTCATCCATGCACAGCATGTAATCGAATGTTAAGAAATCATTCTTGGCTACCTAGGAGTTTAAAAAATACTTAATGTTTGTTTCTTTTTAACTATTGTATGCTGCAATGGAATAAGTTAATTTAAATTATCTATGAACTATGTTTGATGGATAAACCAGAGAAAAACCTTTGAAAATTAATTTATAAGTTGACATAATGTTATGGTCAACTGACACTGAAGCCAAAATTAATTTCAATTCATTTTGCATATATTCAACTTAAACAGCACATGCCAGGCAGATGTTTATGTATGAATTCTTTGTTGTCAGCTTCGGCTCACTTTCAGCTTGTGGCAAAAGTTATGGATGCAAGTTGCACCTCAGGACATAACATCTTAAAATTAGGCTAATATTCCAATGCAGCACTGACTGGAGTGGGATTTTGCCTGCTGTTACATCTGGACACAAGAGACTCTGCAGCACTTTTCAAAGAGCAATGGAATTCTCCTTGCATCATAATAAACACTTACCTCCCAATAAATACCACTGAAACATTTTAACTGGCCAATTATTTTATTGTTGTGGCCAAATGAACTGTCTTCCTTCCTTATATTATTATGGCAACAACACTTCAAAATTAATTAATTGGCTCTGAAGCACATTAGGACACTTTGAGGTCATGGAAAATGCTTTAAGTGAAATTTATTTCTTCCTTTTTATAAATATATGCTCTCTTTAAAAAAAAAGTTAAATGAGTACTGATCAGTCTACAGTCTTGTCCAAAACAGGATTGATGGCAGTAGCCTGGGAACGTATTTCCAAATCCGACAAAGTGCTTTTTTAAAATTCCAACTAAATAAGTTGTGTAACAAGGGGTCATCAAGTTCAACAGCATTTTTAAAGTTGCTATATTGCACTTTTTTTCAAGTAGATGTCATACAATGCCTTACAGCCTTCACAGGTCAGGTACATAAACAGACACTGTGGCAAGATTATGCAGTCGCTTCCTGTGTAGCATTCTGCCAAGGAAATCAGCCCATCTGCCACTGAAACAATCGTTCACGCTTTTTGTCACCTTGATGCTCTACCATATCAATGTTCTCATGGCCTACTTTTCTTTATAAGATTTCAAAATATAAGATCAAAGGCAGTAAAGTGAAACAAGTAAAAGAAACAAAAAGTTGTCTCTCGGGTGAAAAAAAATCTGAATAGCTGCTGTCTGAAATTATAGGAAATAAAGAGAAATGAAAAAACTAAACTAGTCAAAAGAAACAAAAAGTGGACAGCAGTTACTTTCTAAAATTATATCATATTTACTAATTGTATTATAAACATGATATGTGGTATGTTTGGAAGATAAAGGTGATAGGGGTTTCCCAAGTGTTTCACAGCTGGTTTTTTATTTGTATCATGTCTGGGCCTCTTGTAGATTAATTGAAAGAGATTACATTGATTGCTTAACAACTGCATTATTGTTATATTCGTGGAGTAACCCACATGTTGGCATCATTGTACAGTGAAAACAATGGTCTGATCACTGTGAAAGTTGGTTGCTCCCTTGTTGATGCTAATTACAAATCAGGGCAAACAAGACTTAGTCTGCAGGTCTTGGTGATGAATTTGAGGTTAAGTGGAAGATAAGGAAGTTGAGTTTGGAGATCTGTTCAGGGGTTCGATCTATTAGCATTGCGAGCATACTTGGGTGATATTTAAATCTGATACCAAGACCACCACCCTCCATGAACTGATGGCAGGTTTGGAAGCATATTTCCATGTTATTGACTGGGTCCTGTTCCTGTAGTGTAGTTATTGGCAACGAACACTTAATTACAGCTTGAATTTATTCCTGCCACTGGTAGAAAAGCCTTCTTTTTCTGAGTTCATCTGGGGCAACTAAATAATATTTTAAGAAAGATGCAGTAATGGATATCTTTTGATTTAGAATATTATGTCAGTTCTTTTATGTTTTAACTATATATAAAGTTATTTGTAATGCTGGCATTTAATGCAAACTCAAGTAATTCTTCATATGTCAGTTGGCTACTGTTCTGTTCTCCATATCAGATTCATAAATTTTAGAAAGTAACTGCTGTCCACTTTTTGTTTCTTTTGACTAGCTTAGTTTTTTCATTTCTCTTTATTTCCTATAATTTCAGACAGCAGCTATTCAGATTGCTTTTTTTTCACCTGAGAGACAACTTTTTGTTTCTTTTACTTGTTTCACTTTACTGCCTTTGATCTTATATTTTGAAATCTTATTTATGCGACTTCGAGAGAATAAATACTCAGTAGATAAATTGGAGACACTAGTGTTCTTCTCCTTGAAGAGGTTTGAGGTTGACAAAGAGATTTGATGGAGTTGTTCAAGATCATGAGGGGTCTGGACAAAACAGATGTTAAAATACTGTTCCTATTGGCAATAATGAGAGGTTACTAATTTATTTCTTTGCCACTTAAGGGTCTCAATTGTGGTGAGGGCAGACAAGAGGCCTAAGGCATCAAAACATTGCCCCCTGTATAATTTAGGAAAGACTGAAGCAGATGGGAGGGTGATGAGTGGATCGCATAGGTAGTTTTATAGGCACCTCAATAGCAGGAGGACTGTAAAATTCTTGAAACAAGATGCAAGATTAATTGAGTGTGATTTAGGACAGAGAGCAGACATTTTTGTTTTTACAAAATAGGGTAGTGAAGCTGTGGAATACACTTCCAAATTTAATTATCAAAGCAGGAACAACATCGATATTAAATAACGAGAGAAAAGAAATAAGGAAGCAGGTCAGGACATGACATCGGCTTTTGTGTAAACAATCACCACCATGGACCGATTAAGCTGTAAAGCATTGTTTTCGTGGTGCAATTTTAAAAAGATGCGAGGTTTCAAAAGTCCAGCTGTGAACAAGACTGCTAGATTGCACTCAAAGAACTTTCTGAAGTCTTTGTGATGATGCTGCCTCTTTAACAAGGTTATCGTGTCTTTGGGTTTTTTTTAAAAAGAGACGTTGTAAGAGCAGAAGTGCTGAAATGTTTGGGCAATAGCCTAGTTTAACAATGGAGAGGAGTGGTCAATTCTCCAAACTCAGGTTTTTTTTCTAGTTTCTTTTAGTTTAGCTGTAACAGTGAGAAGCTGCTGTAGTGCAGAAAGGTTCCATGCTTCAGCCGATGGTTCCTGACTGGCTTTAGCTCTGAAATCTCTTTGGAAGGTGTTTCCTCCTGCCTGTAAGAACCGGAGTTTGAATTTAATTTTTGCCAAGATGTGTGTTTATGGGATGTTGTGGGAAGTGGAACAGATCTTTAGTTAAATTGCTATATTGAGTTGGTTGGGTTTTCAAATAGTTGTTATTCTAAATTGTTTTCTTTTGTTCGTATTTCAACTGTAGTATTTAAATAAATTCTATTTGCATAACACAGAGAGACTTGACCAGCGGCATATCTATTTCCCATCTGCCTCTAAAATAAAAAGCTAGGGTCTGGGCTACCTTCTTAAAATATTGAGAGAGTCTGGCCTGGTCCATAACAGAATGGGGCTCTTGGATGAATTTATTAGATAGTTCCAATTTGGGATTAGGGTTGCTGGACTCAAAGACGGCAAGTGTTAGTGTCTTTTGTTCTGGGTTGGTTTAAACAGGGCTTGGGGTAGTAATGGCTCTTTCAATCACTAAGAGTTTTCTCAGGGTGGAACAGGTGACTTTGGAAGCTTTACAAAAGATGAACAAGGTAAAGCTGCTGGAATTGGCAAACAAGCTGAAGTCTCTCCATGAGAAAAGGAGAGACAATTGCAACAAATTGCCCAGCATTTAAATTTGCTGGAAACGACATCGGAACCTTTAGAAATGGCTAAATTTCAATTGAAAATGAAGCAGCTTGAGTTAGAGCAAAAGAAAAAAGCAAGAGAAAAAGGAAAGGAACAGTTTGAATTATGATTAAAAGCAGAAGAATGAGAAAAAAAACAAGTTTCCCAAGCAGAACAGAAAAGGAGAGGAAGGCCCTAGCAGAAGAAAGGGTTAAAGAGAGAGGGGTAAGGGAAAAAGAGGAAGAGGAAAGGGAGAAAGAGAGTGTTCGTCTGAACTTCATAAATTGGGACTTAGACAGGAAAGTCAGCTTAAAAGTATGGAGTTGAAGGTAGAAGGTAGGCTTAGTGAGGAAGTAAGTGAGGCTGAGCAAACCAATTGTACACAAAGGCCTAGTGAGGATCTATTTAAATATATCCAAGTATTGCCAAAATTTGATGAGAAAGATTTAGAAGTTTTCTTCGTCTCATGTAGGAATCTAACAAGGGACCCTGGTCAAACATAGTGAATTTGAAGGGATCAAACAAGGTAGTTTTGATAGTGGATAAGGGCATTAAAAATAGATCAAACATATGACGCTCTTTAAGAGACAATTGTTTTGGAGGAGTTCAAAATTCACTTTCTGAAGTAGTGAGAACTCTTGTGAAAGAGCAGAGAGTTAAAACGAAAAGATTAGCAGCTGAAATGGCTGATGATTAGGTGTTCATTGATAAATCAAGTTCGGTTTCCACATCAATCTCAATCCACAAGGGACAGATATTGGGGAAAGAGAAATCTTCAGGTGATAAAGGAAACTCATAATAGGGAAAGAGAAGTTAAAAAGCTCCAGTGCTTTCACTGCAATAAAATAGCCCACATGAAATCACAGCATTGGTGGGTTAGAAAACGCATTGGGAAGACAGATGTAGGAAGATAGGATAAGCCAGTGAATCTTGTTGAAATGGTGAAGGAAAGCACAGTGAAAGCCAAATAGCTGCACCAGACTGTACAACTTGATTGGAGGTTGGTTAAGGAGGAAGTATCAGATCTTCTTAACCATTTACTTGTGAAGATAAGGTTTAGTTGCATAGGCCAGGAGCAGCAGGTAAAGAAGTTTCACTATTAAGAGGTACGGGATCATGTCAGTCTTTGATGTTGAGATGAGGAGATATGTAACTCAGAAGGACTATTGCCAGAAAAAAATGCTAGTACCTAGAGTTCATGGTGAGATAAGAAGTGCTCAATTATGTAGGGTGAGGTTAGAGTGTTCAGTGAAAAGTGGAGAAATTGTGGTAGGAGTACTGGAAAAACTCTCGACATCAGGAATACAATTTGTCCTTGCTAACATTTCAACTGGGTCGGTAGGAGTGCTACTATTGTGTTTGAAAAGCCAGCAGAAAATCAGATAACTGAGGTATTACAGGAAGCATATCCTGGGATTTTGCCTGACTGTGTAGTAACGAGATCACAAAGTCACCAGTTGAAACAGGAGGAAAAATCAAAAGAATACACATAAGGAAGTTGAAGTAAAATTATCAGAGATCCTGTTCAGTTGAATGGTTGAGACAAAATAGGATGACATAAGAGGATCACTAAAATTTATTAAGGAGAAGTTGTTAAGTCAGAGTTCAGAGATCACATATTTGGACTGTGTTTCAAATTTTAGGGAACAGTTAAATAGACTGGGGGAGTTGGCTAGACAGCATTTAAAAATATCAGAGCATTCAATGAAACAGGAAGCAGACAAGAAATCAAAAACTTGCAATTTTGTTAATGGAGATAAAGCATTAGTATTACTTCCAGTGATAAGTACACCTCTAAAAGGAAGGTTTACTGGACTTTATCAAGTCAAAAGGAGATGGAGTGATGTGAGCTATTTGATAAGGACTCCAGACAAAAAGAAAGCTCACAGTGTGTGTCATGTGAATATGCTCAAAAGGCATTTTCATAGGGAAGAAATGCAGAAGGAAAATGTGTTACTGGTTACAACATAGAGTGAAGAACCAAGTTGAGAGGATTCTGAATTGGACATTCCTCAGATTAAACTGGACAATGAGGAAGTTGCCAAATATTAGGATAAATTATTGAGTTACCTTCCAGTGAAAAATCGAAATGACCTGAAAGAGTTATTGTTGTCACATGGGGAGATGTGTGGGAATAAGCTGGGAAGTACGAATCTAATCACGTATGATGTAGATATAGGAAGTGCTGTTCCAATTAAGCAACATCCTGATAGACTTAAACTTCTAAAGTTGGCACAGGTTCAAAAAGAGATTGAATGCATGCTCCAAGACGACATAATCAAAGTGAGTTGCAGTGACTGGAGCGCACCCACAGTAAAATGGTGCCAAAACACAATGGTTATGTGGGGATTATCACAAAGTCAATGCAGTTACAAAGTCTGATTCATATCCAATTCCGCGTTTGAAAGACTGCATTGAAAAGGTGGGACAAGCAAAGTATATTTCTAAGCTGGACTTACTCCAAAGATACTGGCAGGTATCTCTATCCAAAACAGCAAAGATAATTTCACCTTTCGGAACACCAAATAGATTGTATCAAATTAAATCTTTTCCAGCACTACACTCACGACTCTAATCTCCAGCATCTGCAGTCCTCACTTTCTCCCTGTATCAAATTAAAGTCATGCTATTTTGAATGAAAAATGCACCAGCCACATTTCAATTTTCTTTTATAGCCAAAGAAGTACTTTCAAAGTGAAGTCAGTGCTCCAGGAATGGCAGTTGCCAAAGTAGTGCACAGTAAACTTCCTCAAATCAAAGCACAAACATGATTAAGACCAGATAATTTGCATTTGTGATATTGATTGAGGGATAAATATTGATCTTAACACTTGTTATACTATGCCAAGCTATTAAGTAATGAAAACAAATTCAGAATTGTCGACAGTGGCATAATCATAACAGCACTGGACTAGTAACTCAGAGACACAGACTAAAGCAAACCTCACCACAGCAGCCGATGGAATTTTAATTCAACTAATAAAGCTAGTGTCAGTAATGGTGACCATGACAACCATAATTGATTATTACAGAAACACATGTAGTTCACTAACGTCCTTTAGAAAAGGAAATCCTGACCTGGCACAGAAATGTGTCATCTGTCCTTTGAAATTCTCACATATCAAGGAATTTTTAAAAATGTTCATTTAAATAAAACAATGATGAACTATTTTTGAACACCATATGTGCACAGATGTATCTTAACAGTAACCAGTTTTGCAGTCCACTCTTAAATGAATCAGGAATCAATCTTGAAAGATAATCTCAAAAATTTCTGCTTGCAGAGATTTAATTAGATGCATCAGTGTTATTTATTATTCATTCACTGGGCATGGGTGTTACTAGCTAGGCCAGCATTTATTGCCCATCCTTAGCTGCCTAGATTTAAGAGTCAACCACATTGTTGTGGACTGGAGTCACATGTAGGTCAAACCAGGTGAGAACAGCAGTTTCCTTCCCTAAAGGCCATTACTGATCCAGATATGTTTCACATCTAACTGGGGTTATAACTCTAGAAGTAAAACCAGATAAAACTAAGAAACAGAGTGCACATCTGTCCATTTGTTTTTCTAAATCTTACAATTCCTAATGCGATCTTATTGTGACAATTTCAGTAAAAGTAATTTGTGAAATATACAGAAACTTCCCAGGTGCAGAAAATCCCAAAGCTACATAGTATACACTCTTAATTAACTGTCCATCAATAATACATATTGACTGATTTCCAGCCACAGTACCTATTCATTTATTAAATTTCAAAGTCTTAAAAATGGATGTAGAGCATTCCTGCATTTTAATAGAATATATTTTGTATTAAGTACAATGGGTAAGGTTTCCATTTATTAAATCAGCAAAATTTGAGTAGAGTCAGATCGAAAGATAACAGAATTTATACTTCAAATAAGTTATGCCTGAAGACGCTTACACTATATTATCAAACTTCTTTCTGCATTGCTAGGTTTTTTTTGATGCATGAAACAGCACTGACATGGGTCAATATCTGGGTCCAGGCTGGCTGATTGTGGCATTGTGGTCTCCTTTTCCTACCTACAACAATGATCTTCCTCTCTACCACACTGTCCACCAGTACATCCAAGGCCCTTTTGCTGAAAGGGGTGGCAGTGACCCATTCTGGGACATACCTTATCCCAATTCTGCACAGCAGCAGTATATGAAGGCCATTTCTGGCTTGCAGTGCTTGACGTGGAATGCATGACTCAATTCACTCATTCACAGTAAATGTAAAATTATGGATCATGAAAATTCAAATTGGGTGGAATTTTAAATCAAATTCTTGATTGTGCCCAAATTTAAAATCATCTGCGTACTGTTGTCCTTTTAAATACTTGGACTTACTTTGAGCAGTGCTACAAAATGTTTATATAAGGAGACATGTCAGTTATATATCAGGTATTACAAATGAGAGTTCTATGCCACTTAAGCAAAAAAAGAAACTTGGCAGTAGCCTTTAAGGAATCTGGATTTGCTTGTCTTCTAATTCCAGGATAGACCCGAGGTTGTATTCATTTGCAGTGATTAGACTTTGAGACCAAAAGAAAATGATGGTGTACGGTTTTACTTTGAGAATAATAGTGTGTCATGTAGCACATCCTACAGTTAACTGCCAGCAATGATAAAAACGTTGTTAATGTTATATAATATGCTCAACACATATTTGAGGAAGTACATTCTCACTTTAGAATAAAATTGAAGTGGTTCATAATGTACCAAAATAAATTTACAAAATCAAGTTAAAAGATAACATTAATTAATATGCTGCAAAAAAAAAGTTAAAATAGTTGAATATCATGTAGCTTCTTCTACAGAAAGAGGTAGGGGCTTATTTCAATGTGAACACAACATATGAAGCAAGAAAATGTAATTTGTCCTGGTACACTAATTTCTCCAAAATGCCAAATTTCTCTATTATAGAAAATACTGGAAGTATATTGCAGCTTTCAATATTAAGAGAAAAATAGAACTTTGACAAAGGAGTTCTCCAAAACATTAGGCAGCAATTTTCTTTCAGATGCAAACTGCCTCTGCTGTGTACTTACAGCATTTTAAATTTTTTCATTCTGAATATCATTTTCGAAATCAATGCTTCTTTAATCGCCAGTTTTCCTCTCTTATGAACTCAATTCATTTAATTTCCTGAGAAATGGGACTGGATAAATATCTGTGAAGCTTGTTTCGCTCTTAGAAGAATGAACAAATTTGCATATTCTTTTGGCATTTTTCACATCATTGGGATATCTCAAAGTACTTTACATCTATTTAAGTATTTATGAAGTGGAGATTTTGTTCCAATATAGAAAGTATGGCAGCTATAAAGTTGCATTCAGCAAGCTCTAAAAACATTGTATTACTGACCAGAATTTTGTTTCAGCAGTATTGATGGAAGTAGTCAAAAATGGTAAAGCCACCATGATAATTCACTATTATGATTTGGCATAGAGCCACAGGATCTTAGAATCATCATAGAACCCCTACAGGGTGGCCACAAGCCATTTAGCCCAACAAGTCTACACCGACCCTCCGAACAGTAACCCACCCAGACCCATTCCCCTACCCTGTTACTCTACATTTACCCCAGACTAATGCAACTAGACCACACATCCCTTAACACTATGGGCAATTTAGCATAGTCAATTCACCTAACTTATACATGTGTGGATTGTGGGAGCAAACTGGAGTGAGTAACAGGGGGAAACCTACACAGACACCGGGAAAATGTGCAAACTCCATACAGCTAGTCGCCCGAGGCCAGAATTGAACCCGGGCCCCTGGTGCTGAGGCAGCAATGCTAACCACGGAGCCACTGTGCCACCCTACTGGAGATAGGGCCTCAGTTTAAAATCTCTTCTGAAATACACTTAAAACTTCAGTTCTCATTCAGTACTGCCCTGGAAAGGTCAGTCCATATTTTTGCATTCTTGTCTTTGAACCTTCGAAATCAAAGGCAAGAGCGTCAGTTCTTGAGCCATGCTGAAACCATAATCCAAATCAACCAGCTTTGGGCGATCTTGCTTTTTGAGTACATTTGATGATTAGTCAAAGAGTACCTGGCACTAGAAATGGGGTGAAGTATCCATAGTTATTAGTGACATTAAATAATATAGAACAATTGTTTTGAAAACAGTTAATAAGTTAAAAAAACGGCTGGTTGATCTACCTGTCTTGCCTTATGTGCAGTCTCAGTGTCATGCTGTCTTAAACAGCTTAGAGCCCTTGAGTCTGGTGAGTTCCCAACATTGAAGTCAATTACACCAGCACTGTCTACCATCCACTGTAATAAGAAAGAAAATTGATAACCCACAATAAAATAAATAAAAACTGGGATACAGTACCTGCCTGGCAATATGATTCGTGGTAATGCCATGTTTCATCAGACACTTCTGGCCTCGATGGTCAGCAGGATTCCCTATTTCATATGTTGATGTTGCTGCACTGTCTATTTTCCACTGGAAGAAATACAAGTGCCATGCTGTTTGTTTCCCCATGCAGTCAAGTAATGATTATGTTATCAACAGATGAATGTCACAGTTAGGATTTTAAAATGGTGTTAATTTGCAACTTCACCAGAAACAAACTTGAATAATATAACAATTACACTGACTTGAAAGTCCAAATCATGAAATTTTCATTCAAATACAATAGTTCCCAGAATAATAGCATGAATTTGTTTGACTTGTGCTGAAGATAGTTTGCAACTTATATTTGAAATTATCTTCAGCCAAGTTTGTGACCAGAATTCCTCACTTCAAAAAAAAGATTTAAAAAAAATGCTGATTGGATGCTGCTGCTGTCCCAAAAATACTGGTCTATACTTCTATATCAATGTGGGAGAAAATGAGGACTGCAGATGCTGGAGATCAGAGTCAAAAGTTTTACAGAGCAGCGAGGAGAAAATGCAGAGAGAATAGAGGGTTGCCAGGAAGGAAAAGCGCAGAGGGAGAGTCCACAGCAAGGCACAGAGAACTGCTGGGTATATATTTGGCCAGCGGCTGAATACAGAAACACTACACGTGTATTGTCTCCCACCTACCCTCCTCCTCTAACCAAAAAAAAAGGGACTCTAGTGTGTTGCTAAGGCAAGGTATTATGTGGATAGGTCATGTGCTGTAGCTGTATGACGTGGGAGCAGGCTGATCTCATTGTGAACGGCAGTGACCACATCTGTAGCAAGTGTTAGTTGCTGGAAGAACTCCGGATCAGAATTGACAATCTGGAATCTGACCTTCAAACACTGCGACACATCCAGAAGGGGGTGAGTCACCTGGACGCTTTGTTTCAGGAAGCAGTCACACCCGGTAGATTAAGTAATTCAAATTCAATAAGTGATCAGAACAACAGGGTATGACTATAAGTGAGGCAGGTAGGGGGATTCTGAGTTCAGGAGTGGAGGAGCCTCAGCCCTTGACCTTGTCCAACAGGTATGAGATCTTTGCACCCTGTATGGATGAGGAAAAGGTTTGTGGACAGGATGAGCCAGCTGACCACGGGACCATGGTGTAGAAGGCCATTGCAGATGGGGGAGCAAAAAGACAAGTAGCTGTTATAGAGGATTCTATAATTAGGGAGACAAATGGTATCCTTTGTGAGCCGGATCAGGAGTCCCACATGGTGAGTTGCCTGCCCAGTGCCAGGTTGCGGGATATCTCCGACTGGCTTGAAAGGATAATGGAGCAGGAGGGAAAAGATCTAGTTGTTGTGGTCCACACTGGCACTAACAACATAGGCAAGGCTGGGAAGGAGGACCTGTTTGGGGAGTATCAGGCACTAGGAAGGAAATTGCAGAACAGGTCCTCGAAGGTCATAATCTCTGGATTACTACCCGAGCCATGAGCTAATTGGCATAGGGATAAGAAAAGTAAGGCAAGTAAATACATGGCTAAGATATTGGTGTGGGAAAGAGGGATTCCATTTCATGGGACATTGACATCAGTTTTGGAACTGGGGCAATCTGTACAGATGGGACGGTCTCCACCTGAACCGATCTGGAACCAGTGTTCTGGCGAAAAGGATAAGTATGGTAGTCACTAGGGCTTTAAACTTGAGTTGGAGGGTAGGGGATGCAAAGGGAAAGGGAAAGTAACAGGGAGTATGGAGTCAAGTAGAAAGATAAAGCAGCATATGTGCAGGGTTTAAATTCAAGGTAGACTAGGAATGAAGCAAAAAGCAAGGATAACTTAGGACATATGACTAGAGATGTTGGAAATCATGAGGATATGAAAATTAGCATTAAGGCGCTTTACCTGAATGCTCGTAGTATTCTTAACAAAGTAGATGAATTAACAGCACAAATCATCATGAATGAATAATAATAATGTGGTAGACATCAAAGAGACATGGTTGCAGGGGGGTCAGGACTGGTAGTTAAACATCCAAGAATTTATAACTTATCGAAAAGACAGGGAAATGGGCAGAGGGGGTGGGGTTGCCTTGTTAGTTCAGATGAAATTAAATCTATGGCACTCAATGACATAGGGTCAGATGATGTGGAGTCTGTATGCGTGGAGTTGAAGAACCATAAAAGCAAAAAAGCCATAATGGGAGCTATGTACAGACCTTCCAGCAGTGGTCAGGACCAGGGGTGCAAGATGTACCAGGAAATAGATAGGGCATGTCAGAAAGGCAAGGTCAAGGTCATCATTGGACTGGGTGAATAATGTTGCCAGTGGATCTAAAGAAAGGGAATTCATGGAATGCTAACAGGATTTTTGGAACAGCTTGTCATGAAGCCCACAAGGGACCAGGCTAATCTGGACTTCGTGCTATGCAATGAGCCAGATATTTTAAAGATCTTAAAGTAATAGAACACTTAGGAAGCAGCGATCATAATATGGTAGAGCTCAGTCTGCAGTTTTAAAGAGAGAAGGCAAAATTGTATGTAATGGTGTTACAGTTAAATGAAGATAATTACAGGAGGCATGAGAGGGGAACTGACGAAAATCGACTGGAAGAGAGCCTAGTGGGGAAGACAGTAGAGCAACAATGGCAGGAGTTTCTGGGTTTAATTGAGGATAAAGGAGACGTTCATCCCAAAGAAAAGAAAGATTATCTGGGGACAGGCATGGGGGGGGAATTAGACAGCCATGGCTGACAAAGCAAGTCAGAAAATGTATCAAAGAAAAAGAGAGAACCTATAAAGTGGCTAAGAGCACTGGGAAAATCAGAAGATTGGTAAGACTACAAAAACAAACAGACTGTAACAAAGAGAGAAATAAGGAAGGAAAGGATCAAATATGAAAGAAAGGATCAAATATGAAGGTAAGCTCACCATCAATATTAGAAATGATAATAAAAGTTTATTTCAATGCATAAGAAACAAACAAGAGGCAAAAGTAGAAATTGGGCCTCTCCAAACTGATACAGAAAGGGTAGTGCTGGGAGATAAGGAAATAGCTGAAGAACTTTGTGTCAGTCTTCACAGTGGAAGACACGAGTAATATGTCAACAATTAAGGAGAGTCGGGGGGCAGAGTTGAGCATTGTAGCCATTACAAAAGAGAAAGTGCTAGGAAAGCAAAAAAGGTCTAAAAATTTATAAATCTCCTGGCCCCGATAGGCTACGTCCTAGAATTCTGAGTGATGTGGCTGAGGAAATAGTGGAGGAGTTGGTTGTGATCTTTCAAAAATCACTGGAGTCAGGGATTTCACTGACTGGAAAATCACTGTTGTAACCCCCATTGATCAAGAAAGGATCAAGACAAAAATTGGAAAATTATCGGCCGATTAGCCTAACCTCGGTTGTAGGAAAAATTCTAGAATTCTAAATTCTTGGAAATGCAGGGTCGGATTAGAACAAGACAGCATGGATTTAGTAAGAGAAGGTTGTGCCTGACAAACCTGTTAGAATTCTTTGAAGAGGTAACAAGTAGGTTAGACCAGGGAAACCTGGTGGATGTTATCTATCTAGCCTTCCAAAAGGCTTTTGATAAGGTGCCTCACGGGAGGCTGCTGAGTAAGATGACGGCCCTTGGTACGAGAGCTACTGGCATGGATTGAGGATTAGCTGTCTGATGGAAGGCAGAGAGTTGGGAATATCAGCTGGTGACAAGTGGAGTCCTGCAGGATTCACTGTTGGGGCCGCAGCTGTTCACTTTACATAGAAAAGTACAGCACAGAACAGGCCCTTTAGCCCACGATGTTGTGTCGAGACCTAATCCTAATGTAAAATATAGTAACTTAACCTACGCACCCCTCAACTCACTGCTATCCATGTGCATGTCCAGCAGTTGCTTAAATGTCCCCAATGACTTCACTTCCACCACCTCAACTAGCAACGCATTCCATGCATTCACAACTCTCTGCCTAAAGAACCTACCTCTGATGTCTCCTTTATACCTTCCTCCTAATATCTTCAAACTATGACTTCTCGTAACAGTCAATCCTGCCCTGGGGAAAGGTCTCTGGTTATTGACTATTTATTCCTCTCATTACTTTGTACACCTCGATCAGGTCTCCTCTCTTCCTCCTTCTCTCCAGAAAGAAAAGTCTGAATTTATCCAACCTTTCTTCATACGGCAAGCCCTCCAGTCCAGGCAGCATCCTGGTAAACCTTCTTTGCACCCTCTCCAAAGCCTGTGTATCTTTCCTATAGTAGGGCAACCAGAACTGGGCACAATATTCCAAGTGTGGTCTCACCAGGGACTTGAAGAGCTGCAGCAACACCTCACGGCTCTTAAACTTGAAGTCCCTGTTAATGAAAGCCCAAACACCATATGCTTGCTTAACAATCCTATCCACTTGGGTGGCAACTTTGAGGGATCTATGTACTTGCACACCCAGATCCCCCTGTTTCTCCACTCTGCCAAGAATCCTGTCTTTAATCCTATATTCAGCATTCGAGTTTGACCTTCCAAAATGCATCAATTCACATTTATCCAAGTTGAACTACATCTGCCATTTCTCAGCCCAGCTCTGCATCCTGTCTATGTCGCACTGCAGCCTGCAGTAGCCCTCTATACTATTGACGACACCTCCAACCTTTATGTCATCTGCAAATTTACTAACCCACCCCTCAACCTCCTCATCTGAGACATGTATAAAAACTACAAAGAGCAGAGGCCTAAGAACAGAGCCCTACAGAACCCCACTCAACACTGTCCTCCAGGCAGAATATTTTCCATCTACAACCACTCTCTGCCTTCTTTCAGCCAGCCAATTCTGAATCCAGATAGCCAAGTCTCCCCGTATCCCATACTTCCTGACTTTATGAATGTGCCTACCAGGGGGAACCCTATCAAATGCCTTGCTGAAATCCATATACACCACATCTACTGCTCTACCATCGTCGATCTGTCTTCTCAAAGAACTTAATAAGATTTGTGAAGCATGACTTTATATATTAATGATCTGCATGAAGGAACTGGGGGCTTTCTGGCGAAGTTCACCAACGATACAAAGTTAAGCAGGCAGGCAGGCAGTACTGAAGAGGTGGGGAGGCTGCAGAAAGATTTAGGTAGTTTAGGAGAGTTGTCCAGGAAATGACTGATGAAGTTCAACGTGAGCAAACGCAAGGGCTTGCACTTTGGAAAAAAGAATACAGGCACTGACTATTTTCTAAACGGTGAGAAAATTCATAAAGCCAAAATACAAAGCGATCTGGGAATGCTAGTCCAGGATTCTCTAAAGGCTGACGAGCAGGCTGAGTCCATGGTTCAGAAAGGAAATGTAATGTTGTCATTTATCTCAAGAGGGTTGGAATATAAAAGCAGCGATGCATTTCTGTGACTTCATAAAGCTCTAGTTAGGCCCCATTTAGAATACTGTGCCCAATTTTGCTCAATGGGGCTCAGGAAGGACATACTGGCACTGGAGCACAGAGATTCACGTGGATGATCCCTGGAATGGCAGGCCTAACATACAATAAACAGCTAAGGATCCTGGGATTGTACTCATTATAGTTTAGAAGGTCGAGGGGAGATCCAATAGAAACTTAGAAGATAATGCATGGCTTACAAAGGTGAACGCTGGGAATGTGTTTCCGTTAGGTGGGGAGACTAGGACCCATGGGCACAGCCTTAGAATTAGAGGGGGCCAATTTAGAACGGAAATGAGGAGACATTTCTTCAGCCAGAGAATGGTGGGCCTGTGAAATTCATTACCATGGAGTGCATTGGAGACCGGGATGTTAAATGTCTTCAAGGCAGATATTGATAAATGCTTGATCTTGCAGGGAATTAAGGGCTACGGGGAGAGTGCGACTAAGTGGAGTTGACATGCCCATCAGCCATGAGTAAATGGCGGAGTGGACTTGATGGGCCGAATGGCCTTACTTCCACTCCTATGTCTTCTGGTCTTATATTCTTAACAAGTGCGTCACTGGAAAAGCACAGCCAGTCAGGAAGCATCTCAGGAGCCAGACATTCGACATTTCAAGTATAAGCCCTTCATCAGGAATTTTGTTGGGGGGGTGGGGGGGAAATGGTGGTGGTGCAAGAGGGTTAGAAATAAATGGGGGGGTGGGGGTGGGGCTGGGGTGAAGTAGCTGGGATTACATGAGGTAGATGAGGGTGGGAGGTGATAGTGATAGGTTGGAGTGGAGGGTGGAGCAGATAAGTGGAAAGGAAGATGGACAAGTAGGACAGTGCCGAGTTGGAGGGTGAGATATGGGATGAGGTGGGGGAAGGGAGATGAGGAAAGTGGTGAAAATCGACACTGATTCCGTGCAGTTGGAGGGTCCCAAGGCAGAAGATGAGGAATTCTTCCCCCAGGCATCAGCTGACTAGAAATTGGCAGTGGAGGAGGCCGAGTACTTGCATGTCCTTTGTGGAGTGGGAGAGGGAGTTGAAATGTTTGACCATAGGGCGATGGGGCTGTTTAGTGTGTATGTCCCAAAAATGCACTCTGAAACATTCCACAAGTTGGCATCCGTTCTCCCTAATGTAGAGGAGACCACATCGAGAGCAACGGACACAGTGGATGGGTGTGCTGAGGTGCAGGAGAGTCTCTGTCAGATGTGGAAGGAGCCTTGGGACCTTGGATAGAGGGGAGGGCGGTTTTACACCTCTTGCGGTGGCATAGGAAGATGCCAGGGGTGGAGGGTGGGGTCGTAGGGCCGTGGACTTAACAAGGGAATCACGGAGGGAATGATCAGCACCCTCACCTTCATCTACCTATTGCATTCCAAGCTACCTTCTCCCCAATCCCACCTCTCTCCCATTTATCTCTCAGCTCCCTTTGAGCTCGCCCCACCCCCCCACATTCCTGATGAAGAGCTTATGCTTGAAACATCAATTCTACTGCTCCTCGGATGGTAACTGACTGGCTGTGCTTTTCCAGTGTTACACTTCTATATCAATGTGCCAAAGCATGTTTTTAAGCAACACAAAAGAAAACCAAAGGTATGATAATTCTTATAAATGAAGATGCATTCGACAAGTTTCTACAAATATTAGGCAAAACAAAACAAACACAATCACTGTGGTGTACATTCACTATGAACTACTATCAAAAACTTACAACACTAGGAGCAGGATTCAATACAAAGTAGTTAATTGGCAACTGAAGAGTGAAAGGAAAAAAGATTGAATTCCTTTTCAACAGAAACAGCAAGGATAGACATTAATTGTGCTTTTTATCCAGAAATGCTGCCAGACCCGCTGAGTTTTTTTTGCAATTTGTGTTTTTATTTCCAAATTTTTAAATTGTATTTGGTGACAGGGGAGGTGCCAAAAGACTGCCAGACAGCTAACGTGGTTCCACTTTACAAGAACAGCAGTAGAGATAGACCAGGGTATTATAGACCAGTGAACGCAACATCAGTGGTAGGGAAGCTATTGGAGGAAATAGTGTAGAAGATAATTCATCTTCGTTTAGAGTCAAGATTTGATTAGAGATTGTCAGCATAGCTTTGTCAGAGGGAAATCATGCTGATGTTTGAGAGGATGTGGCCAAGTCATTGGATGTGGGTATGGCAATTAAATTAGACAGTAGAACCAAAAGGTAATAGTGTCCGAGTACTACTGAGCCACGAGCTAGTTGGCACAAGGTCAACAAGGTTAAACGCGTGGCTCAAAGATTGGTGTGGGAGATATCGGCTCAAATTAATGAGACATTAGTACCAGTGCTGAAGAAGGAGCGAGCTGTTTTCTGCCATGGGATCATCTGATTCAGAGAGTACCTTATATGGATTTCAGCAAGACCTTTGACAAGGTCCCACACAGGAAACTAATAAAGAAGATAAATGCTCAAGGCAGGCGGGTTAATGGCAATATGGACTTAAAATTGGTGAAGTGATAAGAGACAGAGGGTTGTGGTAGAAGGCTGTTCACATGACTGGAGCATGGTATGTGGTGGCACACTACAGGCATCAGTGCTGAGTCTCTTCTTGTCTGTGATGTTCATAAACGATGTAAATGAGAATGTGGGAGGGATGATGACCAAGTTTGTGGATGACACAAAGATTGGCTGGGCTGTTGACAGTAAGGAGGAAGATGTTAGGTTACAAGAGGATATGAACAAATTGGTCAGATGGCAGATCAATGGTAGATGCAATTTAACCCTGACAAATGTGAAGTGATGCACTTTGGAAGAAGGAACATAACGGACTACTCAATGAATGGCAAGACACTATGAAGCTAAGAGGAACAGAGGGATCTTGGGTTGCTTGTCTACAGACCTTTGAAGGTGACAAGACAGCTTAATAGGGTAGATAAGATGATATGCGGAACACTTGCCTTGATTAATCATGGCACAGGTTATACGAGCAGGGAGGTTATGTTGAAGCTGTACAGAACATTGATTAGGCCATAGCTGGAGTACTATGTGTACTTTTGGACACCACACTGTAGTGAGGATGTGACTGCACTGTAAGGGTTGCAAAGGGAATTCACCAGGATGTTGCATATGATGGAGCTTTTCAGTCCTGGTAAGAGGCTGGATAAGCGAGTTGTTTTCTTTGGATTGGAGACAGTTGTGGGAGGACCTGATAGACATGTATAAGATTATGTGTAGCATGGACAGGGTGAAAAGAAAGCAGTTGGTTCCCTTGGCTGAAGAATCAATAACAAGTGGGCATAAATTTCAAGTGCAAGGAACGAGGTTAGAAGGTATGTGATCAGAATGTGGCAGTTTGTGTGTGTTTGTGTATGCTTTTGTGTGCATAGTTTTTCGAGGTGGGGGGAGGGGTTCTGGAGTCACTGCCTGCGAGGGGTGTTGAGGCTGGAAACCTCACAAACTTTAAAGAGTTTGCATGAGCCCTTGAAGTGTCATAACATTTAAAGCCATGGGTCTAGTGTGGGAAAGTGGGACCAGTACAGGTCATAGTATATTTTTGCTGATATAGATTTGAGGAGAGCCTGTTCTGTACTGTCTGATCTTATGAGAGTCCTATTTGAACAACTGCAATCTATGTGACACAGATACATGCCCAGCACTATTGGGGAAGGAGTTTCAGGAGTTAGATCCCGTCATAGTGAAAGAATGGCAAATATAGCAGTGAGGATGGTATGTGGCTTTGAGGGGAACTTGCAGATGGTGGTGGTGGTGGTATTTGTTTATTGCCCTGCTCCCCTCATGATAGAGGTCATGGATGTGGAATTTTACTTATGCAGGAGCCTGAGTGAGTTGCTGCAGTGCTTCTTGCAGATAGTACACACTACTGCTACCGTACATCAGTAGTGGAGGGAATGCATATTTGAGGTGATGAATGGGAACTGCTTTATCCTGGATAACATTGCACTTCTAGTGTTGTTGCAGATGCACATAGCTAGCTGTGACACCCCTAACATTGCCATTTATAAGACTTTCAGGTTTTGCGGAGTCAGGAGCTGAGTTATTCATCACAGAAAAGCCTCTTTCAAATTGGATGAAAAACAAAATCACATTGTGGTCACTGTTACCCAACGGTACCTTAACTCTGACAATCTTAATTAATCCAGTCACATTACACAATACCATGTCTAACATAATCCAATACTGAGCTGCACTAAGAAACTCTGTTGAAAGTATTCTATTAATTCCTCATCTAGGCTACTCCTGTCCATTTTATTTTTCCAGTTTAATATGAGTTAAGATCACCAATGACTACTGCTGTCCTTTTATCACAAGAACCCAATATCTTTTCTTGAATATTTCATGCCACATCATGGTTACTGTTAGGAGACCTGCAGACCACTCCCACCGATGACATCTTTCTGCTACTATTGTTCATCCTCACTCGCTCAAACCAATGCTACATCCTGATTTGCTAAAGCAACATCATATCTAATATTACCCAAATGCTATTCTTGAATAACAGTGCTACCCCTCCACCTTCATCTAGCTTCCTAATCTTTTGCGAATGACATTTATCTCTTAGCATTCAGGACTGAATTCTTGTCATCCTAAAGTCATGCTTTTTCCGGTCACTAGGAGGTAGTTAGTGGGGGGAATTTAACAATGGTAATGCTGTTAAACATCAAGGGAAGATTGTTCAATTTTTATCTTGTTGGAGATGACCATTGTCTGGCATGTGTATATCATCAGTGTTCCTTATCATTCACAAGTCCAAATTTGAATATTACCCAGGTCTTGCTGCACGTTGGCATGGACTAGCTCAGTGTCAGAGTTACAAATGCGCAGCCATCAGATAGCATCCCCATTTCCGACCATATGTTGGAGGAAAGGTCATTACAGGAGAAACTGAAAATGTCTGGGCCTCGGACTCTAGCCTGAGAAATTCCTGTAGCAATGTCCAGTGGCTGAGATAATAGGTGCCAATTAACTACAAGCATCTTCCATTGTGCTAAGGACGATACCAACCACTGAACAGAGTTCCTGATTCCAATTGACTTCACCTTACCAGGGATCCTTAAATAGTACACTTGATCAAACAGCACCTTGATCTCAAAGGCAGTCACTCTCAACTCACCTATGGAATGCAACTCTTTTGTCCATGTTTTGACCTAGGCTGTAAAGAGGTCAGGAGCTGAGTGGCTACAGTTGGATCCAAGATAAAAATGATCACAAGATGGGAGGTAACAGAATGGATTGGAGGATGGTTATGAAACAGAAAATAGACAGTCAATGTTCCTGGATAAATGGAAATTAGAAGTAGTGCGATGCAGGAATATGAACTCTGATTACTGTTTATCAGCAATACCGAAAGTGCATGCGAGGACGAAGGTGGTGACTATATCAAGTTACCAAATTAAAATCAGTATAATTAAGTACATTTTGGTGGTTCACTTATTACTTGGAAATTACAGTTACAAACATTTGTAGTGCAATGAAACACACCAAATTACTTTGCAGAACCATTATAATACAAAGTATAACAATGATCCTTGTAAGGAGACATTAAATATGAAGGCATAAATGAAGGGTTTAGCAGCAAATCGGTTGAAACAGGAGTGAATGCAGTCAATATTATGGAGACATAAGCACATCATCTTAATGATGTAAATGAAGCTATACATTTTAAAGGTATCTGGGAGAGAGGAGGAACAAAAAGAGAGGGGGAACAAAAAGAGAGAGGGAAAAAAAGAGAGAAGGATCAGCTAAGCAATCTGACAATTTTGCGCCAGCAGATGACTTGAGAGGTGGTGGTAAAATAGAGTGAGTGATTTCACAGAGACACACCAAGGAGATGAGAAATGAGAGGTGGCTAAGGATGGATCTTTGGGGAGCAGCAGAAGAATAGTATGAGAGCAGGAAGAGAAGACATTCTGGCGCTTCTTTGGCAATAATTAGAAACAAATTTGGGAAGTAGAGCACAGGCCATTAGAATATCATTACATTAACTATTAAAAGCAGCAACAGGTTTGATATGCTCATAAGGGATAAAGTTCCATAATTTCTACAGGTATGGAAAACAAATCAGTGAGGTAACTTTAATTTACATGGATTTTAAACCACCCATGGAATTACACAAAGTTCTGATCTATATAATAAAAATACACCAGAGTAAATGCAGAAAATATTTGCAAGGACATCACTAGAATTGGAAGTTTCAAATTAGGTGGAAAGATTGGGTTTCTTTTTGGGATAAAAGCTAAGAGACCCATGAAAAGACTTCATACTCATTAAAGTTTTCAATGGAGTAGACGTGGAGAAACTCTGTTGAAACGTACATTAGTCCATAGAAAGTGGGCATAATTATAATTCACTGACCATTTATTAAGTGAAGAATTTCTTTCCAAACAGAATGGTGAGGATGTGGAACTCTGTGCCAACTGGTTGATTGACACTATTGATACATTTAAGAGAATGCGCAATGTGAACATGAGAAAGAATCAAATTGATGAAAGGTGGGAATAAAGAGTGAGAGCAATCTTGTGTGCATTAAAAGTGATATTTACCATTTGAACTAAATTGTTGTTATGTGCGATAGATTCAATGTAACAAAGTTCTCTTGGAAAACAATCAGATAAATAAACCTTTGACATCATTGCCAAATATATAATGAGCCAGAAGGACTGGGTAAGTCTCACCTGCTCCACAGGTGTGACATGACACTTCTGAACAGATTGTTTAAACATAAAAGCATATAATTGTTGCATTAAGATTAAACTTTCACATGAGTACTTTTCACTGTATTATGATCAGTAACAGTATAAACAATTAAGTACAAACATGAAATCTTACATAATTTTTCAGTACAGAATCAAATTAGAAATCCTGAGTGTGTCCATTGCTAATATATTTACTAGTGCAAATTTAGCACAAGGACAACACCAGGAAATTGGTATCAAGCATATTAATAACACAGCTGGTTTATGCTTTTGATTTATCCACTTATGATTGATTATTTATTTAGAATTTTAACAACTAAGTTTTTCGAAAAAGAGAGTAGGACTTACTTTGCTTGTAATGCCTCGATCCGTTACCAGCTTCCTGAAGATAGCTTCAGCAATTGGAGATCGGCAAATGTTGCCTTTAAAAAAAATCCAAAAAATGTGCTTGCATGAGTTTTCTCTAAAGTTTTAGAGCAGGTATATTATACTTAAAAGTATATAAAATTTCTGTACTTGATAGAAGCTAAACAGAAGAATGATTTATATTCAAATTTGAGTTCCATATACCTCTAGTTTGTGTACACAATTAAGATACATTCAGAAGTTTCTCAACAGAGGTGCACTTAGAAAGCACCAGCTCTGACAGACACTTTTTAAAAGTCAGTATTATAGTTTCACTCACACCAAGAACTACTATTTAAGAGTCAATATCATCTTGCTTTTTGAAGAAATCTACTCAGATAATACCAATAGTCGTTTACACTTCAATCTATATTAATAATTTACTGACTCGACATACAGCTCAGGAACTTATGCCATATACATCATTAAGTGACAGGTCATAAGAATAGTATGCTACTTAGTTCCATAAACCTGCTCCTGTCAATCTGTCAGACCATAGTTGATTTAATCTTTGATTTCTATCCTTTGACAGCTTTATCTAATATTCTCTGGATTGAAAGTGTTCCTTTGTTGAGTCATAAAGTAGAATTCCTAAAGTGTGGAAACAGGCCCTTCGGGCCAACAAGTCCACACTGATCCTCTGAAGAGCATCCCACCCAGACCCATTACTCTACACTTTCCCCTGACTAATGCACCTTACCCATACATCCCTGAACACTATGGGCAACTTAGCTTAGTCAATTCACCTAATCTGCACATGTTTAGATTGTGGGAGGAAACTGGAGCAACCAGACATAGGAGAATGTCTGTGTGGAGTCTGCACAGTCACCTGAGGCTGGAATCAAACCTGGGTCCCTGGCGCTGTGAGGCAGCAGTGCTAACCACTGAGGCACCACGCTGCTCCATCTCATAGGGTTTGAAGAAAGAATCCAACATAAATTGATTCATCACTGGGTTGTAATGTAGGAGGAATGATGACCAGAGGAAAACAGTCAAGGCAGAAAGACCAAAGAGGTTGTCAAGAAATTCTTTTTAAAATAGTAAGATATGGAATCCACTGTCTCAAAGTTTTGTGGAAGCAAACTGATTAACAAGGTTAAATAAAAGGAAATAAATAAGTACTGTGCACAGAAAGATAAATTTGCAGGGTCCAGGACAGTAACTTGGATTTATATAATCACCTTTCACACCATAAACCATCTGGGACACTTTATAACTGTGCCATAAAATAACACCTTACGTAGCTTGGTGCCAAACTTGATCACAAGGAAGTGACTAAAAATTTGGTCAAAGTAGATTTTTCGAAGCAATTTACATAGAGAAAACAGAGACAGTACTGGGACGGAATTCCAGGATGTAGGACCTTGGTAGTGGAAAGTGAATCAATGATGAGGAATACAACTGGGCATGTTCAGGGTTCCAGAAGTGCAAAGTACAGCTACCTTAAAGGGAGGAGACACTGGAGATTACAGATGTAAGAAATGATTCATGAATTTAAAAACAAGGAGAAGAATTTGAAAACTGGCATGTTGCTAAATTGGAAGCAAAGCTCAGGGGGCCAATGAGATTGTTGTGCATCAAGACTCAGGCAGCAGAATTTTGGAGGATTTCAGTTTAGGTTGGGTAGACTGTGCAAGGCTAGAAGTGTATTGGAAATAACCATGTCAAGGAGTGACGAATAGCATGGATGAGAATTTCAGCAGCACAATCTCGGTCAAAACTCAGCAACTTTGTCACAATAGGGCAGGTAAGAATAACCGGCGACTTGGCCTAATTGGATATCTGCACAACAGGGGCATCGTGGCGTCACTTGAATCCCAGACAAATGTTCCGCGGACGGAGATGCAAATTCTACCAGATGTAATTAGGAGCTAGACTAACGATGACGGTTGTTAGTTGCCCCTCTGGATTAGCAATGACCTTCAGGAAAGCAGATCTGTAACCAGCACCTGTTCTGACACTCCAGATCCGCAGCAATGTGAATGACTGTTAAACGCCCGCTGGCCTAACCGGGGACTCCCACATCCAATGAAGGAATGGATCGTATAACCACCCTCACACATAATACCCACACCCCTCCCGCTGCTGGTCGAGATTGAATCTGAGAGACCTTGAGCTGCGCGCGCGCGCGACCCCGGCAGCCGTTGCTCCCCACGAGGCCGCCACGAGCCCGAGGGAGTGGGGATGGGGATGGGGAGAGCGCGAGCGCCGCACGCGCCCTCGTTCATTCAGTCACTCATTCTTTCTCTCACTCACCCAAACAGACAAACAGAACCGACTGCTGCCCGCCCGCCATCTTCACCGGGTCCTGCTGGGAGATCGCGTCATTCATCTCCGTTTACTCTCCTGCCTGCTCCACGCAAACTCCCGGGACCCGCTCGCTGGAAATCGACGTGTGTAGTAGCTCGTCCTGAGCCCCTCTCCGCGCCATAAAAAAAATATGCTACCATCAGCTTTATTGAGATATGGGCGGGTTGGTGACAAGTGTCCTAATTTCTCGGCACATCCTCGGACAGCTGCGAAGTAGGGGTCCTTCAGGATCTATTGGGTGGTGACCAGGTGTAGTTAGCTCAGGTAAACTCAAAGTGAGTTTGGGCTGGGACTCTAAATAGTCTGCATTTAAGAGTTTTAGAGGATCATTATTTGTAAAAGTAAGTTTTATTTTTGCCTTTTACTATGTAGATTAGTACAATTTTTGGGAGAAACCCTTTGTCAGTCTGTTCTGAAGTGTAATTTTTGTGGTGTAATAAGTATTTTGAGTTTTAGGAGCAGACATACAGCAAATTTGTTCCACACAATCACGGAAGCATTGAAGGCCGTAGTTCACTTCGTTGTGTCCTATTCTCTTGCTTTCTCCCACAGCCTTTCTCCCATATGAATAACTTTTCTTTTTCTACTATTTATCTCAGTATGTTTTGAAAGTTATCAAATCTGCTTATTTCACCCTTTGGGTATTGCATTCCAAGCACTTATTCTGGCATTTTATCCTGCCATCTCATCCTGATCCCTCTTTGCCAATTAGCTTAAGTCTGCCCCCTCATTCCTCAACCATCATGGTAGAAACCATTTCAGTTGTTTATCAATGATCTGTAAAGAGTTAAAGAAAAACTAAATATCTCTAATCTCTTTCCATACATGAAGTCTTTCATGCCTGGTGTTTTCTGAGTAAATTTTCTCTGTAACTAATGCAAGCTTTGAGTTATTTTCTGAAATGTGGTTGCCAGAATATAGTTTGGCTAAATTCTAACCTATGATTTCTGAACATTGAATGCAATTACCTTGCATTAATACTTTATATGTTCTAAATATAAGGTGTTTTCACAACAATATTTGTGACTTGTAGTTATACAGACATTCACTCCATTCACTTTAAAATTGGACTGTTTAGATTGTTGTGGTTCTGTTCGCCGAGCTGGAAGTTTGTGTTGCAGGCGTTTTGTCCCCTGCCTAGGTGACATCCTCGGTGCTTGGGAGCCTCCTGTGAAGCGTTTTTGTGTTGCTTCCTCCGGCATTTAAAGAACCACACCAACGAGCACCCAAGCTACAAATCTTCTCACAAACTTTATTTAGATAGTCTTGCATCTCTCATACTGAAATTAACATTGTTTACTAACTTCTGTGTGTCAGTAACAATATATTGATACAAAATATATACATTTCTGATCCATATTGACCAAAAATTATTGTAATCAGATGTATTTCATTTGTATTACTGTACAAATAGAAACAAAAAAAAGCAAATTTATTATATGTTGGTGCTTGATCGTGTAAATAATTAGGTCATAAAAACAATATAATGCTTTTATACATGTGTTTCCCAGTAACGATGCAGTGAATTGTTAGCACCTGAAATTAGCAAGAATCAAAGCAATAAACCTGTGAAGATAACTTATTGGGAGGAAAAAAAATGGAGATACCGTAGTGACATTCTGAAATTATTAATTTGTTATTTATTGCTTAGGGAATCTCTGCTTTTGGGGCCACAGTGTTGATTATGGACTTACTTTAGATATGCTGAAATAATTAATTCTGAACTCGATTATACGTTTCTCCCACTGTTACGATTAAAGGGAGGGTGCTTGTAAAATCCAGCAGATGATCCTTCTACCACCTGTTCAATTGTCCCATCCTGCCTGAAATGTTAAATGAGAAATGTTAAAAGAGGCTTAACAAACCAGCCTCGACAGCCCTGTACGACACAGGAGTGGAAGTAGGGCAGTGAGCCCATCGAGTTTGTTCCACCATTCAATGAGATCATGGCTGATGTGATAATTCACAATTCAATGTTCCTGCTATTTTCATATAAACATTAAGTTTGTTACTGATTTAAAAATCTGTCTCTTTCAACTTTGAATGTACAACATGTGGGTCATCCTCCTTGGGGCTTATTGATGCCCTCATGTGTGCCACAAGGGCCTCATACTGCTCCTTTAAGTAGTTTACACATGGTAAGCATGTGTATGTCGTCCTCCTTTGTGGATCGTCAGAGGCCTGCCCTGGAAGTTTAACCATTCCACTGGCAACCCGGTTTGGAATCTTAGGGTGGTAGAAGGTGATATTTGAATTCAATAAAACAAAACAAAATCTGGAATAATGGTAAGAATGGAACTATTGCCTGGTTTAGTAGTCAAAGAGTCATAGCCTGGAAATAAACCCTTTGGTTCAACCGGTCCATGCTGAACATAATCCCAAACTAAACCAATCCCACCTGCCTGCTCTTAGCCTATATCCCTTCAAACCTTTCCTATTCATAAACTTATCCGAATGTCTTTTAAACGTTGCATTTGTACCCACGTCCACCACTTCCTCACGAACTTCATTTTGTACGCGAACTACCCTTTGTGTAAAAAAAAAATGCCTCATGTCTTTTTAGAATGTAACCCCAGTCTTGAAATTCTCCATTTTAGGGAAAAGTCAAGTACCATCAACTCTCTCTGTACTCATTATTTTATAAATTTCTATCAGGTCACCGCTCAACCTCCTATGCTCCAGTGAAAGAAATGCCAGCCTATCCAGCCATTCTTTAGAACTCAAACCTTCCATATCTGGCAACATCCTGGTAAATTTCTTCTGAACCCTCTCCAGCTTGCTAATATCCTTCCTAGAATTGGGCAACCAGAACTGGACACAGTATTCCAGAAGAGGCCTCACCTAACTTTCAAAAGCTGATTGGGGGCAGGTATTCACAGGTAAAGGGACAGCTGGAAAATGGGAAGCCTTCAGAAATGAAATAAAGAGAGTCCAGAGAAAGTATATTCCTGTGAGGGTGAAAGGAAAGGCTGGTAGATATAGGGAATGCTGGATGACTAAAGAAATTGAGGGTTTGTTTAAGAAAAAGAAGGAAGCATATGTCAGGTATAGACAGGAGAGATCGAGTGAATCATTAGAGTATAAAGGCAGTAGGAGTGTACTTAAGAGGGAAATCAGGAGGGCAAAAAGGGGACATGAGTTAGATTTGTCAAATGGAGTTAAGGAGAATCCAAAGGGTTTTTACAAATACATTAAGGACAAAAGGGCAACTGGGAGAGAATGGAGCCCCCTCAAAAATCAGCAAGGCAGCCTTTGTGTGGAGCTGCAGAAAATGGGGGAGATACTAAACAAGTATTTTGCATCAGTATTTACTGTGAAAAAGGACATGGAAGATATAGAATGTAGGGAAGTAGATGGTGACATCTTGAAAAATGTCCATATTACAGAGGAGGAAGTGCTGGACGTCTTGAAATGCATCAAGGTTGATATATCCCCAGGACCTGATCAGGTGTACCCTAGAACTCTGTGGGAAGCGAGGGAAGTGATTGCTGGGCCTGTTGCTGAGAGCATCGATAGTCACAGGTGAGATGCTGGAAGACTGGAGGTTGACAAACGTGGTGCCGCTGTTTAAGAAAGGTGGTAAGGACAAGTCAGGGAACTACAGACCAGAGGGTGGTGGTGGAAGGTTGTTTTTCAGACTGGAGGCCTGTAACCAGTGGAGTGCCACAAGGATTGGCGCTGGGTCCACTACTTTTCATTATTTATATAAATGATTTGGATATGAACAGAAGAGGTATAGTTAGTAAGTCTGCAGATGACTCCAAAATTGGAGGTGTAGTGGACAGCGAAGAAGGTTCCCTCCGATTACAACAGGATTTTAATCAGATGGGCCAATGGGCTGAGAAGTGGCAGATAGAGTTTAATTCAGATAAATGCAAGGTGCTGCATTTTGGGAAAGCAAATCTTAGCAGGACTTACACACTTAATAGTAAGGTCCTAGGGAGTGTTGCTGAACAAAGAGATCTTGGAGTGCAGGTTCATAGCTCCTTGAAAGTGAAGTCACAGGTAGATAGGATAGTGAAAAGGCATTTGGTATGCTTTCCTGTATTGGTCAGAGTATTGAGTGCAGGAGTTGGGAGGCCATGTTACAGCTGGACATTGGTTAGGCCACTGTTGGAATATTGCGTGCAATTCTGGTCTCCTTCCTATCGGAAAGATGTTGTGAAACTTGAAAGGGTTCAGAAAAGATTTACAAGGACGTTACCAGGGTTGGAGGATTTGAGCTATAAGGAGAGGCTGAATAGGCTGGGGCTGTTTTCCCTAGAACGCCGGAGGCTGAGGGGTGACCTTATCGAGGTTTACAAAATTATGAGGGGTATGGATAGGGTAAATGGGCAAAGTCTTTTCCCTGGGCTGGGGGAGTCCAGAACCAGAAGGCATAAGTTTAGGGTAAGAGGGCAAAGATATAAAAGAGACCTAAAGGGCAATGTTTTCACGCAGAGGGTGGTACATGTATGGAATGAGCTGCCAGAGGAAGTGGTAGAGGCGATACAATTGCAACATTTAAAAGACATTTGGATAGGATATGAATAGGAAGGGTTTGGAGAGATATGGGCCGAGTGCTGGCAGGTGGGACTAAATTGGGTTGGGATATCTGGCCGGCATGGATGGGTTGGACCGAAGGGTCTGTTTCCATGCTGTACATTTCTATGATCTATGTCCTGTACAACCTCAACAAAATGTACCAATTCCTGCACTCAAAAGGACTGAGCAATGAAGGCAATGAAATGCCTTTTTAACCATGCTGCCTATATATGACATGAACTTCAAAGAATTATGTACCTGCACCATTATGTACCAGGTCATTCTAGAACGTAGAACAGTACAGCACAGAACAGGCCCTTCAGCCCACAATGTTGTGCCGACCACTGATCCTCATGCATGCACCTTCAAATTTCTGTGACCATATGCATGTCCAGTAGTCTCTTAAATGTCCCCAATGACCCTGCCTCCACAACTGCTGCTGGCGACGCATTCCATGCTCTCTCAACTCCCTGTGTAAAGAACTCGCCTCTGACATCCCCTCTATACTTTCCTCCAACCAGCTTAAAACTATGACCCCTTGTGTTAGTCATTTCTGCCCTGGGAAATAGTCTCTAGCTATCGACTCTATCTATGCCTCTCATTACCTTGTATACCTCAATTAGGTCTCCTCTCCTCCTTTTCTCTGTTCTGCAACACTACCCAAGATCCTATCATGAATTGTGTAGGCCTTGTACCAAAATGCAATACCTCACATTTATCCAGATTAGCCCATTAATCCATTTGATCAAGAACCTTTTGTAATCTTAGGAAACCTTCTTCATTGACTACTGTGCCACCAATTTTCGTGTCGTCCAAAACTTACTAACCATGCCTATAAATGACAGTCATTTATGTAAATCACAAACAAAACATAACCCAGAACCAATCCCTGTGGAACACTGCTGGTGACAGGCCTCCAGTCCGAAAAGCATCCTTACACCACCTCTGTGTTTCATGATGTTATACCAATTATGTATCCAATTGGCAAGCTCATCCTAAATCCCATATGGCCTAACTTTATTAAATAGTCTACCACGTGGAACTTTGTCAAAGGTTTTACTAATCTCCAAATAAACAACATTTATGCTCTGCCATCACAACCTTTTCAGTAACTTCCTCAAAAAACTCAATCAAGCTTGTGAGACATGATTTTCCTCCCACAAAACCATGCTGACTACCCCTTATCAATTTTTGCTTCTCTAGATGTTCATTAATCCTATTTTTTATAATAACCTCCAACAATTTACCCACAACCAAAGTCACACTCACAGGTCTATAGTTCCCCAGTTTCTCCTTACAACCTTTTTTAACCAAAGGTATAACAATAGCCACCATCCAGTCATCAGACACCTCACCTGCAGTTATAGATAATGGAAATATTTCTGCAAGGGCTCTCATAATTTCCTCCCTGACTTCCCACATTGGTGTGGGATACGTTGGATCAGGTCCTGGAGCTTTATCCACCTTTAAATTCTCTAAGACGTCCTGAATTACTTCATTTGCAATATGAACTATTTTTAAAATATCAGAGTTTATTTCTCTGCATTCTCTAGACTCAATTTCTTTCTCCACAGTAAAAACTGATGCGAAATATTCATTTAGTATCTCTCCCATTACCTGGAGTTCAACACAAAGATGACATCTTTGATCTTTAAGAAGCCCTACTCTCACTAATTACCTTCTTGCTCTTAATGTATTTGTAGAACATATTTGGATTATCCTTAACCTTAGCTGCCAATGCTATTTCATAATCCCTCTTTGCCACCCTGATTTCTCTCTTAAGGGTGCCCTTATACTCTTTATATTGATTAAGAGATTCAATTGAACCAAGTTGTCTATATCTAAAATAAGATTATCTTTTATTCTTGACTACAACTTCAGTTCTTTATTTACCCATTGTTCCTTAATCTAATCAGCTTTACCTTCACTCTAACAGTAACTAACTGCCTCTGAACTCTCATCATCACACTCTTGAATGCCTCCCACTTTTCAGATGTCCTTTTATGTACTTCAATGTACTTCAACTTTTAAACGTTCTTGTCTTTTACCATTAAAATTTGCCTTATTCCAATTAAAAACTTTAACTTCTATGGAAAGTTTATCCTTTTCCATAACTATTTTGAGACTAATAGAATTATGATCACTAGATCCAAAGTATTCTCTCACTTTTACTTCAGTCACTTGCCCTGCCTTGTTGCCCAAAAGAAGATCTAGTTTTGCTCCTTCTCCAGCAGGAGCATCCACATATTGATCAAGAAAATTCTCTTGAACACATTTGACAAATTCTTCACCACCTAAACCTTTAACACTATTGTAGTCCCAGTCAGTGTTTGGAAAATTAAAACCCCCCATTATTTCAATCTTATTAGGCTTATAAAAAATAGGATTAGATTACTTACAGTGTGGAAACAGGCCCTTCGGCCCAACAAGTCCACACCGACCCGCCGAAGCGCAACCCACCCATACCCCTACATCTACCCCTTACCTAACACTACGGGCAATTTAGCATGGCCAATTCACCTGACCTGCACATTTTTGGACTGTGGGAGGAAACCGGAGCACCCGGAGGAAACCCACGCAGACACTGGGAGAATGTGCAAACTCCACACAGTCAGTCGCCTGAGGCGGGAATTGAACCCGGGTCTCTGGCGCTGTGAGGCAGCAGTGCTAACCACTGTGCCACCGTGCCGCCCACAATATATCTGAGATCTTCCTACATATTTGTTTCTGAATTTCTGTCTTACTATTGGGGCCTGAACCTGATTTGGCTTCCGTGAGATTCCAGACCCACAGCAATCTAGTTGACTCCGAAGTGCCACTGGGCAATTAGGGAGGGGCAATAACTGCTGGCATAGCCAGTAATGCCCTCATTGTATAAATGAATTTTTGAAAAAACTCCAGGTGTGGTCACGTCCACATCCTGTATAATTGTAATAAGTCTTCCCCATTTTTATACAGCTCCTGGTTTTGGATCAAATTGTTAAGAAAACATGCTGAGAAAAATAAGTTTAAAAATAAATCAGCTGAGTTTATGCAGCAAATACAAAATTCAAATGACTATAAGGAGAAATTATACATATAGAATATCCTTTATTGTTGTGCAATTCTCAATGTACATTATAAATCACTAAATAGCATTCATGTGGTAGGAAGATCTTTATGTTATTAGTTAAATGTTATCTGCAGTTGTGATGATTTTAGTGTTCTGATAAAGGTTACCATGTTCAAAGACTACTTTTGTTAAAATTTCTGTATTGTTCAGAGATGGCTACAAGGGCAGGTTAGAAGCTAGGAATATTGCAGCAAATAACTTATCTCCTGACTTCACCAAAGTCTGTCAATCATCTGCAAAGCACAAATCAGGAGTGTTTTTTGGATTCCCCTTCAGTTGCCTGGCAGATGCACTCCAACAATACTCAAGAAGTGTGACATCCAGAACAAAACCTGTTTCATTGACACCACATGCACAGATATTCAGTCACTCAATCACCACTGCTCAGTAGCAATGTGTACTATCTGCAAGATGCACTGCAGAAGTTCACTAATGACCTTTAGACAACCTTCCAAATCCATGACAACGTCTGTGTAGAAGGATTAGGACAGCAGGTATACAACCTATAAGGTCCCCTCCAAGCCCCTCCCCATCCTGGCTTGGAAATATCTTGTTGTTCCTTTGATGTGGCTGGGTAAAAATCCTATGTATCATGAGAGAATTAAAAAGAAATCACAATGCCATTTATGAACCATATTGAATAGCTATATTAACGATGTGGAGTGCCGGTGTTGGACTGTGGTGAACAAAATTAAAAATCCCACAACACCAGATTATAGTCCAACAGGTTTACTTGGTAGCTAGTCACTAGCTATCTGACGAAGGGGCAGTGTTCCGAAAGCTTGTACTTCCAAATAAACCTGTTGAACTATAACTCGGTGTTCTGTGATTTTTAACTTTAATTATATTAAAGTTTATCCACTGTTTTTTCCAGAACCTTAAGGTTATTTTGCATCCTTCCAGGTGAAAACAGTTTCTACTTATTTAGATTTGCACAATGATCATGAAATGGAATTTTAAACAGTCAGGATGCAAAAGGCCTTATGTGGCATTTTAAGTTACATTTATTTCCCATTGAAATATATACATAACCTGTGATATATCACACCTCACTGGAGTATCATGGTAGAAATCAAACTCCACTATTCTCAGGATTTCGAGGTGCCGCTATGGACTGGGGTGTAAAAGTTAAAAATCACACAACACCAGGCTATAGTCCATCAGGTTTATTTGGAAGTATTTGCTTTCGGAGCGCTGCTCCTTCATCAGGTAGTTGTGGAGTATAAGATTGTAAGGCACAGAATTGAGAGCTATAAATTCAGTGTCTCACAATCTTATACTCCACAACCACCTGATGAAGGAGCAGTGCTCTGAAAGCTAGTGCTTCCAAGTAAACACATTGGACTATAACCTCGTGTTGTGTAACTTCTTGTGTATTCTCAGAGTTATTGCACAATTTTTAAAAAATTCCTCAGTTTACCTGACTTTCAAACCCAGATTGACGGAAGGCATGGATCAGGTGCTCTTTTGTACAAAATGAAAATCACTACTCGTTTCAAATAATTAGATTTTAGTTTCAGGTAAACAATAATGAAGCATTCTCCTATAACTCTTCTAATTAAGAGTGGATTTGTGGTTCAGTGATTTCTGTTCACAGAGTTGCTGAGATACTCTTATGGGTCCTTTTCTGGTCAGCGTGCTGTTTCTCACTGGAACTTTCACCGGTTTGTGGGAAGTATAAGATGGTTGATTCACTTTTCAAAGTTCTTTGATATATTAATTAAAAGTCACAGTAAACTAAATTTTTAAAATTTTCTTCAGCTTAAGTTGGATTTTAACGAGAGACAGAGCTGGTGGAGGTCTGACAGATTCTCTCGATCTTGATCGCCGCATCAAGGTATTAGACCATAAACCGTTCAGCCCATTGAATCTGCTGTGCCATTCGATCATTCAGCCCTACTCTCCAGCCTTCTCTCTGTAACCCTTCATCCCCTAACTAATCAAGAACCTATCTATTTCTGACTTAAAATACACTCAATGATTTACATTCACAGCCTTCAGCAGCATTGAGTTCCGCAGGTTAATCACCTTCTAGCTGAAGAAGTTCCTTCCCATTTCAGTTCTATAGCGTCATCCCTTTACTCTGAGGGTGTGGCCTCGAGTCCTAATCTCTCCAAGAAGTGGAAATGTCTTATCCATTTCCACTGTATCCAAGCCTCAGTATTCTGTAAGTTTGAATCGGATCCCCTTGTTCTTCTAAACTCCATTGATTACAGACTTAGAACCCTCAACCTCTCCTCATATGACAGCCGCGTGGAACAGAAATAAGAAAGGGATGATCACCTTATTGGGATTATATTATAGACCCCTTAATAGTCAGTGGGAAATTGAGAAACAAATTTGTAAGGAAATTTTAGTTATCTGTAAGAGTAATAGGGTGGTTATGGTAGAGGATTTTAACCATCCAAGCATAGACTGGGACTGCCATAGTGTTAAGAGTTTAGATGGAGAGGATATTTTTAAGAGTGTACAAGAAATTTTTCTGAGTCAGTATGTGGATGTACCTACTAGAGAAGGTGTGAAACTTGATGTATACTTGGGAAATAAGGCAGGGTAGGTGACCAAGGTGTCAGTAGGGGAGCACTTTGGGGCCAGCAACTATAATTCTATTAGTTTTAAAATAGTGATGGAAAAGGATAGACCAGATCTAACAGTTGAAGTTCTAAATTGGAGAAAGGCCAATATTGATGGTATTAGGCAAGAACCTTTAGAAGCTGATTGGGGGCAGATGTTTACAGGTGAGGTGCTAGAAGGCTGGAGGTTGGCTAACATGGTACCATTATTTAAGAAAGGTAGTAAGGACAAGCCAGGGAACTATAGACCGGTGAGCCTGACATCAGTGGTGGACAATTTGGTAGAGAGAATCCTGAGGGACAGGATTTCCACACATTTGGAAAGACAAGGACTGATAAGGGTTGGTCGACATGGCTTTGTGCATGGGAAATCATGTATTACAAACTTAATTGAGATTTTTGACAAAGTAACAGGATTGATGAGGGCAGAACGGTGGACGTGATCTATATGGACTTCAGTAAGGTGTTCGACAAGGTTCCCCATGTGAGATTGATTAGCAAGTTTAGATCTCATGGAATACAGGGAGAACTAACAATTTGACTACAAAACTTGCTCAAAGTTAGAAGACAGAAGGTGGTGGTGGAGGATTGTTTTTCAGACTGGACACCTTGTGGTGTGCCGCAAGGATCGGTAGTGGGTTGACTATTTTTCATCATTTATATAAATGATTTGGATATGAACATAAGAGGTATAGTTAGTAAGTTTGCAGATGACACCAAATTTGGAGGTATAGTGGACAGCAAAGAAGGTTACCTCAAATTACAATAGGATCTTGATCAGATGGGCCAATGGGCTGAAGAGTGGTGGATGGAGTTTAATTTAGATAAATGCGAGGAGTTGCATTTTGGGAAAGCAAATCTTAGCAGGACTTTTACACTTAATGGTAAGGTCCTAGGGAGTGTTGCTTGGAAGAAAGGTTCATAGTTCCTTGAAAGTGGAGTCTCAGGTAGATAGGATGGTGAAGAATGCGTTTGGTATGCTTTCCTTTATTGGTCGGAACATTAAGTATAGGAGTTGAGAGGTCATGTTGCGCTGTACAGGACATTGGTTAGGCCACTTTTGGAATGTTTCATGCAGTTCTGGTCTCCTTCCTATCGGAAGGATGTTGTGAAACTTGAAAGGGTTCAGAAAAGATTTATAAGGGTGTTGCGAGGGTTGGTGGATTTAAGCTATAGGGAGAGGCTAAATAGACTGGGGCTGTTTTCCCTGGAGGTCAAAGGCTGAGGGGTGATTCATAGAGATTTATAAAATCATGGGGGGCATGGATAGAATAAATGGGCAAAGTCTTTGCCCTGGGTTGGGGGAGTCCAGAACTAGAGGGCATAGGTTTAGGGTGAGTGGGGAAAGATATAAAAGGGACCTAAGGGGCAGAGGGTGGTGCGTATATGGAATGAGCTGGCAAAGGAAGTGGTGGAGGCTGGTACAATTGTGACATTTAAAAGGCATCTGGCTGGGTATATGAATAGGAAGGGTTTGGAGGGATATGGGCCGGGTGCTGGCAGGTGGGACTAGATTGGGTTGGGATAGCTGGTCGGCATGGGTGAGTTGGACCGAAGGGTCTGTTTCCGTGCTGTACATTTCTATGACTCTATGACAGGCGTTTCACCCCAGGATCATTCTTGCAAACCTTATCTCAACCGTTTCCTGCCAGTCCATTCTTCTTTAGATATGGGACACACAACTGCTAACAATAAGGTAGTTCTCCTGTAACACAAGTTTCGTAAATTCAATTTGGCTGAAATGCAATTTGTGAATTGTGGACCTTTTTTTATGAAGCAAATTCCTGTGCACATTTATGCAATTCCATCCCCTGTATTACAAGCTGGCTATGATTTATTCTGCTTGTGCATTTATTGCAACAGGTTGTTGTGTGCGTGTATGTTTTCACTTCCATCTGTAACTAAGGTAAGGGAAGTAAACATTGGAATATTTTACTGTAATGCTTTACTGGGATCATGCACAGAGTTGGGGACCGAGGAGCAGGAAGAGAGAGAAATAGGGAGTGAAAGAAGGTGCAAATACAGCAATGTCCAGCGAGTGTTGGAGAGTACAAAGAGTGTTTTGTAAGGCAGAGTGTCAGTTGCTGGGTATCTGCAGCTTCAACACAGCGGCTTTATTCGAGAGGGGTTGTGTGTGTGGAACGGGGGGTGGTGTGAAACTAAGGAGAGACTACTGACGATTTTCATCTCTTTTCCACCCCATCCATCCCCAATTTATGCTTGATCCAAGTTCACCTAGAGTCTCTTTGAAAGGAGGTGGGGGGAGGATCTGAGGATCTCAGCCTTTCATTCTCTCCGAAACCTGAGACTCATCAAAACTTCCAGCCATTTCGAGCATCCCAGTCCTATAGCCACCCCCTCAAAAAAAAAGAGATTTTACTTGTGCCAAAAAAAATTCCAAAAGTTTCGCAAAGTTTCATGGTAGAGAGCCAGGTTTTTGGATAAACTCCACTCCACAAGAAGCTGAGAATACTGTAATACATTAGAAAATTTTGCTTGTAACAACTTAGCATTTCTGTAACTGACCAGAAAAGGACAGGTTTACATACCTGGAGGCTCTAACCCTATTTTTCCCTTAGACCCCATTACTTCTATTACGTGATTTTATATAACATAACGTCTCATGAAAATGCAACTACCGCATTATAGGAGAACTACCTATATTCCAAATGAGGCCTGATCAGAGTTTTTCATAGTCTTAGCAGTACATTTCTGGTCTTGTATTCTAGCTTTCTTAAAATGAATGCTATGATTGCATTTGCCTCCTTCACTGCCGATTGAATCTGCAAGTTAAACTTAAGAGAATCCTGAACTGGGACTTACAAGTGCCCCTGTTCTTTAGATTCCAAAGCCTTTCCCATTAAACAATAGTCTCTGCCTCTATTCTTGCTCCTTAAATGCATAACTTCATAATTTCCCACATTGTATGTTACCTTCCAATTCTTTACCCACTTTCCTAGACTGTCCAAGTTCTTCTGTAGCCTGCACACTTCCTCAACACTACCTGCACTTCTACCGACCATACTGTTATCTGAAAATTTAGCAACAATGCCCTTAGTTCCCTTGTCCACATCATTAATGTATATCCTGAATAGTTGTGGTCCCAACATGGACCCCTGTAAAACTCCACCCGTCACTGGAGGCCACTCTTGAAAAAGACTTCCTTATCCCTACTTCTGTCAGTCAGTCAATTCTCTATCCATACCAGTACCTTGGCTCCTAAAACCATGTGTCTTATTTAGCAGCCTCCTGTGTGGAACCTTGTCAGGGAGCTTCTGGAAATCCAAATTGATCACATCCATCTTATAGAATTGTAACAGATTTGCCAGACGTGACCTCCCTTTGACAAAGTTATGCTGATTGAACTCTATTTTACCACATACTTCCAAATACAGTCAGTTCTGCTGTAATGTGGTAGTTCCATTCTCGAGCAATCCCGTGTCGTAAGAAAATCGCGTAATAACAGCCAATTTGTCAATCGCTTTATAATGGATTTGCATAAACAAAATGTGTGTTACAGTAGAATGACCTGTGCTGCGCAATCTTGACCTGAATAATGGACTCTTAAAATTTTACCAATGATCGATGTCAGGCTATACTTTCTGCCTTTTCCCTCTGTCCTTTTATAAACAGGGTGTTACATTAACCATTGGCTCCAGTGATTCCTGAAAAATCATTACCAAAGCTTCTACAATCTCTTCAGCCATCTCCTTCAGAACTCTGGAGTTTGATCTGTCTAGTCAGGGTAATGTATCCACCACTGCTGAAAGTGTGTTGCTGCAACACATTTTCAGCTCTGATCTCCAGCATCTGCAGTCCTCACTTTCTCCTCTAATTTACCCACCAACAGTTTCCCCAGCACCAAACTCAGCTCTGCCCTCTAACTTCTTAAAGTGCTTATATTTTGCTGGTGTATTCCATTGAAAGCTGATGCAAAGTACCTATTCAGTTCCTCAGCTATTTCTTTGCTTCTCATTACTATTTCTTCAGCCTTATTTTCCAGTGGATCAATGTCCACTCTTGCTCGTCTCTTACCTTTTTATTTATCGAAAGAAGTCCTCTTGCAATCTTGTTTTATAATACTAGCTAGCTGACTGTCATATTTCGTCTTATACCCTTATTGCTTTTTAAGTTATCCTATGCTGGGTTTTAATGGCTTCCCAATCCTCTGCCTTTCAACTGATCTTCACCACGCTGTAAGCTTTTTCTTTTGCTTTTCTTCTGTCCCCGACTTCACCTGTTAGCCATGGTTGCCTCATCGTCCCTTTAGTGTGTTTCTCCTTCTTTGGGTTGGACTTCTGTTGTGCATTCCCAAGTTCCAGCAGATACTCATGCCATTGCTGTTCCATGGTCTTCACTGTGAGTCTCCCTTTCCAACTCTGGCCAGTTGCATGGTGTTGTAGTTACCTTTACTCAATTGTAGTACTGTTACATCTGTTTCCAGCTTCTCCCTCTCAAACTGGAGGGTGAATTCTACCATGGAATGGTAACTGACCCCTATCGGTTTCTTTGCCTTAAGATCCCTATTTAAGTCTGCTTCATTACACATCACCAAATCCAGAATTGCCTGTACCCTTGTAGGTTTCACCATAAGCTACTCCAAAAAGCCATCTTGTGAATATTTCGTGAATTCCTTTTCTTGAGATCTCCTACCCATCTAATTTTCCCGGCTCATTTGCCTGTTGAAGTCCCCCTTGATTATTGTAATGTTGTGTTTCTTATATGTCTTTTCTATCTCCTGATTTATTTCCTTCTTCAATACTTCTATCATCGACACGTATTGCAGTACCATATCAGTCAATTATAAAGGTGTAGCTTCGGATTTGTTTAGTGAGCTACTAGTTCTTCAATTTCTATATCGGCTCAGTCAAGGTTGGTATGTGTTTAGATTAGAAGAAACTAGATAAAAACCTCTAATTGAGGTGTTTAAGATAACTGTGTTTTGCTAATGTAGAGGGGATATTTTAAGTGGTGTTGTGGTGCAGTGGTTGTCATAACATCTCAGTTCAAACCCCACCCACCCTTGAGGTGTATTACAATGTGACCAAAGAAGTTTATTGAAAGTACTTATTTTTTAAGGAAGGGACTACTGTCTCTGGTAGAGGAATACTGAACAGGGGTGAGTACTTTTAAATTGGAACTGGGTCAATCTCTGGTGATGTTAGAATTTTTCTTTTAGCATTTGTATAATGTCTTTTACAGTCTCAATATCAAAGCATTCCAACCAATGGAGTACTTTTGAAGTGTGGAGTGTCTTCAGACTGGGTAATGGAAATTTGGACCTCTTCCCTAAAAAGATGCAAAGAAAATTGTAAATTTTAAAAGTAAGATTAATATAATTTTTATGGGCAAGAGTATTAAGGTATACAAACCATTCCAGATGAATGGATTTAAGATCCAGATCAACCGTGATTAATTTAATTGTAGAAGAGTCTCAAGCGCTGAATGACCTACACCTGTTTCTACATTGCTGTGCTCTGAAAGCTATTCTGTTCTGTTTTGGATGTCATCCACACTACAGTCCTACAAACTAGTATTTCCCAAGCCCTTTTTGTATTCCATTTAAGGGGAGCCTGAGCAATCATTTGTGAAGCTTGAACTAAATCCCTAACAATGTTACTTGTGATTTTAAAAAAAAACTTGCATTTAACATTTAATTCTTTGTATTTATGACTTTCCTTATAAAAATGATATGTTTGCTAAAAAAACGTTATTGTTTGGACAAATAATTGATAAGACCATCGATAAGCATTTACAGGTTTTCATAAAAATGTATTCTGAAATAGGGTGGCGGTATAAGTTAGAGTATCGACACACCAAGACAAAGAAGGGGCAGACTCAACTCCATAATCTGTTTAAGTTTAGCCTTAAATCACACTCTGTCAGAGGCTGGTCAGAGGAGGCTAGATATTTCCTTTGAGAAGCGCAAGCTAAAGAATGGTTTGTTCTGTGTTGTGTACATGGTTTTTGTGCCATTAGAACAGAATTAGCAGAAATATAGGAGTGGATTATTTTCATTATCTCAGCTAATGTAAGAGGGAATCTTTTAAGACCAAAGTAAAAGAATATGAAAATTCAAATTGAAAGTCATTGCAAATTATTGCAGAGAGGGAATATCAAAGTTATTTACTAGTTGTGGAAGATGGTGGTTGTTTATGAAGGTCAACCATTGAAGTCTCAACAGTTTCTCATGTCAGTGTCCTAAGCCTAACTATATTCATCTGTTTTATTAGTGACCTTCCTTCCATTATAAGATTTGAAATTGAAATCTTTGCTGATGGCTAAACAGTGTCAAGTTCCATTTACAACTCCTCAGAAAATGTAACGGTTCATGCACATGTGCAGTAAGTCTTTGAACACATTTTAGTTGGAATGATGAGTGACAGGTAACATTCGCACCTTACAAGTGCCAAGCAATTACTGTCTCCACCAAAAGTTATTTGCACCATTTCCCCTTTACATTCAATAGCATTGCTGTTGCTGAATCCCTACCCCCGACCCTTCTCAACTTGGACAAGCAACAAATGCTGGCCAGCCAGTGACCTCCACATCCCACAATAATAGAATATATCAAAATACTGAGGATTATCATTGGCCAGAAATTTATTTGGATCAGCTCTGTAAATGTTGTGATCACAATATCAAGTCAAAGGTAGTGAATTCTGCACAGAAAGATTCACCCCCGACTTCCCAAAGCCAGTCCATCATCTGCAATAATTCAAGAGTGTGGCTGTAAAATGTACAAGGGGCTTAATGCCATCCAAAGAAAAAAAAAAGCCACTTGATTGTCACCTATTTACTAACTTAAACGTTCATCCCCCACCACCGGTGTACATGGTTGCAGTATGTTCCACCTACAGATGACCTTGGCCTACATCATACTAATATGCAAGTCCTGATCCTCCCCAATAGAATCATAATAGACACATCTCAGTGAAAACAAGTTAAACAAGGTTGATTATAGAGCTCTAAGAAACAGAAGGATTTGGTTAGCCTCGTGAATGAATTGCAAAAGATTAGTTTGCAAGTATAGCAAGTAAATATGAAAGCTAATAGATCATTATCAGTTACTGTAAGGGGATTTGAATACATCAGTATGAGAAAATGTTCAGTTACATAATGGATAAGTGAGACTACATTCACAACATCTTACATAGTGTTTAGCATATTATTTAAAGAAGCAGTTCAGAGAAGCTTTACCTGATTAATACTAGGAATGGTTGAGTTGTCTAAGAAAAGATTGGACAGACCAATATTTGCTGGAGTTTAGAAGAGCAAAAGGTGATTTGACTGAAACATAAGATCCTGAGGAGTCTTGACTTGATAGATTTTATGGGACAATCCAGAATTCGGGATCACTGTTTAAAAATCAGAGGTCGCCCATTTACAACAGGTGAGGAGAATTTGTTTTCTGAGAAGGTGTTGAGCCTTTGCTCTCTTCCAGAGAACATTGTAGAAGTGGAGTCATAGAGTCGTACAGATGTACAGCACGGAAACAGACCCTTCAGTCCAACCCATCCATGCTGACTAGATATCCCAACCCAACCTAGCCCCACCTGCCAGCACCTGGCCCATACCCCTCCAAACCATTCCTAATCATACAACCATCCAGATGCCTTTTAAATATTTCAATTGTACTAGCCTCCACCACTTCCTCTGGCAGCTCATTCCATACGAGTACTATCCTCTGCATTAAAAAGTTGCGCCTTAGGTCTCTTTTATATCTTTGCCCTCTCACCCTAAACCAACGCCCTCTAGTTCTGGACTCCCCCCACCCCAGGGAAAAAAGCTTTGTCTATTTATCTTATCCACGCCCCTCATAAATTTGTAAACCTCTATAAGGTCACCCCTCAGCCTCTGACGCTCCAGGGAAAACAGCCCCAGCCTGTTCAGCCTCTCCCTATAGCTCAAATCCTCCAACCGTGGCAACACCCTTGCAAATCTTTTCTGAACCCTTTCAAGTTTCACAACATCTTTCCGATAGGAAGGAAACCAGAATTGCACACAATATTCCAACAGTGGCCTAACCAATGTTCTGTAAAGCTGCAACATGACCTCCCAACTCCTGTACTCAATACTCTGACCAATAAAGCAAAGCACACCAAACACCTTCACTATTCTATCTACCTGCGACTCCACTTTCAAGGATTTATGACCCTGCATTCCAAGGTCTCTTTGTTCAGCAATACTCACTAGGACCTTACCATTAAGTGTATAAGTCCTACTAAGATTTGCTTTCCCAAAATGCAGCACCTCGCATTTATTTGAATTAAACTCCATCTGCTACTTCTCAGCCCATTGGCCCATCTGATCAAGATCCCATTATAAGTTGACGTCTTTGAACATTTTAGGGCAGAGATGGATAAATTCTTGCTAAGCAAGAAGATGAATGCTCACCATAAAGTAGGTGAAAATGTAGATTTGTGTTTGCAATCATGTCAGCTGTGATCTTATTAAATTACAGAACATGCTCAAGGGGACAGATGGCTTATTCCAATTCCGGTTTTGTATGTTTGTAATGTCTAAAGATTATGGAAAATTGTGACTTTCACAAAACAGCAGAAACTAAGGTACTCATCCAACCATCTCCCAAAGTATAATACCTTCCATAAAATTGAAGTCAATTACAAAGTCTTTTTTAAAAAAAACCCTAATGGGATGTGAGCGTTGCTAGCTGGGTTATTTCCCATCCATGGTTGTCCTTGAGAGTGTACTGTTGATATGGGTTTTTGAAGATACACAATATTATTAAGGAGAGAATTCCAGAATTTTGACTCAGCATCCCTGCGGGACTTGCCTGCCAACTCAGATGTTTCACTACTCCCTTTTTTTGAGGTCCATTAGTCATGCGTAATAAAGGCTAGCTTTGCAAGTGCCAATGTATCCTGTGGAAGAATATATTTAAGAAAGTTGGAAAACCTGGGAATTTTGGTGGTTTTCATTTTCAGCAATAGCAGAGAAGTTGCTCAGGTACAGAGCTATTAATGCAGCTCTGGTCTCATGTGCTCTTGAAAGAATATGGCACAGATAGCATGAGTTTGATTAGGAAGGAATTCGTTGAAGCTTTAAAAGATAGTTCACTAAATTTGGGAGCAATAAGTTTTGACAGAAAATGGCTGTAATAATGATTTTAAAAATAATTGACACATATCTGAAAATTATAGAAGGGTCTGGATTTTGTAGTTGATGGCAAAGTGAAGGTATTGGCCACTGATTTTGAAGTAATCTGGCCACAGCAAGCCTGTCAGGATAGATTTTATCTTTTCCAATATACTTTACTTCTTGTCATTTACATTCAATAATTGTCTTCATTGACAAACCCAGAAGTGACGCTAACATTTACCTGGCAATGTGGAAAATTGCCCAGGTATGTCCTGAACACACAAAGTGGGTCAAATCCAACCTAGCCAATTACTGTCTCATCAGTCTATTCTTGATTATCAGTAAAGTGATGGAAAGTGTCAACAGTACTATCAAGCAAGACCTACTCAGCAACAACGGACTAACTGACATCCAATATGGGTTCTGCCAGGGTCACTGAATTCCTGACTTCATTGGTTCAAACTTGGACAAAAAAGTTGAATTGGAAGATAAGGTGAGAATTCTACTCCCAGCTATCTTCAGTTGTTTCATCAATGACTTTCTGTCCACTATAAGTCAGAAGTGGGGGTGTTCATTGATGACTACACAATGTTCAGCACCATTTGTGACTCCTCAGGTACTGAAGCAAGTGCAGCAAGACCTGAACTGTATTGAGGTTTGGGCTAACAAGTGGCAAGCAACATTTGTGCAACACGAATAGCAGGCAATGGACTAACCACAGCCTATTGACGTTCAATAACATTATCATCAATGAATACCCAACTATCTTCATCCTGGGTGTCACTATTGACCAAAAACTGAACTGGATTAGCATTGCAAACATAACAGCAAAAAGATGAGGTCAAAGGCTAGGAATACTTCAACTTACTTTCTGACTTGACAAAGCCTGTCCACCATCTATAAGACTCAAGTTAGGAAGTATCTTGTTCAAGCTTCAGTCAAAAAGCTTGATACCATCCAGGACATTGCAGCCCCCTTGATTTGGCACCCACATCCACAAACTTCCACTCCCTCCATCACTGACATTCGGTGGCAGCAGTGTGTACCATCTCCAAGATGCACTGCAGAAATTCACCAAAAATCTTTAGACAGGATCTTCCAAACCTATGACCACTAACATCTAGGACAAGTGCAGCAGATACTTGGGAACACTGCCATCTGCAAGTTTCCGTCCAAACTATTTGCCATCTTGATTTTGAAATAGGTCACTGTTCGTCCACGTCCATTGGATCAAAATCTTGGAATTTTCTCCCAAAGAGCATTGTAGGTCTCCTAGCAAAGAGACAGAATCGGTGGGTCAATGGACTGAAAAATGGCAGGTGAAGTTCAATCCGGATAAATGAAAGGTATTGTAGTTTGGTACAACAAATGGGTAGGGCTTATACAATTCATGGAACGTAGGAGGTTGAGAGCTGACCTGATAGAAGTTTATAAAATAATGAAGGGTATAGATAGAGTTAATGATTGTTGTCTTTTCCTAGAATGGGGATTTCAAGATCAGGGGCATGTTTTTAAGGTGAGAGGAGAGAGATTTGAAAAAAACATGAGGTGCAAATTTTTTTACAGAGTGGTTCATGTGTGGAATGAACTTGCTGAGGAAGTGATCGATGTGGGTACAGTTACAACATTTAAAAGACATTTTGATAAGTACAAGAATAGGAAGCGTTTGGAAGAATATGGGCCAGGAGCAGGCAGGTGGGACTAGTTTAGTTTGGGATTATATTCATCATGAACTAGTTGGACCAAATGATCTCTTTCCGTGCTGTATGACTCCATGACTCCAAGAGGGCAGTTCACGTCCACCTTCTCAAGGATAATTAGGAAATGGTCAATAAATGCTTGTTCAGCCAGTAATGCCCATGTCCCATGAGGGAATAATCAAGCCATAGAATTACACAACATTGAACACAGCCCTTGGTTCAACTCGTTCAAACAACCAAGTTTCCTGAACTAAACTCGTCCCACTTGCTTGCGTTTGACCCATATCCCTTTAAACCTTTCCTACTCATATACCTATCCAAATATCTTTTAAATGTTCTAATTGTACCTGCATCTATCATTTCCTCTGACAGTTCATTTCAAATACAAACCACCCTCTGTGTGAAAAATATGCCCCCTAGTTTTGAACTTCCCCATCCAAGGGAAAATACCTTTGCTATTCACCTTATCTATGCCCCACATGATTTTATAAACTTCTATAAGGTCATCCCTCAACCTCCTATACTTAAGTGAAAAATGATTCCAGCCAATCCAGCCCTCTCCTTATAACACAAACCATCTAGTCCCAGCAACATCCTTGTAAATCTTTTCTGTCCCCTCTCCAATTTAATAATATCTTTCTGATAATGGGGTGGCCAGAACTGCACACAGTACCCCAGAAGTGTCCTCACCAATGTCCTGTGCAACCTCATCATGATGTCCCAACTCCTATATACAATGGTCTCAGCAATGAAGGCAAGAGTACTATAAATACTTGTTAACCACCCTTCACCTGTGATGCAACTTTCAACGAACTATGTGCCTGAACCTTCAAAGTCTTTCTGTTTGGCAACACAACACAGGGCCCTACCAGTAACTGTATAATTCCTGCCCTTGTTTGTTACTAAGTGAATTTTTAAAAATTGTTTTAGTATTCACTTTTTGTAACGTTAGGAAATGAAAGAAGGATTTAGACGTGCAATGAAGTTAAAGTTGAAACTGAAATATTGTAACCTTATAAGTAATGGAAAATCTATAACTTTTTATTATGGAATTGAGAAATTAGACATTACACAAATGTCACATTAGTCTATTCAGGACCTGTGAGGTTGATTAGCAACACTCATTATATCTTCAAAATTCAAGTCAATTCAAGTTTTACAAATAGACTAACAATGTAAAATTCCACAATTTCCTATTGTTTTCTGTCTGTGAAAACCAGAAGAGTCCATCCTCAGACAAATGAGAAATCACTAGCAGTTCCATTATTATTATATTTAAATAACCACGCTGATAATTTTTATAAAGAATTTTGAAAGTTCTCACAAGTATGTGGGCGGCACGGTGGCACAGTGGTTAGCACTGCTGCCTCACAGCGCCAGAGTCCCGGGTTCAATTCCCGCCTCAGGCGACTGACTGTGTGGAGTTTGCACATTCTCCCTGTGTCTGCGTGGGTTTCCTCCAGGTGCTCCGGTTTCCTCCCACAGTCACAAAGATGTGCAGATCAGGTGAATTGGCTATGCTAAATTGCCCGTAGTGTTGGGTATGGGTGGGTTGCGCTTCGGCGGGGCGGTGTGGACTTGTTAGGCCGAAGGGCCTGTTTCCACACTGTAAGTAATCTAATCTATTGTCTGGTAAGGCACAATTCTTTGGAAAAATAACAATTTGCATTGATTGAGGAAATATATAGCTGACTTGGAACTAATTCCTGAAGTAAATATTGTCATGCTAAATAGGAAATGTCCATGATATATCGTCACCTTTAAATTGGACCTGATGTGACTTGTCTTTTTTGTTGCTTTTTTAGGAATATGACCAGGAAGAACCTTCCCACTGTTTTTTCCCTCTTTTTAAAAAGCTGGTTGTTGAAGATAATACGGTTATATTTGTTAAAATAATTCTATCATTTTGTTTTTCTGGTGTCAATTCCTTTGTTTGCTTTTCCACGCTCTTGCTGCTTTTTTAGCTGATATAGGGGCCACTGACTGTTTGTTTCTCTCTGTTTTCTTTTACAGTCATCTTTTAAGTTCAGCTTTTTCTTGATTTATTTTAAAGTAAACTTCATGCTATTGTGGCATACCTATCCCCACTTTATGTCAATTTTGCGCAGTTTTCTCTACTTTTCACAAAGCATAAAATGTCATTTTCTTTTTGTTGCAAAGCCTTAGAAGTTGGTGTAATTTAAAAGCAATGCCTTGGGGTGGTAGTGGGGTTCCGGGAGAGATAATGTGCACAGAAAACCTCTTGTTAAAAGAAGTAACATTTTTTTGAGCGAGTGTCAATCTGCCTTGATCGTGATGATTGTCTACCTTTTATTATGTTTTTAAATGGTTCATGGGTTCTACTGTCAGCCGCAAAGTGGGTTTAAATATCTTAAACAGTTTATTGGCGATACAAGTCTGTAGCACTAAACTGTGCACATTGCAATACAATTCGATAGCAGATTTGGAATTTCAATGTAAGCATAGTTGATGTGCGAGATCCAAACATTGTCTTATTTTATTATTATTATCTTATTTTGAGGATATTCTTCTGAGGTTAATATTAAGGCACAATGTTGGTTAGGACAGAAGAAAATGTAATTCTACAATATTCCCCTGACTTAGCAATGCTTAAAATTAAAATTGGGTTCTGATGGGTGGTAATATCCTAAAACTCCAGCATCATTCAACTTGATGAACACTATAATTATTTGAGAAATCGCCCATTCTGCTGGGAAGGGACTTTATATTTTGTGATATTATGTTGCCAAGTTCTCAAGAGGAAAGTTTCAAATGGTTAATTTCCAGAGACAATAACTATCTAGAGAGCTAGTCATACAATACAGAAACAGACCATTTGGCCCAATCAGTCCATGCCGAACATAATCCCAAATTTAAAAACTGGAAGAACTGTGGATACTGTAAATCAGAGATAAAAACAGAAATTGCTAGAAAAGCTCAGCAAGTCTGGCAGCATTTGTGAAGACAAATCAGAGTTAACGTTTCAGGTCCAGTGACCCTTCCTCAGAACCTATGGTAGCTAGGAAAATTCCAAACTAAACTAGCCCCACCCTCTCAACCTGACCCACATCCCTCCAAACCTCTTCTCCTCCACTCATACACCCATCCAAATGTCCCCCAAACATTACAACTTATCTACATCCACCACCTCCTCAGGAAGTCCATCTCATGTGTGAACCACCCTCTGTGTAAAAATATCTTTGGGAGGAAATGATGATAATTATGACCATTATTTGGAATACTCAGTAACTTAGCTGTCAAAACCTGTATTTTTCAAATATCAATTTTGAAATGATTGAAAGGTGTCTATAACATTACAAAGCTGTTTTCACTGTGATGTTCAAATTTTTGTTTTGTATCTAGCAGGCAGCTCGGCTAGTCAGACCACGCAGCTGTTGTGGATTCCACTGCAGAGGAGGGAAGTTCTCATTCTAAGAAGTAAATTTAATTGGGTCAATCAGACAGTTTTCTGCAAAAAGAGGGGTTAGGGAGAGCAACTCAAAGGTCAGCTTAGGAATTGCTGACTTATAAAGTGACTTTAGAATCTATTAAAGAGGAGAATTGCTCACTTTTTTCTTATAGTGTAAAGGCCAAGTAAATTAGGTGGGATTAGGGAGTGACTATCAAGTGATATCCATTCTGGATTTGTGTTTAAATTTACATGACTGGATACTGGCATTTGCTGTGGCATTCACACATATGGTCTGTGAGCACCTGACAGTTTTGTCGTTATTTCATCACAAAATTCCATTAGGAAAATATGTAGGTTGAACGCTGGCACAATTGGCCAAAGATTTGTTGACCATTCACTCAGAATATGTTGAAGCACTAAAATTGCACCTTGAATGTGTACACATACTGTACAGAAAAAACCTGATAATGACCAGAAGTATTTTTGAGTATTTATAAACATTTACTAATATCCATGAGCTGTCTATTTAGGTATCATGTGACATGAGTCAGTCATTTCACTTGTAAAAAATGAGTGCTTGGTGCTGCAAGCTCTTTTTAAAAAAACTCTGCATTTTGCTTGGTGTTTTTTCAGATCTCTGAATAACTGCTATGTTGTACTATTTTCATAACATTGCAAAACATGTTTAGAAAATAGGTGTATATGTTCCAAAATATTACTATCAGTAAACTATGAAACAAGAACACGTAAGCGTTCTAACTTTGAGATGTTTTAGGAATTTTTTTTTACATGTAATATTCACTTTGCAGAGGAAGTAATGAGATCTTAAACCTTGCTGCAATAATGTGTCACAGGGCACTTCTTTGACTTTTACATGGCAAGTTATAATTGTGATCTTACTCAAAATGTTGCCATGCTTTTGACTGTACTAATTTAATGTATTTTCAAACATTGCCACAAAAATAAATACAATAGAATAATATTGCAATAATTTCCATTTGGATGATTTGGAAGATTAATAGTTGTTGAATGTTGTGATTACTGATTACACAATAGAATTTAAGAATCATTTCCAATTTATGTTGAATGGAGAAGGTATCAAGTCTGCATGAGTCATTCACACAAACTGCGCAGAAGGTGCAATGCAAAAATTGACCAAACATAATTTGCAAGCATCTGTGGCAAATGCGTCAACAGGCACTAATTTGCATGGTGACTAAGAAGAACCAATTAACATGATCGAGTTTCCAGGTGAGAAATTTAGAGGGGTTGAAAATCTAATTGTATTTGTTTTAAATTGTGTCAGGGAGTTTGTACAATTTCAAACTCTGTTCATATAAAGTTCAAAAAGTAGAGGGCAACACAATTGAATTCTAATCCTTTTATGGAATTCCATAAACATTCTTGCCCCTGCCCCTCTGTGCATATGTACTTTCTTGCTGCTTCTCATTTAGTGTGCATATCTCCACACACTTGTACTGCCAGCAGTTATAGTGGACAGTAATTAAAAGAGGAAACTCTGAAAGGATAGTTCCTCCTTTTTGTAATCAAGGGATTTTGGATAATCATCAGTTTTATAACTGAGTTGAGATCAAGTAACCCAGAAAGATGTTTTTCAACCTGTTTTCCAACACTTTTACAATGGCCCAGATTTCAGTCAGTAGTAAAGTGGTCATGTTAACTTCTGATGTGAAAGAAAGACCTTGTGATTTCTGTAACATAGGTTTCCCCTTTCCTGACAATTTCATTTCAATTTGATATCAAGTTTAAGGAAGTATTCAGACATTTTATAGCAGTGATGTTAGCAAGTTTTGAGAAGGCTTATCGCTCAGGGTGAGGTTCTGGATGTAAGTTTGCTGGCTGAGCTGTTTTCAGACGTTTCATCACCATACTAAGTAACATCATCAGTAAGCCTCCGGTGATGAACTGGTCTTAGTGACCCGCTTTCTATTTAAGTTTCCTTGGGTTGGTGATGACATTTCCTGTTCTTTTTCTCAGAGGGTGGTAAATAGGGTCCAAGTCAATACGTTTGTTGATAGAGTTCCAGTTGGAATGCCATGCTTCTAGGAATTCTCGTGCATGTCTCTGTTTGGCTTATCCTAGGATGGATATGTTGTCCCAGTTGAAGTGGTGTCCTTCTTCATCTATATGCAAGGATACTAGTGAGAATTGGTCATGTCTTTTTGCTGCTAGTTGAAGTTCATGTATCCTAGTGGATTCTGCCTGTTTGTCCAATGTAGTGTTTGTTACGGTTCTTGCAAGGTATTTTGTAAATGATATTAGTTTTGCTTGTTGTCTGTATGGGGTCTTTCAAGTTCATTAGCTGCTGTTTTAGTGTGTTCGTGGGCTTCCATGATGCCACGAGGCCTGAGTAGTCTGGTAATCATTTCCAAGATGTCTTTGATGTAGGGGAGAGTGGCTAGGGTTTCTGGGCACGTTTTGTCTGCTTGTTTAGGTTTGTTGCTGAGAAATCAGTGGACTGTGTTCATTGGGTACCTGTTCTTCTTGAATATGCTGTATAGGTGATATTCCTCTGCTCTATGTAGTTCCTCTGTGCTGCAGTGTGTGGTGGCATGTTGAAATAATGTTCTAATGCAACTTCGTTTGTGGGTATTGGGATGATTGCTTCTGCAAGGTTTGTGAAGGTTTGTAGCTCAGGTTGAGGTTTAGGGTATAAGTTTGCTCGCTGAGCTGTAGTTTGATATCCAGACGTTTCATTACCTGGCTAGGTAACATCATCAGTAGCGATCTCCAAGTGAAGCGAAGCTATTGTCTCCTGCTTTCTATATATATATATTTATACTTATAGCCAGAATATATATTTATACTTATAGCCAGAACCCAACCACCTTACCATACATCAAAGAAGTTTCAGAAATGACAGCCAGACTACTGAGACACCTCTGAATCCTAGTAGCACACAAACCCACCAACACTCTCAAACAAAAACTAACAAACTTAAAAGACCCAGTACAACCCATGGACAAAACCAACGTCATCTACAAAATTCCATGCAAGGACTGCCACAAACACTACGTAGGACAAACAGGAAGAAAGTTAGCCACTAGGATACATGAACACCAGCTAGCCACAAAAAGACATGACCCTCTCTCCCTTGTAGCCCTACACACGGATGAAAAAAACCACCATTTCGACTGGGACAGGCTAAGCAAAGACATGCCAGAGAATTCCTAGAGGCCTGGCACTCCAACCACAATGCCATAAACAAACACATAGATCGAGATGCCATCTATCAACCCCTCAGAAAACAAACAGGAAATGACATCACCACAAACCCCAGGAACCCCCTCCAGGAGAAAGATATAAATAGAAAGCAGGAGACAACAGCTTCGCTTCACTTGGAGATCGCCTCTGATGATGTTACCTAACCAGGTAATGAAATGTCTGGATATGATTGCTTCTGTAGTTCAGTATTTGGTCCGGATGTGTTGTTTTCCTGTAGGTGCTGGTTTGAAGTTCTCCATTGGCTATTCGCTCTACTCTGACATCGAGGAATGGCAGTTCGTTGTTGTTTTCCTCCTCTTTAGTGAATTTTATGCCAGTAAAGGTATAATTGATGGTCTTAAAAGTTTCCTCTAATTTGTTTCATTTTGTGATGACAAAGGTGTCATCCATGCAGCGGACCCAAAGTTTGGGTTGGATGGTTGGCAGAGCCATTTGTTCAAGTCTCTGCATTACTACCTCAGCTACAAACCCTGATATTGGAGATCCCCTGGATGTTCCATTGGTTTGTCTGTAGGTTTTGGAACTGAAAGTGAAGTGGTTATTCCCCCCTTGCAGACAAAGGACACTTGACAGTTATTTTAAACTGAACAGACTACATTGAGAAAGCGAATGCATTGCTTGTAGATACTGACACTTAACTACAGGTGGTGATAGACCTGACCCACAACTAGAGAACCGAATCACAGCCCAACTCAAAACAAACTTCAGAAATCTGGAGAATTAAATGAAACAGACTTCCAAGACATGAAACTAGACAGATCCAACACACCACATTTCTACGGATTATCCAAAATTCACAAACCAGGAGCCCCCCTCAGACCCATAGTCTCGCTATCTGGAATACCAACATACAGATTAGCTGAGGAGCTACACCAAAGACTTAGTAGAAGACTCACACTACTCCATCCACTCTACCCAAGAATTCCTGGACACCAAAGACACCATGATAGAAGAAGATGAAATAATGGTCTACTTTGATATAACAGCCCTGTTCACACCCATCAACATCAACCTGGCCAAGGAAACACTGACAACATTATTAGAAGAACCAAAGACACATATACCAAACACCACCAACTTCATCAGCAAGGACAACATAGTCAAGCTAGTGGATGTATGCCTTACCACCCACTTAATTTTCAATAACAAAACCTATCGCCACCTGTTGGTAAGTGTCAGTATCTATAAGCAGTGTGTTTGCTTTCTCAGTGTAGTCTGATTGTTCAGTTTAAAATGACTGTCAAGTGTCCTTTGTCTACAGGGGGGGATAACACTTCATTTTCAATAACAAAACCTACAGGCATCAAAAATATCTCAGAAATGACTACCAGACTACTCAGACCTCTTGGCATCATGGTAGCCCACCAACCCATCAACACACGAAAAGAGCAGCTAATGAACTTGAAAGACCCCATATAGACAACATGCAAAACTAATATCATTTACAAAATACATTGTAAGAACTGTAACTAACACTGCATTGAACAAACAGATAGAAAACTAGCCACCAGGATACATGAACATCAACTAGCCACAAAAAAGACATGACCCATTCTCACTAGTATCCTTACTTACAGATGAAGAAGGACACCACTTCAACTGGGACAACATATTCATCCTAGGATAAGCCAAACAGAGACATGCATGAGAATTCCTAGATATATGGCATCCTAGTTGGAACTTTACCAACAAACACATTGACTTGGACCCTATTTACCACCCTCTGGGGAAAAAGAACAGGAAATGATATCACCAACCCAATGAAATCTAAACACATAAATAGAAAGTGGGTCACTAAGACCAGTACTTCACCAGAGGCTCACTGATGATGTTACCTAGTATGGTGACAAAAAGTCTGAAAACAAGCCTTCCAGCTCAGCGAGCAACCTTACATCCAGCACTGATGTCATGCAAAATAACCAACCAATTACATTGAAGTGTTCTTACAGAGAGAAAGTCAAGACATAAAAAAAGGATCATTACATGTTATTTAAAATTTTACTTAGAGCAAAAAATGATTCACTGTGAAATTAAGATAGAATCTGAATTATCTTAAATTTTTAAAAATAAAATTTTAAACATTATACTTTTGGCATTTGGAAAAACTTGATATTTAACATGGAAGCTACATTTATAATTCAAGAATGAGACAGGACAATGATGGTTATGAGCTTATGAATTGATTTAATGAGATGGATTTGATTTTGAGTGAATTCCCAGCAAAACTAACAGCATTCAGTGCAAGTTTGATTCATTTCAATTATTTCTGCTTGATTGCAGTCTTGGGAGACTTCAGCACACTCCAATATGACAGTGTAGAATCACTGACAGCAGATCAACTCACCTGTTATCGGTTGCAGTGAATTAATATCTGTGAACACTGCTGGTTACATCATTATTACTATTGTAAAATCCTGGTTATTATGATCATAGATGAAAAGGAGGCTCCTATTAACAACTGTCACACAAGAACTGAAATCTGTGTTTTTGTACTCAATATGTCTGAGATGATGTATAAAGTTTCAACAATTATCTTTTTATTATCATTTTGGCCTCAATAAAAAAGAGGATTGCCTACGACATTTCTCTTACTTCGTCTAAAAGGTTGCAATGACCAAAGTATAGTGAATGCACATGGGCTAATACTAATAGATTTATTTAAAGCTGCACTGATTTTGTAATTAACATGATTACAAGTTTGCATAAACCTTGAAATTCTTCTATTAAGATGCAATTTGTGTGGAGTGAGACCTTATTCCACTGGGTCTCATTCCTTTCTGCTCACAGTAAAAGCATGACAATAATGCAGGTATACATGCTGTCAGAAATATGAGACTTGGGGACAATTACCAGTTTCCATTGTCCTTGGATGATTATTTTATGAAAACAACTGGTAGTCCCTCTTCACTAGAGTAGGGCAATGCTTTTCTGAAAAGATCTCCTGTGTGAAATTCTGGATCAAGCTGACAATCGGGTTCTGCCTCACTACACCTATGGTGATGAAGTATGGCTTGAGAAATTTGAAGTCCGTAAAATATATCATTTAGACAACAATAGCAATAGAGTCCATGAACAACTAATTAAAATACACTTTTAGAACATACTTCTTACACAGTTTTGCAATTGATTATACTTTGGATAGAACTGTCTTGGTGTGGACAAAGTTAAAATTACACAACACAAGGTTATAGTTCAACAGATTTATTTGGAAATACAAGCTTTCGAAATGCTGCTCCTACCTGATGAAGGAGCAGCACCCTGAATGCTTGTACTTCTCAATAAACCTGTTGGACTGTAACCTGGTGTTGTGGGATTTTAAACTTTGTCCACACCAGTCCAACACCAGCACCTCCACATCATATGTTGGTGTGTGCTTATGCCATTCACAGTTGTTCACATGAATTGCAGAAAGCTAATGTGCAGGTATAGCAGATAATAAGGAAGACAAGTAGAATTCTGGCATTTATTGTTAACGGAATAGAGTATAAAAGTAGGGAATTATTGCTGCAAATTTAGAAGTCATTTGTGAGACCAGACCTGGAGTAGTGCGTACAATTTTGGTCCCTTTACTTAAGCAGTGATGCAGTTGTATTGGAAGCAGTTCAGAGGAGAATCACTAACTTGTTTCCAGTGATGAGGGGTTTAACTTATGAAGACCGCTGGAAAAGTTCAGGCCTATTCTGTCTGAAATTTAGAAAAATGAGAGGACATCCAAATTAGGTACAGGTGGTGCTAAAGGGAATTGATAAAACAGACATAGGAAGGATGTTTCCTCATGTGGTGCAATCTAGAAATTGAAGTCCCAGTTTTAAGATGGGGCTAGCAGATTTAAAATAGAGATGAGGAGAATTTGTAAAATTCACTACTCCAGAGTGCAATGGATGTTCAGACACTGAATAAATTTAATGAGGAGATACACAAATTTTTAATTAGTAATGGATTGAAGGTTACGGACAGCAGTTGGGAAAGTGGTGTTGAGGCTGGCATGAGATCAGCCATGGTTATATCAAATGGTGGAGCAGGCTCAAGGGACTGAATTGCCAACTCCTGTTCTGAATTTTTATGTTCATCTGCAATTTGCACAGAGTTTAGATCTTCAGCTACAATGAAAGCCATTCAGAAAAATCGCCAGTATGTTTTGCAGAACAAGGTCAAGGACGAACTGGTGGTTATTACTATATGGAACAACTAAGAATCACATGTTCATGTAATCATTATACTTTGGATAGAACTGTTAATGGTTCCACAAAGTACAGCTAATTTAGTACTTGAATAATTTACACACTAAACAATCTAATCTATGTCTCTATTCTGTTTCGGATTTTTGTTTGACGAGTTTCCACCAAGAGGATTTGGAAAATCAGTTTTAATCTTGTGTTTTGAAAACAGAATTAATTACTGCAAACTTAGAAGTGCTAATGAGCTAAATAGTACACAATTTGATGATTTCTTTTGGTCATGATAATCTTTATGGGCTGATCTTTATGAGTCACCTTTTGGTAGAAAAATGGATGAGTAATTTTAGGTTCAGTACTAGGTATACCGACGCTAATATTATTTTACAGACAGTGGGGAAGCAGCAGTGGAATCACCTGTCTGTATCTGAATTGGGGCCTTAAGTAAGCGTTTAATGTTCCACTAATGTTTTGATGCCACCAATTGCAATACAATTGGCAATGGGACAGGCGTGTGCCCAATATGTAATTCAGCAGGTTTAACCCAGCGGTCAGTGAAAAGGAGAGTGCTTCATTCCTGGGGCCCCTGAAACAGTCTTCATGGTTTTGCCTCCACTCCTCCCTGCTCGCATTCTGTCCAACATGACCGCTATGCCACCTTGCTGGTGCCTGCCAACCTAGCCCTACAGAGATATCAGACTTGCCTCAACATTCAGATTTATTGTTAAGTGCCAGTTCCTGTATTGCTTCCACTCTCAGCAAAAGCCTACCACTCCTCTGTGCCCTTGCTGGTGTTTGGAGGTGTTGACCCCTAGCTGGCAGGCCTATGAGGCAGGATATTGTCTTGGAGGCAGAGGGAAGTCCTGCCTTAGACTAATTGTAGGCCGTCACTCAAAATATTAAAGTGGAATGGAGCTGGTGAATGAAATTTATGCTAACCTTTTGGGAGTCACTCTCAATGTAAACTTCAGCCTCGTGTATCATTATGTTGGAAGAATTTTCAAAATGTCTTCCTACTTAACAATGCAAAAATGTCAGTCATCTAAATGGCAATTTTAGCTTTTTTCAACTTGATGCTTCGCAAAAGAAAAATGGAAAATTATTGGGGTGCACAGAAAATACTTCATTTGGGAAGCAAGATGACCCACTGAAATGTCTCCTTTTTTTTCTACAATCATGCAAAACCAGATTTTGCTAACAAATCTAAAGGGATCATAACTGTTGCCATAAACTGTTTGTGCAATAAAACATATTAACATTTTTGTTTGTCACTGTTGGGGTCCGGGCTTTGCTGGCATTTATTTCCTGACCTGAGGAGCCCTGACCTTGGCACAACTCAGAAGCTTGCTAGGCTATTGGCATAGGTGCGGAATCGAAGGCACTTAAGAGAAGATTGGTTAAGGATGATGTGTTTCTTCGTTGAAGGACATTAATGAACGAGATGAATTTTAAATGTTTCATGGTCACCTTTAATATGAGCTTTTTATTTAAAATTTTTTAAAAATTAAAATTACTTGTTTGTATCTATGCTTTTGGATTGTGTGTTTGTTTTTGCTGTATCCAATTGATGCGTGGGATCTACAATGTCTAATTTTTAACATTAGTTTCAAGGGTTTCAACATTTTATTGTTGGGTACCTACAGTCAATCTCACCTAGCAATTGGTGTGGGCCTTTATTAGAAGTCACTCAGAACAGTTTAAGGGTTACTGAATGCCATTTTTAGACAGGTGGCTGGATGCAGTCAGAGGAGAACCTTACTACATTTGCGCTGCTCATTGGTCAAGGAGTTAGGAGCAGGCTGAAGGTGTTTCATCATGAAAAGATATTATTGCAGTAGGATCCAATCCATTAGGACTCGGGAAAAGTTTAGAGAACTAGGGAATGCAGGTAAGTGTTGGGGTTATAGTGCAGGAAAAGCACTGAGAGTTTGAGGACTTAGGAAAAGCTACATGTCGTTTATTGTTCTGTGCAGCTGAGTGTGTGAGGGTGAAGAAACCCACAAGTGCCATTGCTTTGTGCAGCTGACCTAGATTTGAGCTCTGTGAAATGCAGGATAGTACCAGCTTGTTTTGAAAAAGCTGGAGTTATGCCTGCAAATAGGTGCTGCAATCCAGTTTCACTCCAGTACCCATTTTGATGAGCCAAAATGTCACTAATTTTGTTGAGGAATCCATGGAATATGTCTTAACCACATTTGCTATTTGATGTGCTCTGTGAGGGGTTTGATAATAGTTTGATTGTTGTGTCATGTTAATTCTGATATTAGAATATAAACTGTACTGATTTTTTTTTAGATTAGATTCCCTACAGTGTGGAAACAGGTCCTTCGGCCCAACTCTTCACACCGACCCTCTGAAGAGTAACCCCCCCACACCCATTCCCCATATTTACGCCTGACTAATGCACCTAACTCTACGGGCAATTTAGCATGGCCAATTCACCTAACCTGCACATCTTTAGACTGTAGGAGGAAACCAGAGCACCTGGAGGAAAGCCATGCAGACACTGGGAGAATGTGCAAACTCCACACAGACAGTCACCCAAGGCTGGAATCGAACCCGGGTCCCTGGCGCTGTGAGGCAGCATGTAGATTGTTTTACCACGTTTGTACCAGTGACCAGTAAAATAAAAAGAATGAGTTCTGACAAGCTGGTAACAGCAATTTGGGTTAAAGGTAAATTGAAAAGTTGGACCTCAAAAGCAGTAATCTTAAGATTACTACCAATGCCATGTTAAAAATCACACAACACCAGGTTATAGTCCAACAGGTTTAATTGGAAGCACACTAACTTTCGGAGCGATGCACCTTCATCATGGAGGGCTCGATCGTAACACAGAATTTATTGCAAAAATTTGCAGTATGATGTAACTGAAATTATACATTGAAAAATTGATTATCTGTTAAGCCTTTCATCTGTTAGAAGACAGTGATAGTTTCACTTCTTTCATGTGTAAATCATAAAACCGTTTTTTTTAAAGTTGCATTCTCGGGTTAGCTGTTAACAATGGTGATAGCTAGACAATATGTTGAAGGTGTTAGCCCCCTGTGTTCTCTGTCTATGACCTGATGTTTAGACTGATTCTAATCTAAAAAGTGAGATAACAGAGTTTTACATAAATTCATGCAGTTTTTGAGCTCAGAGTTTTACATGAATGTATGCAGTTTTTGAGCAAAGTGCAATGTAACTCTGCAAGTACAAATTCACCACACAAAATATATGTGTGCATGTGGATCTTTGTCTGTGTGTGTGTGTGTGTGTCTGTGTGTGTGTGTGTGTGTGTCTGTCTGTCTATCTGGAGTGGGGGTTGTGTGTGTGTGTATGCGAGTAGTGAGTGCAGAGTGTCTTAAATCTGTGAGGGGGTGCATGTGTGAGTGTGGGAGTGTGTGTGTCTATAAGGGGGTGTGTGGGTGTCTGTGTACGCGTCTGTGTGTAACTGTGTCCGTGTGGATGTGAGAGTCTGTGTGTGTGTGTGTGTGTGTGTGTGTGTGTGTGTGTGTGTGTGTGTGTGTGTGTAGTGCAATGGTGATCACCTGTAATGTGACATGAACCCAAGGTCCCGGTTGAGGCCCTCCTTATGGGTACCGAACTTAGCTATCAGCCTCTGCTCGGCCACTTTCCTCTGCTGCCTGTCCCGGAGTCCACCTTGGAGGATGGTCACTAGAAGGTCATAGGCTGAATGTCCTGGACCACTGAAGTGTTTCCCAACTGGGAAGAAACCCTCCTGTCTGTTGATTGTTGTGCAGTGCCCATCCCATAGGGAGGGCCTCAACCGGGATCTTGGGTTCATATCACATTACTGGTGATCACCATTGCACTACACACTACACAGATATTCCTACACACACACACTCTCACATACACACGGACACAGGTACACACAGACGCGCACACAGACACCCACACACACTCTTATAGACGCACACACGCTCACATGCACCCCCTCACAGACTTAAGACACTCTGCACTCACGACACACACACTTTCTCACACTCACAACCCCCACCCCAGACAGACAGACACACACACACACAGACAAAGACCCACATACACACATTTATGGGGTGAATTTGTACTTGCAGAGTTACATTGCACTTTGCTCAAAAACTGCATACATTCATATAGAACTTTGAGCTCAAAAACTGCATGAATTTATGTAAAACTCTGTTATCTCACTTTTTAGGTTAGAATCAATCTAAACATCAGGTCATAGACAGAGAACACAGGGGGCTAACACCTTCAACATATTGTCTAGCTATCACCATTGTTAACAGCTAACCCGAGAATGCAACTTTTTAAAAAAAAGGGTTTTGTGATTTACACATGAAAGAAGTGAAACTATCACTGTCTTCTAACAGATGAAAGGCTTAACAGACAATCAATTTTTCAATGTATAATTTCAGTTACATCACACAGCAAATTTTTGCTATAAATTCTGTGTTACGATCGAGCCCTCCATGATGAAGGAGCATCGCTCTGAAAGCTAGTGTGCTTCCAATTAAACCTGTTGGACTATAACCTGGTGTTGTGTGATTTTTAACTTTGTACACCCCAGTCCAACACCGGCATCTCCAAATCATGACTACCAGTGCCATGTGCTAGAGAGCATGGAAATAGCATGCTATATAAGAGGAACATGTGTGTGAGGAAATGGTATAGGGGATAGTGATGTCTAGGGCAGTGGAACTGGTTCTGGGTAAGACTGGAACAGTTCAACCACGATGGGTTGCACATGCGCGGGACCAGAATCAATATCCAGGGTTAAGTGTGCGGTAGGGGAGAGAGGGTGTTTTGTCGCGCTCTCAAACTAGAACGGTGGGTAGCTTGAAACTTGAATAGAAACAAAAGACACAAAAGTAAGAATCAAAAGGCAGAACAAGCAAATAGCTTCAATTGCTAGGTATGTTTAGGGCCTTGGACATAAAGAGGGGGAAGTTGAATGGGCATATGTTACACCTCCTGTGACTGCGTGGGAAGGTGCCCTGGAGGAATGAGGAAGTGTTTGGAGAACTGGATACTCCAGGAAAGGAAATGTTAGTTTCCTTTCCTGGAACTTCCCAATGATTTGGGTGAATTGTCTGTGAAGATATTTCTAGCATCTGTGGCTGACGACTACTTTTCATTGACTTTCAGCCTCCTGATTTGGACATGCACTAATTTGTTAGCTTTTGAACCTGTGTTTTGTGAACTCATGGGCAAAGGAGAAATAATTATGGGATAGTGTATACGAAATGAGGGAAAAAAACATGATTTTGTTTCAATATTTTACAACTGCAAGATCTCCCAAATTTACAGCCAATTAAGTGCTTTTGAAGTGCAATCATTACTGTGCTGTAGTGAAAAGCAATAAATAATTTGTTTATAGCAAGTTCCCACAAAGAATGAAAATAAATCACATAATTTTTGTTCTAGTGATGTCAACAGATAACTACGGATTAAGAAAACTCCCTATTCAGCTTCTAATAGTGCTGCTTGATCTTTTAAAAACAAATGGGGTTCATATGAAATATATCACTGTCAAACTCTGCAGCTTTTTTCTGAAGTCTTCATGAGGTTATGCACTGGAGTCTGTCTTATAATGTTTGAATCCACAACTTTCTGAATACTGTTGCCGCTTGTTGGAATGTATACATTTATATATTACAATTCCACAGTCTTCATTTGAGAATTAGTTTTTTTTTTCTTATTTTGTTTTTTTCATTATAAATCCTTATATCCAAAGTTTTGTTAAAAACAGCTCATATTTGCATAGTGTGGCCAGAGCGTACACCTGCAAAGAACGTGTTTGTACTTTATGAATTTATATGGAAAGATAAGATTCACCATTGGCTATAGTCATAGGACAACATTGCTGACGTGAGTTGGGGTGTAAATAAGGTACCCATTGGGATGGTCAAATTTGTCAGCAACCCTGTGGTAGGAGGGTCAGTTACCCTTGAGGGGAGTCAGGTATCTTTGTTGAGTGGGGGGTGGGTTTGGGATATCAGGTACTCTCTGATGGGTATGGCAGGCAGGGAACGATAGGGTTTGGTGTCAGGCCTCCTTTTAGATTGTTAACAATAGAGACAATTGTGCTTAAAAGGTGCGTGAACCCCGTTGAACTGTCAAACAAGTGTCTATATTAAGTCTCAAAAAAATGTCAAACCTGTGAACAGCTCTCAATGTGCTTTTTGTTGATGAAAATGCTTTTCTCAATGGAATGTTTTCTGTAAAATAGAACTTTAAGTAATAGAACTGCTTTTTTTTTCTCCTGTTGCATGTAGTGGATGTTAGGTGAGGTGCCATTATAGATGAAAGGGAAAATGTTGGTGCTTGGAACTATGGATTGGCATTAATCAGTCCTATTTCTGGATTAGTGGTGCTGGAAGAGCACAGCAGTTCAGGCAGCATCCAACGAGCAGCGAAATCGACATTTCGGGCAAAAGCCCTTCATCAGGAATAAAGGCAGTGAGCCTTTATTCCTGATAGAACATAGAAAAATACAGCGCAGTACAGGCCCTTCGGCCCTCGATGTTGTGCTGACCGAAGCCTACCTAACCTACACTAGCCCAATAACCTCCATATGCTTATCCAATGCCCGCTTGAATGACCAAAAAGAGGGAGAGTCCACCACTGATACTGGCAGGGCATTCCATGAACTCTCAACCCGCTGAGTAAAGAATCTACCCCTAACATCTGTCCTATACCAACCTCCCCTTAATTTAAAGCTGTGTCCCCTAGTAACAGCTGACTCCATACGTGGAAAAAGGTTCTCACTGTCAACCCTATCTAAACCCCTAATCATCTTGTACACCTCTATCAAATCTCCCCTAAACCTTCTTTTCTCCAATGAGAACAGCCCCAAGTGCCTCAGCCTTTCCTCATACGATCTTCCTACCATGCTAGGCAACATTCTGGTAAACCTCCTCTGCACCCGTTCCAGTGCCTCCACATCCTTCCTATAGTATGGCGACCAAAACTGCACACAATACTCCAGATAAGGCCGCACCAGAGTCTTACACAACTGCGACATGACCTCAGGACTCAGGAACTCAATTCCTCTACCAATAAAGCCCAGTACGCCATATGCCTTCTTCACAGCACTATTTACCTGGGTGGCAACTTTCAGAGATCTGTGTACATGGACACCAAGATCCCTCTGCTCATCCACACTACCAAGTAGCCTACCATTAGCCCAGTAATCCATCTTCTTGTTACTCCTACCAAAGTGAATGACTTCACACTTAGCTACATTGAACTCCATTTGCCACCTTTCTGCCCAGCTCTGCAACTTTTCTATATCCTGCTGTAACCTGCCACATCCTTCTTCGCTGTCCACCACTCCACCGACTTTCGTATCATCCGCAAACTTGCTCACCCAGCCTTCAAGCCCCTCCTCCAGATCATTTATAAAAATGACAAACAGCAATGGTCCCAAAACAGATCCTTGTGGAACACCGCTAGTAACTGCACTCCAAGATGAACCTTTACCATCAACTAATACCCTCTGTCTCCTTCCAGCCAGCCAATTCCTAATCCAAACCTCTAATGCACCCTCAATGCCATACCTCCGTAATATTTGCAGTAGCCTACCATGGGGTACCTTATCGAACACCTTGCTAAAATCCATATACACCACATCTACTGCTTTACCCTCGTCCACTTCCTTGGTCACCTTCTCAAAGAACTCAATAAGGTTTGTGAGGCACGACCTGCCCTTCACAAAACCATGCTGACTATCCTTGATCACATTATTCCTATCCAGATGTTCATAAATCCTATCCCTTACAATTCTCTCTAAGACTTTGCCCACAACAGAAGTGAGACTCACTGGCCTAGGTTACTAGGGCTATCCCTACTCCCCTTCTTGAACAAGGGGACCACATTCGCTATCCTCCAGTCTTCTGGCACTATTCCTGTAGACAACAACGACATTAAAATCAAGGCCAATGGCTCCGCTATCTCCTCCCTAGCTTCCCAGAGGATCCTAGGATAAATGCCATCAGGCCCAGGGGACTTATCTATTTTCACCCTTTCCAGTATTCCCCGGACCTCTTCCCTACATACCTCAAAGCCATCCATTCTAATCACTTGTGACTCAATATTCACATCAGCAACAATGTCCTGTTCCTGAGTGAATACTGACAAAAAGTATTGATTTAGTGTCTCTCCAATCTCCTCTGTCTCCACGCACAACTTCCCACTACTATCCTTGACTGGACCGATACCTACGCTAGACATCCTTTTATTCCTGACATACCTATAGAAAGCCTTAGGGTTTTCCCTAATCCTACCAACCAAGGACTTTTCATGTCCCCTTCTCGCTGCTCTTAGCTCTCTCTTTAGATCCTTCCTGGCTACCTTATAACTCTCAATCGCCCCAACTGAACCTTCACGCCTCATCTTTACATAGGTCGCCCTCTTCCCTTTTACAAGGGATTCCAATTCCTTATTAAACCACAGCTCCCTCACAAGACCCTTTCCTCCCTGCCTGACTGGTACATACTTATCAAGAACACCCAATAGCTGCTCTTTGAACAAGCTCCACATATCATTTGTGTCCTTCCCTTGAAGCCTATTTTTCCAATCCACACATCCTAAGTCATGCCTCACCGCATCATAATTTCCCTGCCCCCAGCTATAACTCCTGCCCTGCAGTGCACACTTATCCCTCTCCATCACTAGAGTAAAAGTCACCGAGTTGTGGTCACTGTCCCCAAAGTGCTCACCTACCTCCAAGTCTAACACCTGGCCTGGTTCATTACCTAGAACCAAATCCAGTAGGGCCTCACCTCTTGTTGGCCTGTCTACATATTGTGTCAGGAAACCCTCCTGCACACATTGGACAAACACCGACCCATCTAACGAACTCGAGCTATAGCTTTCCCAGTCAATATCTGGGAAGTTAAAGTCCCCCATAACAACCACCCTACTACTTTCACTCTTCTCCTGCATCATCCTTGCAATACTTTCCTCTACGTCTCTCGGACTATTAGGAGGCCTGTAGAAAACTCCTAACAGGGTGACCTCACCTTTCCTATTTCTAACCTCAGCCCAAACTACCTCAGATGGCAAGTCTTCCTCCATCGTCCTTTCCACCGCTGTAATACTATCCTTGACAAGCAATGCCACACCTCCCCCTCTTTTACCCCACCTCTGACCCTACTAAAACATTTAAACCCTGAAACCTGCAATAGCCATTCCTGTCCCTGTTCTACCCACGTCTCTGTAATGGCCACAACATCGAAGTCCCAGGTACCAACCCACCTTGCAAGTTCACCTACCTTATTTCTTATACTTCTGGTGGAGGGCTTTTGCCCAAAACGTCGATTTCGCAGCTCGTTGGATGCTGCCTGAACTACTGTGCTCTTCCAGTACCACTAATCCAGAATTTGGTTTCCAGCATCTGCAATTATTGTTTTTACCTCATTAATCAGTCCTAATTTGGCCTCAGAATTAACAGGAACCATGGGAGATGGATAGAGAGGGCATTTGGTGGCATGGGTTAACATGGATGGTACATGGCGAGTGTTTGCAGTTGAGGGACATTTGAGCAGTGATAGGTAGAGAAATGTTTTATGTTTTACTCTGTTGAACTATTTCATTTTGTTCACAATGCTGGAATGCTCAAGCAGGTTTTCTGCTTCGCCAATTTGGAACCTGGCAGCCTCCACTTCTCCTCCCTGGTTGCCTAGTCCAAATTCTAATTTGATCTTGCTTCTCCTCCTACCCTCAACCAGAAAATGTGGATTGGGAAACTGGCATCTTTGGGGGTTAGGTTTGCAGAGCTGTGAATTCTCGTACCTCCGTGCACCCAACCCAGGATAGAAATTGTTGGCCGTTTTAACTTGGATAAATGTCAAACACTTCACATTGTTGCTGATTGCAAACCTGAGTACCCTCTAGTCATATGCAAAATAGATAGGGTATAAGGTTAACTGACTCGTATTCAGTCATGTGCTTAACCTGCAGGCAACCACCAACCTACCCTGACAGATCCTTCTGTATAATATCCATGAAAATATTTTTATTTCTCCTTATGATCTCTCAAAGTGTGTCTGAATGATGTGAAAATTTTCTGATAGATGTGCTTTGGTATCTGTTGGACGAAAACTGTCTGTATTTATTTTAGGTGAGACCTTTTTTTGCAAGAACAATCATGAATTCTTATTCCATCAATCTGAATTTAATTTTAATCCTGCTTCTGTGATGGGGTCATGCAATGCAGTAATCTACTCAAACAACTATTTCTTCACCTTTTGCACTATTGGTTTGTATTATTTCTCTCTTTAAAAGTAAAAGGAAAATATTTGAGAAACATATGGTTGAACTTTTTGTGCTATCGATATTCATTTTCAAGTGAATGTTGATTTCACTGGAGAATTTTGTAACTAGCGTAAAGGAGTTACATCCCGAACTGTGTAGAAGAACCTTCCCAAAGGATCTAGTGATCCAGCATTATATATTTCTGCAATGCAATTTAACTTAATTTTAACTGATAAACTGAGTCAGAAAAAATGAAGTTTTGCTTGACTGATTTATGAATAGAGTTTAGTTTATGCATTTCAGTATAGTGAAATTGGATTTCATTATGTTGTGTGACAATGTTTCAAAGTAGAAAAAAAAAGCCTGTTGAAATGTTTAGGTTTTACAATATTCCAAAGTATTTCTGTGAATTTGATGAATCACTTGGGATATATTCATATCAAGTGGAGTACAAACATCTGTTCCACTCAAAATTAATGCAAGTTCATTTCTCAAAAAAACTCTGTTTTGGTATTATAAATTGTCACTGCTGCATATAATATTTCTAAAAAAAACTCTTGATGGATAACCATTATTGAAAAAAGGTCATGTAAACCGTGTGCTAACATTGTGTTATAGATTTTGCAGCAACTTAATTGTTGCATGTTGCAAATAGCCATGCTAATTAAATGACTGCTTTATTTACAGTGAATCCAATTCCCTCAAACCTCAAATCTGAGGCCAAGAAAGCTGCAAAAATTCTGAGAGAGTTTACTGAAATAAGTTCAAGAAATGGACCTGACGTAATCATACCAGGTTTGTAAAATAATTGCTTGGTGCTGTTGTATCTTTCGTTGGAGATGTTGTCGAGTACATGTTAGAATTTTAATTTGTGATTACTTTGGAATTATAAAATTAAATTAGTTTTCTTTAAAAACCTTTTTAGTTGCACTTTTCCAGTACTATTGAATCTAGTGAGAGTACACGAGGATGTTCTAGTACTTGGAATTTTGAACAGAGGTATGTTGAACAAAATTTCTTTTGAAGATTTAAAAAAAAGATAGAGGAACTTGATTTGGGTTCCTAGAATTACTCAAAGTACAGAAATAGAAAACTTAATAAACAATGTTTAACAAATTTAAGCAAGACTGGGGAACCAAAAAGTGTAAATTTTTGTTCTTTTAGAAATGGAATAAACTAATGAAGACTGAGTTAAGAATGAAGACATAAATTGTGATGCTGCACAGCCAAACAGTTGTTAATTTCCACTCTATCTAACAATCAAAACAACCTGACTGCCTCTTTGGATTAAGTAGAACTGTTTGTTAAAGGTCTTGGCAGGTGGTCTGTATAGCTGGGATGATGGATATCATCAGTAGAATACCAACATAATACATTAATGTTACAATGAATATGTTTATATCTAGTATTAATCAGGAATTTTCAGTGTTTCATTGGTTAGTTAAGTTGTTTGGAAGACTGGTTTGTGATGCAAAGTGATGCTAACAGCACAGATTCAATTCCTGCACTGGTTGAGGTTACTATGAAAGGTTGTCCTTCTCAACCTCTCCCTCACGTAAAGTGTGGTGACACTCCGATTAAACTACCACCAGTCATCTGTCTCTCTATAATGAAAGAGCTGCCCTATGACACTAAAGTATCTTTACTTTTTACCAACTGAGATTAGTGTTAACAGCATTTTCATGTATAATTCTTGAGTCTCGTTAGCACCTCTTTATAAGATAATTTCAGGACCATTCATTGTGACTAGTATTAGGGAATTAAGTACTTAAAATTGTGCAACAACAGGAAAAGGTAAGCACAGTCAATCTGAAATGTCAAGAATTACTTTGAGTAATTCTAGGAACCCAAATCAAGTTCCTCTTCCATTGGCCTTGTTTTAGGATGTGAAGTTCAAAATATCTAATCCACATATGAATCTATCTTAAATTCTGAATCATTAGCTTTTTCCTGTTTACTATTTTACAGTTTTCAATCATTTCTACAATTATATTTTAATTACATCCAAAACTACTTACAGTAAAAATATTCCATGTTCTAAGAATCCTTTGCGTGGAATGAAACTCCAGCATCCTCCCTTAAATTAAATTTTGCTAATCAATCTTCTGGTAGTCAATGCTGTACTATTTGCTACCCACTGAAGATAATCTCATTATTTACCTTCCATCACTTTGAAAACCTTTAGATTTCTCCTTATATCTTTTTGAAAGGCCTCGATTTTTTGACCTTTATAGCTATTTTGTTTCATTCTTGGAATTGTTCATTTTAACTGAAGTTTTATTATCTTTCCTTGGGTCTGGTAAGGTTCATATGTACCCAAAGCTACCTTAATAGTGGATAGTTAGATCCTTACATTTAATTCATGGACGTCAATATCTGAACGCACTCCCAAGAGGCTGCCAGTGTACATATAACACAAAGAATGATGTGTTTCCTTAAACAAGGAGGGAAAAACATGAACTGCATTACACTAGACAAAATGGTTAGAAAGACTTCAAGCTGAAATTTGCTTTTTTTTTAAAACTTAGTTTGGAGTTGCATAAAGTTTTTTGGATGATTTGCTGGTGTGAGGTCTCGTGCTGTATCTTATGAAATTTGCCTAAATAATTACCACTCTCCTATGGTGTCTATCATGTCCCATTTCTGTCTCACCTTCCCAAGTGTCGTTCTGGAAATAATGCATCACTCAGCGTATATCCCAGCAAATACTAGCATCCCTTACACCAACACTGATTGTGTATTAATCGGAGCTGTCATGCATGGTTCTTGATATTTTACCCACACATAATACATGGGGGAACGCTCTGTGGACAAAATCTTGAGGTCCTGCAGGATGGTGTGGTGCAGAGGGTTTGTGCAGACACAGTAGGCCAAATGGCCTCTATCTGCTCTATAGGGATTCTAAGAATTACAAAGGCAAATTAAATATTGGCCTATTGAAAGGTGGATAATGTATAAAAGTAGGTAAGTCATAATAACCTTATACACTATTGGTAAAACACAACTTTGAGTACTGTATTCTCCTTTAAGGAGGGATATATTTGAATTGGATACAGTTAAGAAAAGCATGATCAGGCTGATTCAGGGATAAGGTGGTTATCTTATGAGGAAAGATTGAGCAGTTTGGGCCTATGTTCTTTGGAGTTAAAACAAAAAAAAATCTTCTTGAAACATACAAGATTCTTCAGAAGCTTGACAGGGTACTTAAGAAATGCAGCGTCATAGTACATGGAAATAGACCTTTCGGTCCAACTTGCCCATGCCAGCTATGTTTCCTAAAATAAACTAGTCTCATTTGCCTGCATTTGACCCATATCCTTCTAAACCTTTCCTATTAATGTACCCTGTCCAAATGTCTTTTAAATGTTGTAATTATATCTGCATCACCACTTCTTCTGACAGTTCATTCCACACATGAACCACTCATTGTATGAAAAACGTAGTCCCTCAGGTCCCTTTTTAAATCTTTCTCCTCTCACCTTAAAATTTGTTTTAAATTTTACAACCCTAGGGAAAATATCTTATGTATGTTCACCTTTTTTTATGCCCATCACGATTTTATAATCCTCTCAACTTCCTACACTCCAGCAAAAAAAGTCCCAACTTATCTGACCTCATCAAACCTGCTACCTTATAACTCAAACCTGCCAATCCTTGTAACATCCATGTAAATCTTTTCTCTCTTCTGTCCAATTTAATAATATCCTTCACACAGCAGGGCAATGAGAACTGCATGTAATACTCCAAAAGTGGCCTCACTAACATCCTGTTCACCTACAACATGATGTCCCAACTCCTAAACTTATTGGCCTGAGCAACGAAGGCAAGCATTCCAAATGCCGCCTTTACCACTCTGTAGTGCAACTTTCAGTGAACTATGTACCTGAACATTTTGGTGTCTCTGTTCTCAGTCCCCAGAGTCCTATCATTTTCTGTGTAAGTCCTGCCCTGTTGTTCTTAGCAAAATGTAACACCTCGCATTTTTCTATGTTAAACTCCAACTGCCACTCCTTGGCACATTGGCCCAATTGATCTTAGATAAACTTTTTCACTGTCTATTATACCACCAATTTTACAAACTTACTAATCATGATACCTATATGCTGCGAAGTTGTTCATGCTTGTTGAGTAATCCGTAATTATCGGTTTCCAATTTAAGACACAAATGAGGTAGAATACATCTGAGGATAGTAAATCTTTGAAGTTCACCGTCCTAGAGAAAAGTGAAGTTTCCATCGTTGAACGTATTCAAGGGTGAGTTAGGTTTTTGTTTGACAATAGAGCCCAGGCTAATAGTTGCAGGATGGAACTTGAAGATGAAGACATGATCAGATCAGCCAAGACCTTATTGAGTGGTACATTAGACTTGTAGGACTTACCACATATGTCAGAGAGTGTTCATATTAAGGAGATCATTTATGGTTTTCCCAAAGACATTGATAGCTTCCTGAATGCAGTAATGTTTGCTGTCAGCACCAAACCGATTGCCTTTTTCTATTAGGAGCACAGCTTCGACTATGCATTATTTTTTATGTTCCCTCACGTTTTCAGTAGTCTTGAATCATGTTAGTTAATCAGCATTATACCACTGCATTCAACAGATGATAGGTACCCTGCTCCAGGGGTTCCAGATTTCATATCCTCCATTATGAACCCGCCTCAGCAATGACATTGAAAATTCAACAATTATCAAGTAGCTTGATTCTGTCAAGTTCAAAGTGGTTTTTGTGCCACCTATTTTGATTAAAGGCCCTGACAATACATACCCTGTGTTTAAACAATAAGTGTTTTCACAACAACAATTTTTATTGTTTTATTGCTACACTTTTAATGTAGTGAAATGTTCCCAGACACTTATTCAATGAATATTCAGCTTATTAGTGATGCTCATTCTAGTCTGCTATCCTATCAATTTGCTGCTGTATCGTCATTCTGCATGCTACTCTCAAATTATGACTTTTTTCGTTCTCTGACAGTCAAAAACACCTGCACTTTTCCGTCAGAGTAATGTGTCAGGACAGTTGCTTGGAGACCAAGGTTACCCGCCTCAACCAGAACTGATAATATTACTCCATTGTCAGAGGACAGATGGTGACAGCAGATTTAGTAAAGCCTTGTATGCTGCATACAGTATTATTGAACAGATCGTTGGTACGCTGAAGTCCCATTTTCATTTCCAAGATCAGTGCTTCCCAACTCATTTCCCGCTGTGACCCATTTTGAGTCTTGATAATTGTCACACTTCCTCAGTGAGAACTGTGAGAATGGAGGAGAGATGGATGTGAGAGTGGCGGCTTGTTAGAGGGCATGTAGCTATTTTAACTGAATTGGAGCTCCATGGCAGCCATTGCTGTCTTGCGAACCTAAATTTTCAGCTTTCAACCCCAATGTGGTTCCAAATCCTGCTTGGGCAAACTCTGAAGAAGGGCTTATGCCTGAAACATCGATTCTCCTACTCCTTGGATGCTGCCTGACCTGCTATGCTTTTCCAGCAACACATTTTTCAGCTCTGATCTCCAGCATCTGCAGTCCTCACTTTCTCCCCTTGGCAAACTCTGGCCTAAACAGTTCAGTGCTACCAAGCTGTGTGCAGTGTACCTATACACGTGCAAAAATATTTGATCTTCGCAAAAGGTGAGAGAAAAATGTGTAGTCCAATAATATCTTAATGAAGACAGAGGTACCCAGTTAACCTAGGAGATGAAGCCCCACACAAAATTAGGTAAAAACACATTAGAGGAAAGGAGCTGCTCAATCTTCACAAACCATAATGCCATTGTTGAGTGGCATCTTTGCAATATTCACAGCTATTATTTCCATCTGCGATACATCAATGTCTGTCAAGGACATTTAAAACTAACATCAACCCAAATTAAAGATAAACTGTAAATCTCTTTATGATATAATCCACTAACATGCCAATTTGCAAAATAATTATGTATTTGCTGATGATGGTAATAATGTAATTTTGCTATTTCTTAGTATTGTTGCTACCCCTTGTACTGAAATATTTTCCTGCCATGAACTTAATTTATTTTATAGTTTACATTGGTGTCAGAAGTTTCTGGTGTTTGTTTGAAATTTCACTGATCAAGCCTTCAACAAAAACATCAATGATACTTCTGTTATTTAGCATTGTTTCAATGCCAGGGAGTTTGGGCATCCATAACCTATTCTGACAAAGGCTAGATCATCTTTATAATGCCACCACTCATATGGTTTGCCATTATTTCCACGAATGTTGGGCATGGACTAAACTGGACTAATTGTTGTTGACAGTGGTCTCAGGTTGAATGATATTAGAATCCCTACAGTGTGGAAACAGGCCTTTCAGTCCAACAAATCCACACCGACCCTCCAAAGTAACCCACCCAGACCCATTCCCCTATTCTATCACCTATATTTATACCTAACTAATGCCCCTAACCTACACATCCCTGAACAATTCACCTAAACTGCACATCTTTGGATTGTGGGAGGAAACCGGAGCACTCAGGGAAACCCACGCAGACATTGGGAGAATGTGCAAACTTCACACAGACAGTCGCCCGAGGCTGGAATCGAACCCAGGTGCCTGGCATTGTGAGGCAGCAGTGCTAACCACTGAGCCACCATGCTGCCCTTGCAATCTGATACAGATCAGCTGGTAAATTGGGAAGAGCAATGGCAGATGAAATTTAATCCTAATAAGTGTGAGGTGATGCATTTTTGGACGTCTAATAAAGGAAGTATATATGCAATAAATTATAGTTCACTAGAGAATACTGAGGAACAAAGATCCCTGAAGGTGTCATCACAGGTAGAGAGAGTGCTGAAATAGACATATGGAGTGCTTGCCTTCATTAATCAGCAAATACATTTTGTGACGACTTTATAAAACATTGGCTTGGCCACAAATTGAATACAGTGTTCACTTATGGTTGCCAAATTATCAAAGTATATGTTTGCACTGGAGCATGTGCAGAGCATATTGAACAGGATGTTGCCTGGGATGAAATGTTTCAGTTATGAGGAGAGACTGGATAGGCTGGGTTTGATCTCCTTGAAGCAAAGGAGGCTGAGTGAGTATACAAAATTGAGAGGTATAGGCAGGGTAGATTGTGAGAATCCTTTCCCCATGGGAGACATATCTAGGACCAGATGGCCGAGGTTTAAGGTGAGAAGTGATTTATGGAAGATATAAGAAAAACAATTGACCATGCTGCCTGAGAAGGTAGTGGAAGCACCATTTTGCAACATTTAGGAAATGGCTGGATGAGGACTTAAAATGGCAACGGACCTAGTTCAGGTATATGGCATTAGTGTAGTTTGGTGCTTATTGGTCACCTTAAGTATTCTTCTACTGCCATTATACTCCTGTACGGATTCACTTGATCCCTGTTGTCTATACCCTTCCTTCTTTTTCTTGACTAAAATCTTAATTTCTCTCGTCATCCCTATACCTACCAGCCTTGCCCCTCACCCTAACAATAACAAATTCTCTGGACTCGATTGAAAGACTTCTCTATTATTTCATTATTCCACTATTAGTGACAATTATATATTATTCAATGGATACCTCAGATCTTCAGTAGCATTTAGCTATAAGTGCGACATTAATTAAGTTCAATGGATATATTTTTTTACTGTAGCACAACAGGTTGTGCAACTGTAAATGTGTATATTTTCAGAGTGAATGGAGAGAGTGCACATGTAATTAAGCACTTTTTTTGACTTATACTAGATGTCAGTCAACTAAACATTTTTTCATGATTCAGAATTTGCTAAAGAAGGGTATCTCATGGTGTGGCCCATTCAACTTTAAACATGCACCTGCACCTGTCAGTTCAAATAGTTTAATTTAAAGACAGGCAGATTTGGGGTTAGTGAAAGTTTAAAGCATTAAAAATCTGAATCCCAACACCAACTCACCAACTCCTGATTTTAACTGAATCCTAATGGGTGCAATGGTTACATATTCTTCCCAAGAGGTACATTGGCAATTTAAAATACAATAGAAATTGGTTTGTGCCTCATTTGTATCCATAATTAATGACTGAATTCTAACAGTGAGGTTTTCCCTGCCTTGAGAGATTCAGTAACATCAGGAAGGCAAATGCTGCCTGATGCATGAGGTGGAGATGCCGGTGTTGGACTGGGGTGTATGAAATTAGAAATCACACAACACCAGGTTATAGTCCACCAGGCTTATTTGTAAGTGCTAGCTTTCAGAGCACTGCTCCTTCATCAGGTGGTTGTGGAGTATAAGATTGTAAGATACAGAATTTATAGCAAATGTTTGCAGTGTGATGTAACTGAAATTATATATTGAAAAAGACCTGTTTGTTCAGTCTCTCATCATTTAGAATGACCATGTTGGTTTCAGTTCTTTCATATGTCAATCGCAAAACCTTTTTTTTTGAAAGTTACATTCTCAAGTGAATTTTAACAATTGGTGTCATGAGGCAAATGCATTTCTAATTTATAGCTAGCCCAATGAGTCATCAGCTTTCAAATCTTTCACACCGCAATAGTCATTGCCTTGTCAGGCATCTAATCCTACTCCCTCTCCAATTCAGCACCTCCATTTTCTGTTCCTTAAGCTTCCTTGCTCGATCTTGTACCAGCCCCTGATTCTCCAACACCTCCCACCACTCCCCCCGCCAAGTCCAATCCATTTTCTTCAGCATTCCACACTTAACTGAAGGTCAAACCTGTCAACTAAGCTGATTTTGACAAGAGTCATGGAGTCATTTGGACGAGATGACCGGTTTGTTGCAGCTCCACAAATTGCTTTTCATACCTGGAAATCAAAAAGTTAAAATTCGTCAATGATCTTGTCTTTGTCTCATAAATGGATTGGGGCAAGTGGTATAAGCTGAATGAGGTATTCTTTAATCACCAACAAACCAATTCACTGCTAAAACATTTTAATAACCCAGTAATATTATTCGAAATATGTGAAGACATGGATACACATACCGATTTCAAAATAATGTTGAAATCATGATGCGACTCCAAAATAAATGAAGAAATGTACAAGGTGTTGGTGAGCAGCAGAAACTTAGAAGGAACTATGAGGAGTAAAATCTTCCTCCAAGTGGGAAGAGACAGTGAATGAAATAAAAGGAGAAATGACAAACCTCAGCAGAGAAGCCTAAGAACCAGGATGTCCAGAGATCAGTCTTCAAAAGAGTCATAAAAAAATACAGCATGGAAAAGGCATGGGCCTATAGAACGGTGAGCTTGATACCAGTGGTGGGCAAGTTGTTCAAGGAGCTCCTGAAGGACAGGATTTACATGTATTTGGAAAGGCAATTACTGATTAGGGATATGCAACATGGTTTTGTACATGGGGAATCATGTCTCACTAACTTCTTTAAAATTTTAAAGAAGTAATGAAGAGAATTAAAGAAGGCAGAGTAGTGGACATGATCTATATAGACTTCAGCAAGACGTTTGACAAGGTTCCTCACAGTAGACTAGTATGCAAGGTTAGTTTGCATAGAATACAAGGAGTGCAAGCCATTTGGATACAGAACTGGCTGAAATATAAAAGACAGAGGAGTTGCTTTTCAGACTAGAGGCCTGTGACCAACGGCGTGCTACAAGGATCAGTGCTAAGTCCATTCCTTTTTCTCCTTTATAGAAATTATTTGGATATCTACATAGGTGATTTGGTTAGTAAGTTTGCAGCTGACACCAAAATTGATGGTACAGTGGACAGATAAGAAGGGTACCTCAGTGCAATGGGATCTTGATCAGACGGAGTTTAATTTAGATAAATGCGAAGTGCTGCATTTTGGAAAGGCAAGTCAGGGTCTTGCATAATGGCAGAGTCTGAACCCATAAATACAAGTTAAGGGTGAATTATTTTTCTTAATCCACAGTCAAAAATGTTGAGCTGACGATCTGTCTGGATCTCCTTCTCAGGTCACTAGCATCACAGATGCCTGTTTACAACCAATTCAGTTGGATCCATGTAATATCAAGAAATGGCTGAAGACAATGTATATTACAAAGGCCCTGACAACATTCTGCCAACAGTACTGAAGGCTTGTGCTCCAGAACCAGATGCACCCATGGCGAAACTGTTTCAGTATATTTGCAGCACTGGCATCTACTCGGCAATGCAGAAAACTGGCCACGTATTCAACCGAGCCAACTATTCACGTACTTTTGATTATCAGCAGAATTTAGTAAGGGGATGTTGACAGTGCTATTAAGTGGCACTTGCAAAAGAATAATATGCTCACTGATGATCAGTTTGGTTTCCACCAGAGCCACTTGAGTCTTGATTTAATCACAGCTTTGGTCCAATATAGGCAAAAGAGCTGAATTCAACTTTTGCAGTGGTCGTTATATTGGGTCCAGGTCGATGTGCTTATTGATTGAATCTGTGGATGAGTGCCATGCCTGTAGGAATTCCCTGGCTGTTCTCTGTTTGGCTTGTCCTATAATAGTAGTGTTGTCCCAGTTGAATTCATGTTGCTTGTCATCTGCATGTATGGCTACTAAGGATAGCTGGTCGTGTCGTTTCGTGGCTAGTTGGGGTGAGAATGACTGCCCTTGATATGAAGGCAGCATTCATCTGAATAAAGCATCGAGGAAACCTCTCAAACCTGGAGTCAGTGGGAATCAAAGGATACATTCTCCCCTGATTAGAGTCATACCTAGAAAATAAGTCAGTCACCTCATCTCAGGGGCTCCTCTTCAGGAATTCCTTAATGTCCTAGGAACCTTGAGAATATCCATGTTATGCTGGTAATTGCCTCAGACAAGTGCCAGGCAATGACCACCTTCAACAAGGTTGAATCTGACCATCGCAGATTGAAGTTCAGTGCCTTTTCCATCACTAAAATTTGCGCTGTCAACATCCTAGGGATTACCATTGATCAGAAACAGAACTGGACTAGCCATATAAATATTGTGATTACAAGAGCAACTCAGAGACTGGGAATTCAGCAACAAGTAACTCGCCTCATGTTTCTCTTTTGCATGTTGCCCACTACAAGGCTCAAATTAGGAGTGTGATGTAATAAACTGTGCATGCCATGTATGGATGCATCTCCAGCAACAGTCAAGAAACTTCACACCAACCAGGATTAAGCAGCTTGTTTGAATTGACACTCCATCCACCGACTTGAAAATTCACATGAATTACCCTGGAATATTGATGCACAGCGATAGCAAGTGCATCATCTGAAAGATGTACTGCAGCAACTCACCAAAGCTCCTTTGACAACACTTTCCAAACCTTCATCCTGTAACACCTAGAATGACAAGTATAGTGGATATATGGAAACACAACCATCTGCAAGCTTCCCTCTGAGTCCCCCATCATCCTGACTTGGAAATATATCACTGTTCCTTGCTGTTACTGGGCTAAAATCCTAGAATTCCCTTCCTGACAGCACTGTGGGTGTTCCTACACCCTAATGACTGCAGTAGTTCAAAGAGGCAGCTCGCCAAAACTTTCTCCAGATTTATTAGTGATAGGCAATAATGGTTGGACTAGCCAGCGATGCCCATATTCTCTCGAAAGAATAAGAAGCAAAATATTTTAAAGAAGACCAGAAAATAAATACGTTCACAGTTTTTGTTCTGCTTCATTCTCAGTTCTCAAGATGGAAAGAGACTTTTGTGAATTATCTATTAATTCAAGGATCTTTCTCTGTTATGCAGTCAACTTTTGCTCTTAACCCTTGAGTTCTTAAAGGATGTGAGTGCTTACACGATGGGTTTAACAATTATTCAAGAAATAGATTTGTTAAAGTTGTCATTTATTTTATGATGTAATATATTTATTCATTCACACTTTTATTTTCTGCTAATTTTAAAGCTCACGTGATAGCTAAAGCACAAGGACTTGCAATCATCTCGGTGATTAAAGCTGGATTTTTAGTAACTGCTCGTGGAGGCAGTGGAATTGTATTGAGTCGCCTGCCAGATGGAAGTAAGAAAAAGATAATGCTTTTTATTTTAAAATACATATGATTTTTGTTCATCTTTTAATGTATAAGAAAAATGACTGCAACATCTACTTACAAAGTACGGCTGTGTTTTTAAACGCATAATAAAATTTCATACTGTTGTCATAATGCCAGGCCTAGAAATAATATCCAAAGTTTGTGAGAAGATTTGTAGCTCGGGTGCTCGTTGTTGTGGTTCTGTTCGCCGAGCTGAGAATTTGTGTTGCAGACGTTTCATCCCCTGTCTAGGTGACATCCTCAGTGCTTGGGAGCCTCCTGTGAAGCACATCTGTGATCTTTCCTCTGGCATTTGTAGTGGTTTGAATCTGCCGCTTCCAGTTGTCAGTTCCAACTGTCCATTGCAGTGGTCGGTATATTGGGTCAAGGTCGATGTGCTTATTGATTGAATCTGTGGATGAGTGCCATGCCTGTAGGAATTCCCTGGCTGTTCTCTGTTTGGCTTGTCCTGTAATAGTAGTGTTGTCCCAGTTGAATTCATGTTGCTTGTCATCTGCGTGTGTGGCTACTAAGGATAGCTGGTTAGTTGGTGTTCATGGATGCGGATCGTTAGCTGTCTTCCTGTTTGTTCTATGTAGTGTTTTGTGCAGTCCTTGCATGGGATTTTGTACACTACATTGGTTTTGCTCATGCTGGGTATCGGGTCCTTCGTTCTGGTGAGTTGTTGTCTGAAAGTGGCTGTTGGTTTGTGTGCTGTTATGAGTCCTAGTGGCCGCAGTAGTCTGGCTGTCAGTTCGGAAATGCTCTTGATGTATGGTAGTGTGGCTAGTACTTTGGGTTGCGGCATGTCCTCGTTCCATTGTCTTTCCCTCAGGCATCTGTTGATGAAATTGCGCGGGTATCCGGTTTGACGAATACATTGTTTAGGTGTTCTTCTTCCTCTTTTTGCAGTTCTGGTGTACTGCAGTGTGTTGTGGCCTTTTTGAATAGTGTCTTGATGCAACTTCTTTTGTCTGTGTTGGGGTGGTTGCTTTTGTAGTTCAGGACTTGGTCTGTGTGTGTGGCTTTCCTGGATACCTTTGTAGTGAATTCTCCGTTAGGTGTTCTCTGTACCATCACGTCTAGGAATGGGAGTTGGTTGTCCTTTTCTTCCTCTCTAGTGAATCGGATTCCTGTGAGTGTGGCGTTGATGATCCGGTGTGTGTTCTCTATTTCTGTGTTTTTAATGATTACTAAGGTGTCATCCACATATCTGACCCAGAGTTTGGGTTGAATTTGCGGTAAGACTGTTTGTTCTAATCTTTGCATTACCGCTTCTGCAAAAAGACTCATAACAACACACAAACCAAAAGCCACTCTCAGACAACAACTCACCAGAACGAAGGACCCAATACCCAGCATGAGCAAAACCAATGTAGTGTACAAAATCCCATGCAAGGACTGCACAAAACACTACATAGGACAAACAGGAAGACAGCTAACGATCCGCATCCATGAACACCAACTAGCCACAAAACGACACAAACCAGCTATCCTTAGAAGCCACACACGCAGATGACAATCAACATGAATTCAACTAGGACAACACTACTATTATAGGACAAGCCAAACAGAGAACAGCCAGGGAATTCCTTGAGGCATGGCACTCATCCACAGATTCAATCAATAAGCACATCGACCTGGACCCAATATACCGACCACTGCAACGGACAGCTGGAACTGAAAACCTGAAGCAGCAAATTCAAACCACTAAAAATGCCGGAGGAAAGATCACAGAAGCGCTTCACAGGATGCTCCCAAGCACTGAGGATGTCACCTAGACAGGGGACGAAACATCTGCAACACAAATTCCCAGCTTGGCGAACAAAACCACAACAATAATATCCAAAATATCTACTTAGTCCCACCAAACTGGTTGTCTGAGAGAATACTGCAGTTTGGAACATTATTTTATCATCACCTTCGAGTTTTGATGTTGACTCACAGTTCTAATGAGGAATGCCAAAGCAGTAATTCAACAACCTTCTATCTCATTGTTGTTAAGGTTTATCTTTTGTTGAACAGCAGTATGAGTGCAGTAGCATTGCTGCTATCTGAGATCATTGTTCATAACGAATTTGGCAGTCATTGGTGGAGTAGTCACATGTCCAGTGTTGAATTGCATTGTACCAGGACTCATTTTTTTCATACTTCGAGTCCTATAGTAATACAGCATGGAAACAGATCCTTCAGTCTAATCAGTCCAAGCCGAGCATAATCCCAACCTAAACTAGTTCCACCTTTCTGCTCCTGACCCATATTCTTCCAAACCTTTCCTATTCATGTATCTATCCCAATATCTTTTAAATATTATAATTATATCCATATCCACCACTTGCTCAGGAAGTTCATTCCACAAGTGAACCCATGCTGTCTAAAAGAAATCTGCCCCCATGTCTTTTTTAAATGTCTGTCCTCTCACCTTAAATTATTGCACCCTAATCTTGAAAACCCCATCCTAGGGAAAGGACAACTATCATTAACTCTACCTGTCTGTCTCATTATTTTATAAACATCTATCACGTCACTTCGCAATCTCTGACACTCTAGTGGAAAAAGTCCCAGTCTATCCAGCCTTTATCACCCAAACTTCCGTACCCAGCAACATCCTGGTAAATCTCTTCTGAACCCTCTCCAGCTTGATAATATCCTTTCTAAAACTGGGCAACCAGAACTAGGCACAGTATTCCAGAAGAGGCCTCACCAATGTCCTATACAACCTCAACATGACTTCCCAAGTCCTACACTGAGAGGACTGAGCAATGAAAGCAGGTGTATTAAATGCCTTTTTCACCATTCTGTCCATATCTGATGCAAACGTCAAAGAATTATGGACCTGTATCCTGAAGTCCCTCTCTTCTACAGCATTACCCAAGGCCCTGCCATTAATCATGTAAGTCCTACCCTTATTTGTTGTACCAAAATGAAATGCCTCATATTTATACAGATTGATCTCCATCTGCCATTTTTCAGCCCATGGACTCATTTGATCAAGATCCCTTTGTAATCTTAGAAAACCTTCTTTACTGTCTACAATGCCACCAACTTTGATATCATCTGCAAACTTACTAACTATGCCTTCTATATTCTCATCCAAATCATTTATATAAATGACAAGCAAAAGACAACCCAGAACCGATCCCTGTGGAACACCACTGATGACAGGCCTCCAGTCCGAAAAATAAACCTCCACCATTATTCCCTGTCTCTTGCCATTAAGCCAATTATGTTTCCAATTGTCAAGCTCACTCTGAATCCCATGTGACCTAACTTTACTTATTAGTCTACCATGCGGAACCTTGTCAAAGACTTTATTAAAATCCAAATAAACAATGTCTAATTTCCTCAAAAAACTCAATCAAGCTTATGAGACACCGTTTTCCTCACAGAAAACCATGCTGACTATCCCTAATTAATTTTTGCCTCTCTAAACATCCATAAATCCTATTTTTTTGTAATCACCTCCAGCAGTTTATCCAAAACCAAGGTCAGACTCACAGGTCTATAGTTCCCTGGTTTCTCCTTACACCCTTTCTAAAAACAAAGGTACAACGTTAGCCACCCTCCAGTCATCAGGCCCCTCACCCAGAGGTATAGGTGATGCAACTTGTACTTTGAAACTCAAATGCATTCTGTGCATGTGTAAAGCTTCCTTTTTAAATAAAATGTTAGTTAGTCAAAAAAAGGTTTGCTTCCTTTCAGAGTCTGGTTTTCGATTTAAACAGGAAATAACAACCATAATTTCGTCCCACTGCCCAGTAACTGACCTTGGCATTTAAGATAAATATTAAGTGGGAAAGATGGCCAAAGGCCAGTGTTTCAGTTTGTACTATATATCTGAAATACTTCTCACATTTTTATAATCTGAAGTTGCTAGTGTTGCACTGGGGTGGACAAAGTCAGAAGCTACATGATACCAGGTTATAATAATCCAACAAGTTTATTTAAAATCACAAGCTTTCGGAGCGCTGCTCCTTCATCAGGAGGAAAGCTTGTGATTTCAAATAAATCTGCTGGCCAATAACCTAGTGTTATCTAACTTCTCACATTTTTATAGACAGCAAAATTGTTTCTCTGCTTTATAATGATCGTTATAATGGTATTGATACATGGTTTCAGCACTTCAGCAATAAAGTTGCTTAAATGTAGTTTTAGCATTGGACTAGCTACTAGAAGAATTTTTTAGATCTGAACCCCAAAGCTGACTCAGGCAAATTGCTTCAGGATTGAAAATGAGTAACAGAAAATTACTTCTTTTAGCTCAAACAATCATTACTTTACCTTACTCCTGACTAAAATGTTTGAGTTTATATTTGGTTCATACAGGGTGGTCTGCTCCTTCAGCAATCGGCATTGCTGGACTTGGTGGGGGTTTTGAGATTGGAATTGAGGTAAGTTGCTATTTTTAAAACCTTGTTTGCATAATATTGCATTCATAACAGGCAGCATTTTTCTTTTCTGTTCAAGTCAAATCATATTTTCTTTAACAAACCTTGCTCCTTGTATTTCTTCTCAAAAAATGCAGTGCAAATAAAGATTATCCTTGTATTGTAACTAGATTGTACATGATCCAGGTATATTTGATGTCCACATTTCATGTTTCTCCTTCCATAGGTACAATTGTCAGTGTCCTTTGCAGTTCTTAAAATTTCTATATCGTTAATGTTGCTTTGTGTCCATTTTAATATCATTCACTTTTTTCAGTTTTATGCTCTCCGTACTAGAAGCATGTGGGTGATTTATTGAGTTCTGTTTATAACTTAAGTAAATTAAGCATATCAGAATCTAAACCACCTTTGTAAGTGTGCAATCCTCATCAAGCACAAAACAAAATTGAGCCTTAAAGCGCCATCTGTCATACTCACTTAAATTCTGATTTTGCCATAAATTTTTAAATGTATATCAGATTTTGTTGGTGCTATTCTTTGAATTTGTTTTCAAAATGTACTTAAAGGACAACAGAAATCTCTGAATTGAACTTATAAACATTCTAGCATTTAAAAATTGACTTCTTGCCTCAGTAACTTCATGTTTTCTTTAGGCGTTCACCAAATTTGGTAAAGGAACTTATCTTCATTCTTATTTTGTTTTGCTAATAAGTGACCTGGATATTGCTCTTCGTTGAGTTTATACGTTGATAAATACAGACTCGTCAGCTGTTTAAAATTTTTAAAACTAGTTTTAATCAAGTTTCAGCCACTGTATTTGCTTCAAATAAGTAAACTATAGGGAAGCATTTCTCCTATATGATTGACAGCCTTACCTTTTTAAGCAGGCTCAAATTGCACTGTTTTAAAAGTTACATAACTAAGATTGTTCTTATCTCATTTTAAAGCTGCTACAAATGTATTCAGCAAATAAGCTGCAGAGTTTGTTTTCTGTTAGTACTGATGGTTTTTACTACTTTATATGCCTTTTTAATATTTTCCTGTTCTTGGGCTATTTCAGTGATTTCCTTTTTTTTGTATCAGCAGTTTTCGGAAGTCATAATCCTGATGAAGTTTAATCATTTTGAGCTCTTCATTTATGCTGTACATACTTCTTGGAATAATTTGTGATTTTGAATATAATCAGTATATTCTGTCTTCCAGATAAGATTTTAATAGATTTGTTATTGAAAAATAATACTGCAAGTTTAAGTATTTTAAATTCTTGTAATTTTAATGTTTTGCTCATTCAATTTACATTTCTATTGGATTCAAATGTGTACCTCTGAGCAGATGTTGCCCCCAAAAGTGTTAATTATGAATCAGTGGTAGCACTGTTGTGTTAGCCAATTCAGGTTACGCTCCAGAGACCAAAGATTTGAGCACACACTTAACACTGACTGTCCAGTTCTGTTTTGGGAAGAGCTGTCTTTCAGATGTTACATCAAAGCCATATCGGTCCTCTTAATTGAAAGTAAAAGATTTCACAGCATTGTTTGAAGTTCATGGGACTGTGGTGCCTTGTCTAATATTGTTTCCTTAATCAATGTCTCATGCAGCATTTAGAACCTCGCATAAAATAAATTGGCTGTAGTCTATTCTACAATTCAATAGCGACTACACTATAATCAAAATACTATATTTGCTTAGGTGCAAAGCACTTCAGGGCATCCTGAGGTTATGAAAGGTGCTATAAAACTGCATCTTGAAGACATGCAGTTCTATTTTGACAACTTGATGTTTTACAAAGTTCAGTGACAGAAAGTTTAACAACTACATTGACTTTCTGTAAGTACTTATAGAAATAACTATAATCTTGCACCACCAGTACTCTTTTCAGTTTGGCATGTAAAAGATGGGTTATACTTTTATATGTTAATGTAAATTAAAATTTGAACAAACTTTCCAACTGCTGTTGACTTCTAATTATATTACATTTAATTTTTTTTATTCATTTGTGGGACATGGATATTGCTGGCTGGCCAGCATTTATTACCCATTGTAGTTGCCCTTCAAGAGGTGGTGATGAGCTGCCTTCTTAAACTGCTACAGTTCATGAGCTGTCAATTGACCTCCAATCCCGTTAGGGAATTCCAAGGTTTTGACCCAGTGACAGAAACACGATATATTTCCAAGCCGGATGATGAATGAGTTGGAAAGGAATTTGCAGGTGTTGGTGTTCCCGTGTATCTGATGCCCTATCTTTCTAGATGGAAATGATATTCTAAAGTCGATATTGAATCAGAAATCCTTTCAAGTAAAGTTTTAGGACTAAAAGATGTTGGTTGAATTAGATTGTGGAGTTGAGCCCATAACAATATCAGCCATGATCTTATTGAATAGGGGAACTAGTTCAAGGGGCCATAAGGCTAACTCCTCCTCCTAAGTCATGTGATGGTAACAGCAAATTCCCCATTTACCATTTAAAGGCTGTTAATTTTAAATTATGGTTTACATGAGAAAATTTAGCAACAGAATCATATTATTCTTTTGACTAAATTATTTTAATCAATAAGGAGCTGTTGAATTAAAACATTTTAAATTTTTTTTTCCCATTTGAATCTAACCATTAGCATTAACAGACGTATATGGATTTTGAGTTTGGGATCATTGCAGTTTAACCATTTTGTGCAAACCAGTTGGCAGCCAAATAATTGGTTTCCATGATCATTATTTTGATTGATTGCAAGGATTCTGCTTTGTAATTTTTGGCATTTATCTTTGGGATTTCTTGCTGATAACATATTGTTTATGTTCTAGTGTAAGTCACATAATTCTGGTTGATGAGACAAAGAAGCAGTTGGATTATCAAGGTTCATAGTTCTATTCCTGTCTTAATAACAGTGAAGTTAATAGTTCACACCTTACATTATAGTGGAACTGACTTTTCCACATTATCTATGAAATTGTGACATGACTGCCTTGACCAGTGCCAAAAATCTGCTTAGCTGTTCTCCAACAAGCATTACAATTTTTCACAACAATCATTTAATGAATTAGACTAATTTTACCTTTGGAGTTGTGTGAAGTTAGATTTTCTGTCCTTTCAGTCAGTGACCTTACTCATACCAAAATATTACCAATTCTAGCTAATCCTCCAGAAGTAATAAAACACACTTGTAAACTTGTGGAAGCATTTCACTAAATGAGTGGGTATACCATAGAATCATACAATGCAGAAGAGGCCCTTTGGTCCATTGAGTCTGTACTGCCAAAAATACTCTGATATCCACACTAATCTCATTTTCCTGCTCTAAGTCCATAGTCTTGAATATTATGAATGTTCAATATATTTCATTTGTTCATGGGATGTGGGCCATGGTAGTGATGTCTACATTTTTATTGCCTATCCCCAATTTCCCCCAAAGTAGATGGTGGTGAGTGCCTACTTGAATTGGTGCAATCTTTGGGATTTAGGTATATATACAGTGCTGTTAGGAAAGAAATTTCAGAAACAGTGGTAGAAGAGCAGTATAGTTCCAAGTTGAGATGACATGGGGCGTGTGGGAGATCTTGCAGGTCGTGGTGTTTCTGTGCATCTGCTGCCCATATCTTTCCAGGTGGTAGAGGTCACAGGATTAGAAAGTATTATCCAATGAGCCTTAATGAGTTACTGCAGAACATCTTAAAGATGGTATATCCTACTGCCGTTGCTCATCTATAGTGAAGGGCATGGATGTTGAAGGTCATGGATGCAGTCCCAATCAAGTGTGCTGTTTTATCGTGGATGGTATCTAACTGCTTGGGTGTTGCTGGATCTAATAGCAATCACATAGACATGGCTGCAGGAGGATAATGATTGGGACCTTACTATCAAAGGGTAGATGACTTTTACGAAGAGCAGTAAGCTAAGAAGTGGTGAAGAGGTGGCTCTGTTAATCAGTTATTTTATTGGGAAAATAGAGAGGTACAATCTAAATTCAGAAATCCAAGATATGTGCATTAAGATTAAAAACGATTAAGGCAAGAAGTAACTTGTGGGAGTAGTGTGCAGACTTCTTAACAGTAACCAAAATAATGGGAGCTTGTCAAAAAGTTATGGAGATAATTATGGGAGTAAACTGGTAAATTAAGTTCATGGATAGGCCAGGAGAGATGCAGTTGCACAGATTCAAGGGGATATTTAAGAAGACATTGTTCAACAAGAAAGAAAAGTTCCAAGGGAAGGAATCATCATCTGTGTTTAATTTAATTCAAAAAATTCACAAAACATGCTAATCACCGTGTCCTGACCACACCAAACATGTTCGCAAAGTGGTTCCTGAGGTGCAATTTTATGTAGCTTTTTTTCTTTTTTTTTGTTTCTTGGAATGTCCTAAATTATAGATAGCAGCAAAGCTTTAGGTTTAAACAAGATCAGGGTTAGTTTCCTGAAAGTTACCAAGTTAAAAATGTGTTAGATAAAATGCAGATACAAATATTCAGTGTAGATATAGATACAAGATACTAATAAGATAGGACTAAGATCAAATCAGACGAATTACTTGCTTGAACATTCCCTTTCTAAATTGCAAGGTGAAGAAAACCTTTCCAATTAAGCAGCTGTAATGATTTACAATAATTGAATTATTGGAGGCTTCTCTTACAGGTGGACTGAACAGAACTAATTCCTGAATAGAGTAAATGTTCATGTTATTTTGCTTTATGACACTGTGGTTTGTGGACCTTGATAGCCTGGTTCTATGCAGCAATACTTGGTGTTCTGTTTAAAATTGTGTCTCAGTATATCACATACTGATCAAAACTTAAGATGGTTATGTTAATTTATCATTCTTTTACAAAGCAAAGTCAGTTATACTGGAGTTCCTTGTGGGTTTCCTTAAAACCTCCTTTTTTTCAGTTTTAAATTCTCACATCTTGAGGAGGCCCTTTCGTTTTTCAAAGTTTGAGCATATTCTAATTTTTTTCTTTTGTGGTTGATGGGTCAACGTATGTTTTCCTTTTTTGCTGAAGGGAATCAAAAATGGACAATTATTTGACTCTTGTTACCATCCTTTTAGCCGCCTTGTGTCTATTTAAAGAGTTTAAATGGTTCTTTTTTGGAAAATACACAAAATAATTAGACTCTCATGACACAATGAATGAAAAAATGTAAATTCTGCTTTGAGTTTCTTTTAATGTTTATTTCGCAAAGATGTTTGTTTCCCTTCACAGCTGAGGTTTATGCCCACTGTCAAGAATGCTGTATGAGAATTCTATTTCTTTTGCCAAAGATGTCAAAACAGTTAAACCTCTAGAGAGTTTGATAATGTTTTACAAGCCAAAGTAACTAAGCAGCAATTTATACTCAGTAAAAAACACTGTGTTTACAGATCCCACCCCCACCCCACAACTACTACCATCTTAATATTTGCTACACGTATTGATGTTGCCCAGAATCCAAGAACTTATTATCTTTGGACCTATATCCATATCACCTGACATACCAAATTCCAAACCAACAATCTCAATTAGTTTCATTTGACCTCTGTGTGTGAGACTCTCAAGATAGTGAGATTCACAGATTATTTATCACAAGTGATTTGGACAGTTTGAACTCTGTTTGGCTTGCTAAAGAAAGCAGAAAATTGTAAATACAAAAACCTCTATTTAGGAAAGCAGAGGTTGTGTTCTGTATCAGTTGCCACTCACACACATTTCTCATAAATTAAATGGTGAAGGCTAGGTTCCCATGTATAAAATTTGTTGATGGAAACAGTTATGTGAACAAAGCATTCATTGGTCAATTAGATATACTTGTATAGAATAATGAGTAGAAGATGAATTATCTGTAACATAGTTTAACTCAGAATTCAATAAGAAACTTGATGGCAGGTTGTTCTTCACTGAAAAACATAATAGATTTATATATAAATTTTATATATGAATTTTACTGAAAACATTCTGTTGGTTTCATATTGACCCCACTCGTCCTCCGACTGCCATATTCAAAATCTGTGCCAAAATGAAGACCAGAAGACTGTTTTAAACAAACTGTGAATAAAAAAAACACTTGTCGCAAAATGGGTCAAAAAAACAAAATTAAGACTTAAAAGAATTGTTTCCATCTTACAAACTAGCAGATTTTTCTCCTTTGACTGAATGAAAATTGAATTAGATATATTATAAAATTGTTTCCACGGTGTCTGAATGGATGAAACAGTGGATCTTTCACTCCTACATAACTGACATCCTGATCTTGTTGGAAATCCTGTGATCAGACCATTTTGAGTATTTTGAATAATTATCGTAAGTGCCACTGAGGGTAAACTACGGATGAGGAGAAAATTCACTGCAACATACTAAGATCATTTCTATGAGGACAGAGGTCAAAATATTGAATAAGGTGAGGATCAATCTTGTATCAATTTGGGCAATGTAACCAAGGGCGTTTGACAGTTGGGGTCTTGAAATAACTCCACAGAAGTCGGTATCCTGTCACCAAGATATGTGTGTTTATTTGCATGTGGAAGGTCCTTGGCATTTGTCCAGCTCCCTCAGAGCCAGCTGTCAGAGTGTCAGAATTTCTGACGCTCCCCTTTTTATCTGTCATTCAGGGTTCCCTGATTGGGCTAGACTAACAGTTCCAATCGGTCAGCATCCAAGTAGCAGGAGAATCGACGTTCGGGCAAGAGCCCTTCATCAGGAATGAGGTGAGGGAGAAGGTGATAGGTCGGGGGGGAGTGATAGACAGGTCCGGAGGGCCATGCTGAGTTGGAGGCTTGGGACTGGGATAATGTGGGGGAGGGGAAATGAGGAAGCTGTTGACTTCCACATTTACCCCTGGGGTTGCAAAGTCCCAAGGCGGAATATTCCTCCAGGCATCGGATGGTAATGATTTGGCAGTGGAGGAGGCCCAGGACCTGCATGTCCTTGACGGAGTGGGAGGGGAAGTTGAAGTGTTCAGCCATGGGGTGGTGGGGTTGGTGGTGCGGGTGTCCTAGCGAAATTATCTGAAACGATCGCAAGAAGGCATCCTGTTTCCCCGATGTAGCGGAGACCACATCAGGTGCAATGGATGCAGTAGATGACATTGGTAGAGGTACGGGTAAATTGCTGACAGATATGGGAGGATCCCTTGGTGCCTTAGACGGAGATGAGGGGAGTGGGGGGGGCGCAGGTTTTGCACTTCCTACGGTGGCAGGGAAAGGTGCTAGGAGTGTGGTATGGGCTAGTGGGGGCGTGGACCTGACCAGGGAGTTGCGGAGGGACTGGGGTGGGGATGGAAGTATACCTTTGGTGGTGGAGTTTGTTTGGAGGTAGCAGAAGTGGCGGAGGATGATGTGATGTATGCAGAGATCCTTCATATGACCAGATTGGAACAAGCAGATTCTGTTGGACAATGAGCATATATTTACAAACATGAGCAATAATAAACAATGAAATGTCTTCCATTCCAGCAATATTCCTTTAAAAGTTTTTTCTTCTTCCTTTCCCACCACATCTCATTGCAGTTCCCGCTTCTGCAGCTGCAGTGGAGAGAGCCTGGAGTCCATTGGAGGCCACTGGCCTTGGTGTCCTGCTCAGGCGATCCTGGGGATGTTTTTGTTTAGAGGGCACATGTGTTTTAAGTATATTCTGCCCAGAGACAGATGAATATTCCTCAGCCTGGGTTTGAGTGTTGAAGGTGACAGCCAGGTGTAGGTCGACGTCTGGCCACTTATGAGGTGTCCTGAAAGGAGACTTCTAGGATCTCTTGTATGTGATTCCTCCTCCTGCTGTATGCCAACTGGCAGTGTCCTGTTCCTTGTGAAGCAGTGAAGTTGGAGTGAGCTCAGTGTTCCCTGCCCCACTGTTACCTTGCTATGGGCGCTGAACACCAATTATTGGGGTAATGGAGTGCAAGTTCATTTGCATATCCAGAGGGTTTAGATAAATTAGATTACTTACAGTATGGAAACGGTCCCTTTGGTCCAACAAGTCCACACGACCCTCCGAAGAGCAACCCACCCAGACTCATTCCCCTACATTTACCCCTTTACCTAACACTATGGGCAATTTAGCATGGCCAATACACCTAACCTGCACATTTTTGAACTGTGGGAGGAAACCCACGCAGACACAGGGAGAATGTGCAAACTCTACACAGACAGTTGCCTGAGGTGTGAATTGAACCCAGGTCTCTGGTGCTGTGAGACAGCAGTGCTCACCACTGTGCCACTGTGGCTGGACATTGCATTCCAAGGCAGCTGAAAAGGTGGCCAAACATTTACATGCCTGAGGCAACAGAGTATCCATAGCATTAGAACAATCCTGCTACTGTGCACTATGATGTCCATTGCCTGGTGCTCCAACATCTGCTTGCGCATTTTGATGAAGTCCCAAATTGTTGATACCACTGAGCTCTCTCTTTCCTGGGGCTGAGAAGGTGCCTGGTCTCTGGCAGTCCTGCATATGCCAGAGGCCCAGAACGTTTCTTCTTTATCAAGCTGAGAAGAGGTGACAGTGATGTGTTCATCAGCAGATGCTCCCAGTTCTAATCTAGATAAAATAGTCGCTGAGGTATCAATATTTAAGGTACGTGAAGCAACTTTCTCAGTGCTGCTTCTTCAGTATCTGTACTTAGCTTCTTAGAGGTACTGGAATGGATGTGTTGTGGTGTCACCCTCTAACTGCCAAGACAATGATTATGCCTCTGAACATTAAAAAGGGAAAGCATTGCCATTAAGGGTTAGAATTGTCAGGCTGAAAACAACACTGACAGTGGGCTTAATGTGAAAATTGCAGTACGTTAACATTGCCAGCCAGACATGGGTGTTTTGGCAACTCTGCAGGATCTGTCCTGGTCTTCTCTAGACAGGGCAAGATCTTTTCCTCATAGCGCGTGTGGAAGCAGATGCTAGGCACCCCACCCACTGTTGCACTTTCAGCCTTATTTTGGGCAGTTTTCTCCCTTATCGAGCCAAAGGGAAGGATTGAATGAAATGAAAGTGGGTGGCACAGAAGTGGTGAGGTGTCCTAAGTGAATGAGTAGACAGAGGAGAAGCTATGCAAGGTTAATAGTATGAGGGGTTGGGGTAAATGAGAATGGCTGAAGGAAGATGTTACATGCAGTAGTCAGAATGGTAGAGTATGAGCCTTGATGGGAGGTTTATAGCAGCAGAGATAATGAGTATGAGGTAGGCAGGAGAAGATGCTAGCACTTCCCCTGGTGGAGAAAAGAAGGTAATTTTATAGCACAGTGAAGACATCAGTAGGCTGAAAGGGTCTGGTATTGTAGCCTTCTGTGATCCTTGAGAAAGTGACTTCAACCAAGGGAGGTCCCAGTCAATGAATCGCGACACCAAGTTTCTCTTATTAGCCATGGTCTCTAGGAGTGTGTGCAACCATGCATGCGTCTTCGGAATGCCAGTGCTTGTCCAGGTGTGCAACAGCCTTTTAAGCATGGCACTTGTGCCAGAGATGCTTGGGTATCTTGGGATATCCATGCTATGGCAAGTTCTTTTGGCCTGTGTGATTTGGAGAATTGGGCTAGCATCGACAAGGATGTTTCTATGGGGTAGTTAATGAAGTGAGTCTGAGGTGATAGCATGTGAAAACCTGCTAGGCCGCACAGAGAGAATCCCTCCATAAAACTCAAGATAAATGAATCTTAGCCAAAATAATATGTGTCAGTCTAATGATTTTATTGCATAGCCTTTTGGTACAGATTGAAATTATTGTATCTGAAGTTTTGAAAGTTGTCCCACAACTCTCTTAATCAATCTCTAATATACAGCTTGTAAACTATTTTAACATTTGGCTAATTTAAATGAATAAGTTGAAAACCTATTTCCAAGAATCAGCCCAATTCTCCAAATGCTTTAATTCTTAGACCATGAGAACCTAGATATAAGTGCAACATTCCATATTTGAAGGAAATCACTGACCACTTTTTCTGAATGAGATAAAAACAATAACTGCAGATGCTGGAAACCAAATACTGAATTAGTGCTGATGGAAGAGCACAGCAGTTCAGGCAGCATCCAACGAGCAGCGAAATCGACGTTTCGGGCAAAAGCCCTTCATCAGGAATAAAGGCAGTGAGCCTGAAGCGTGGAGAGATAAGCTAGAGGAGGGTGGGTGTGGGGAGAGAGTAGCATAGAGTACAATGGGTGAGTGGGGAGGAGATGAAGGTGATAGGTCAAGAAGGAGAGGGTGGAGTGGATAGGTGGAAAAGGAGATAGGCAGGTCGGACAAGTCCGGACAAGTCAAGGAGACAGTGCTGAACTGGAAGTTTGAAACTAGGATGAGGTGGGGGAAGGGGAAATGAGGAAGCTGTTGAAGTCCACATTGATGCCCTGGGGTTGAAGTGTTCCGAGGCAGAAAATGAGGCGTTCTTCCTCCAGGCGTCTGGTGGTGAGGGAGCGGCGGTGAAGGAGGCCCAGGACCTCCATGTCCTCGGCAGAGTGGGAGGGGGAGTTGAAATGTTAGGCCACGGGGCAGTTTGGTTGATTGGTGCGGGTGTCTCGGAGATGTTCCCTAAAGCGCCCACACCTCCTCCCTCACCTCTATCCAAGGCCCTAAAGGAGCCTTCCACATCCATCAAAGTTTTACCTGCACATCCACTAATATCATTTATTGTATCCGTTGCTCCCGATGAGGTCTCCTCTACATTGGGGAGACTGGGCGCCTCCTAGCAGAGCGCTTTAGGGAACATCTCCGAGACACCCGCGCCAATCATCCAAACCGCCCCGTGGCCCAACATTTCAACTCCCCCTCCCACTCTGCCGAGGACATGGAGGTCCTGGGCCTCCTTCACCGCCGCTCCCTCACCACCAGACGCCTGGAGGAAGAACGACTCATTTTCCGCCTCGGAACACTTCAACCCCAGGGCATCAATGTGGACTTCAACAGCTTCCTCATTTCCCCTTCCCCCACCTCATCCTAGTTTCAAACTTCCAGCTCAGCACTGTCTCCTTGACTTGTCCGGACTTGTCCGACCTGTCTATCTCCTTTTCCACCTATCCACTCCACCCTCTCCTCCTTGACCTATCACTTTCATCTCCTCCCCCACTCACCCATTGTACTCTATGCTACTCTCTCCCCACCCCCACCCTCCTCTCCACGCTTATCTGTCCACGCTTCAGGCTCACTGCCTTTATTCCTGATGAAGGGCTTTTGCCCGAAACGTCGATTTCGCTGCTCGTTGGATGCTGCCTGAACTGCTGTGCTATTCCAGCACCACTAATCCAGTACTTTTTTTGAATGCTCTAACTGCTTCTCCCGTCTAAGTAAACAATATTTTTGTTTCTATTTTTCCCACTTTCTCCCAATATATTAATTTATGCCATTAGCAATACAGCATAAAATATCTGTGAATTGTTTTAGCAGTACTTTGAAATAATTAAATATTTCAAAAGTTCAGTGCAATTCATTTTTCTGCATCCTAGCTAAAACTGCAGATTTTATTGTATTAAGGTTAAATGTTGTGTAGGTTCTTCAGAGCTTTGCATTATCAGCAGAAATGATACTCTTTTCCTCTCTTATTATGCATTAGAATTCCATATTGTACCCACTTCATCTGTCTTTTATTCTGTTTCAAGATTTCTGCTTCCATTTAGCCAATGACTTCGGATTTTTGTTTTAAACATAAGGCCTTTTTTGTGGAATCATATCCAAGCAACAACTAAAAAGGGAAAAAAATGGGCATTATTGTATTCTGCAGAGGAAAATCCTTTATTCCCAGTTCTGCACCTGAATAGCAGTGCTCCTCAATTTCCCATATGGCTTTTCAGGTGGCTGTACTCAAAGAGGATGCAATCAGGCATATTATATGTTAATGTATGTCAGATGCTCTGTACACAGATTTCCTGTGATAGTGCAGGATGCAGTTCAAAGCAGACTGCTTCCAAAAAATCTGGCATGAATGCTTCAGCTTGCTGTTTAGATGCAATGTTAAAGGGACATTCTGGTACTGTCAACAACTCTTGCATTCTGACTCTTTGAATTAAAAACGTTTTTGCTCTGCCTGTTGTCAAATGATGGTTTAGATCAGAGTGGTGCTGGAAAAGCACGGCAGGCTTTTGCCCGAAACATCGATTTTCCTGCTCCTTCGATGTTGCCTGACCTGCTGTGCTTTTCCAGCACCACTCTGATCTAACTCTGGTTTCCAGCATCTACAGTCCTCACTTTTGCCTTGTTGTCAAATGATGTTAGACTTTTAAATTTATTAGTCCAGGGCTATGGGTCTCTACTCCTTTTGCAAGTTGAACAGGAGCAGGTATGGCTGAGAGATGAGGTCCTCTTTTCATAGCTGAGTGAGGACCAAATTTTAATACTTAGCTTTTAAGAGAAGAATGCTTTCTGAGCCTACAAGATAGTTTGAGTTCATAATGGATATTGTCCAAAATGAATGTTATGTAGACTGAAGAGGTCAAGCAGCCAGATGAGTGATGTGCCAAGTATCAACTTATAAAGTATGTAAATATCCCTGTACAAAGTGGCAACTCAGAATCGTTCACTGTTCTTCCCAAAAAGGTTGTGTTGATTTATGTTGCAAGAAAAGCCTGCAGCTAAACCTTATGTTATAGTATTACGTTATTAGCCAAACATATTGATGAACTCCTCAAAGAGGTTGTGTGGTCCTTTCCGGATAAGGCTGATTTATCCTGAAACATATGACTGAAATAATGATTTTTGTGCCGCAACACCAGCTAGCCCCAAAATCAATCCCCAGCACCCTCAAGTTTTGTAATGAAGTAGTGGTTCTTGTCATTGGGAGGATATTCCAGTTCAGAAATATCTAGCACAAACCACGCTTGTTTTGTGTATTCAGGCAAGATTTGGAAGCTGAAGTTAGAAGGCTTTCAGGCCCATACAGTGCATGAAGGATGATATGCAATGAAGTGCACACAATTATTTTATCCTTGCTATAGGACATTGCTAGGCAGTAACCTATCCTGTTTCTTATGATGAGATTAGTGAACTTATTCAATGGTATATTTGTGACGTGTATAGTATTACCTGTAGTTTATTCTCCAAGTACAGATCATGACCTTCAGGAAATTTAAGTGCTAATTCGCCCTTGTGCTCAACGCACTTCTGTTGCATGGTACTGATTTCTCCCCACGTATGTAAACACAATCCGATAATGTTCTGAATTTCTTGCAATCTGATCACTTGCTGATTGTACAACAACAAAGAACATAATTGACTTGGACATTACAAATCTCAAAAATGTGCTGCATATTTTGCTCATACTCCATCCATTTTTGATTTATCTATGAAGATAATTAACTAGTAGAAGGAAATTATGAAACCAGAAAGTTTAAAATTAATCACTACATTGCTTTGAATTTTAAAACTCAACCATTTCACGTAGCAAAGCATGTAGGTGTTTTTGATCATTTAGATAACATTTATGAATGCAAGTAATTTTATTAAATTTGTAACTGTTTTAGACATCTGGAAAATAAAACGGCTGGGAATGTGATTTAACCAATTTTATTGGTGTCACATGGTTTTACAGATCAATTCAGTATAAATAGTGAATGAGAGAAGCACTGGTGGAATAAATCAACCATGTTTCTGTCAGGTAATTTGGTTTGCTGAATTTCAATAAATCTCAATCACTTCTACTTCCCAACATCGTGTACTGACATAGGTAAAACTACTTTGTTGTGTAAATTTCTATTTCTGAGTTTCACTTTAGATAGCCGTGGAGTTTAGAAATGTCTTTTCTGGTATGTTATTTCGACATAAAATATAATTCAATATATCATTTCATTTTTAATAATTATCACATTTTTCTTTCTAAGTGCAGCAACACATCTTACAAAGATTTTAAAGCTCAATATCCTAGTCACTTATGGGGTAATACTTGTTAAATTGGAATAAATTTATGTTGAAAGTAATTCTCTTTCTTTTCAGGGCTAGTTTTTATTTGGCTAGTTTAAAGAGTGGAATCTCCTGATCTTGAAGTTCGGCCTTGAGACAGGAAGGTAGCTTAATCAGTTGGGTGGATTATGCAGACCAGAATCCCAACGCGCCTTCCCTCGATCTAAATGACCTTGTGCATGGGATTGTTCATGCTCAACCTTTGACACCTTGGTCTTCATGATGTTGGTCGTCCTTCTCTGTAACATTGTCAAGTGCGATAACATCCAGCCTCCAATTGGCTGACAGCTCTTGCTGTGCAGCATTTATACCAGGGGCTTGATTTCAGAAAAAGGCTGACCATTGTCCTCCAAACTGCCATATTGGTGGAAAATATGGCAGGCTTTTCTCTGAAGAATTAACTCAGGTGTGTTGCCAACTTTTCAGCAGTTGAGTAAGGCACTAGACAAAAAGAGAAGCTTCAAGTCTAATGTTCACTGCTTAATGTCTTTAAATGCAAAAATACAAATGTGTATTTTAATGAGCATATATTTCATTGCTATATTCTGATTTATAAGTGAAGCTCTTCACTTTACAATTTGTCTAATCTTAAAAGTGGTTCATTCTAAAACTTTCTGATAGGGGATAAATAGTTTGTTCATGGGCAGTATGAACACATTTTATTGGCAAGACGATGGAGCTATATTTACCTTGAGAGAACCACAAGGAGTTACTGAGCCCAATGGTATGAGGCAACTAGAACTAAATCTCACTGGCTTACCAAATGAATTTTAGCTGCCATTATTAGCACACTCTGTAGCTTCACTACAGCACTTCAAAGTATGCTATTTAAAATACATATTTTGCAAAAGACTACCAATAACTTTCAAATTCTGTTAAGTATTTGCAGATTATGATATTCTGCACAGCAACTTTAAAATAACTGTATAGGTACTCTGTACATTGCATGAGTAGTTAAGGAAGGTATAATTTCATTTATGTTGAAATAACATGCCAGAAAAGGCATTTCTAAACTCCATAGCTATCTAAAGTAAAACTCAGAAATAGAAATTTCCTTAGCCACCTGAGGAAAGAGAGATGTTGTTGTACTTTCTTGACCATCGTGTCAACGTGAGTGGACCAGGACACATCGTTGGTGATCATCAGTCCCAAGAACTTGATGCTCTTCGCCATCTCCACCTCTGCTCCATTGATACAGATCAGGATGTGCTCTCCACTCTGTTTCCTGAAGTCAATGACCAGCTCCTATGTTTTGCTAATGTTGATGGAGAGATTGTTATCTTTACACCATGCTGCTAAGCACTCAATCTCTTCCCTCTATTCTGTCTCGTTGTTTGAGATCTTGGTATTGTTAGCAAACTGGTAAATGGAGTTGGGGTGGAATTTAGCTGCACAGTCATGAGTGTATAAGTAGTATAGTAGGGAGCAGAATACGCAGACTTTGTGCCACAATTGAGGATTATAGTAGAGGAGGTTTGGTTGCCTATTCTTACTGTTTGTGGTTGATGCATAAGAAAGTCAAGGATCCAGATACAGAGCAGGGAGCCAAGACTTAGGCTATGGAATTTAGAGATGAGTTAATCATCACAGACAAGGCACAGATTATTTGTAATTAGTCGTTAACTGTTAAGCTTTGTTTAAATTTGACCACAGCATTGCCTTGAGAAATTAACTGGAGAATGGCTATCTCCTGTTTTATTGAATTGAACATGTGACATGTTATTTCTGACTACAAAGATCAGAGCCCTGTATATCAGTATATGTAACTTCCAATACAGGCTAGTGCAATGTATTGCTCATCTGACTTACAATCTTATGTCTGCATGTCCCAAAGACTGGTGGATTGTATCACACTATATACCGTTTCACTGAGGAAATTTCTGGAGAAACTCAGCAATTCTGTCAGCATGTGTGAAGAGACCACAGAGTTAACATTTCAAGTCCAGTGACCTTTCTACACAACTCTTCAATATCCCTTTGACTGCAACAAACAAGCTTAACCATACACAACTGGCTCACGTTTGCAAAACTTACAACAAAGTGTCTAATTTTACATGTGACTATGCAGTTGGATAATACTTGTTAAATAATTCTGTGTGCCAAAGAATTACACTGAACACCAATTTAGCCTTGTTGTTTTGGCTCTCAACACTTAAGGGCTGGATGTAGCAATTATCGAAATCTGCATCAAATGTGATTAATGGGTACAAATCAAAGTACTCCCAAATTTTGATGCTCTCTGTTAGCAGAATATTTACAGCTTCCAGCCATTACAGGTAAAATATCTTCTTGTCCCATGTTATTAAATTGAAAAACACTATCTTTGCAAACTTCAGGTGGGTATCTGTTGCAAAGTGCCATTTATTAAAATGTCCACGAAGAAAGTGCAAGCCAACAAATTGGACAAATTTCTCTTGAAAGTATCATAATATGGAAGTTGCTGGTATGTGGTGAAGGTTTATAATAGCTTATCGTTTTGGAATTTAGATTATAAAATAGAATAAAAATCAATTTTGATTATATTGAAGTGACTTGCTTATTTTTTTCTTTAAGGGGTCAGAAAGTCATGTGGAACAGTGGACTAAAGACAACATTTCAAAAAGGCATATGATTTAAATGCCTTGATCAGTTATCTGGAAATTAATTGCTGAATGTGTACAAAATTGAATTTTATCACTAAAGGTAAACAGATGGTCAGAGACCAGATTCAGGTTTATGGTGAAAAAAAAGTTCCATATTAGTGTTAGCATGGGTTAGTTTGTAGAAATTTCCAGGCTGAGAGTTTTTAGTGTGTAGACCTCTCAAGATTTTGAGAATTTTGAAGAAGCCTCCAATTTGTAAGAACTAATCATGCTTTCAGAACTAGAAACAAGTCTCTCGGCCATCAAAATTGAAGAGAGTCAGTGACTAATAAAATTAAGAATAGAGTGATACTTCCTGGGGATTAAGGATCCGTACAGAATAGTTTTGGGGCTAAAAGGTTGAATCTTTGTTTTTGTTGTTTGTTAACTTAGTTTTCTTTCCTTTGTGTAATAAATTTGTATTCTTTTGTTCAAACAACATTAGCCACCTGCCCTGAATATTTTTAATGTGTAACTGCCAGAATAACCAATCTGCACAAATACAGTTTATAATCTATCAAGCCAAGTTTCACCCCGGGATCTGACTCATCTAGTATTTCCAAAAGCTGGAATCCTAACAAATAAAAATGGATTTGGAACTATCCATCAAACATGGATAACCAGGAAGTACACACATAACTCCAGAAATGAGTTGACTTGTGACTACTGTTGGCATCAAGAAAGCATTTGAATGAGTATGACTTCAAGAGCCTGAGTGAAATTGGAATGAAAGGGAACTGGTGAACAACTTTCCATTGATTTGTGTTGTAATTAGCACAATTGAAGGTAGTTGTTTGTTGGAGACACTTCATTTTAGCCCTGGAACATTACTTGAGTTTCTCTGGCTATGCCAAATCACCTTTAGCTGCTTCACGAATTGCTTTTCCTCCATCATAAGATTAATCATGGCAATATTTTGTTGATGATTACACAGTATTCAGTGCTGTTCTAATATAAAACAGCCAGTGTCCATATGCAGCATGACGTGGATGACACTCCGGCTTGGGCTGATAATTGGCATAGTCTCCAACATCAGATAATCTGTCGATCCACCAATGATATTTAGTAGCATTACCAGTGCTGATGTATCAACATTTGGGGATTGCCATTGGGCAGAAACTAAACTGAACATAAATGTTGTGTCTACAGATTGGGAATTTATAGTGGATAACACCCTCTGATTCACCACGCCTGTCCACAAGTTAGTAGTGTGATAGAATATTCTCCACTTAATAATATAAATAAGAATAGGGTTAATCATTCTAAAGTTTAAGGTTACTTCAAAATTTTGACATACTTAGAACTTGAACTGAAAGCTAAAACTGTAACTGAATATGAATACTTAGGTAATGTATTTCTAGTCATGATTATCAGTTCTTCATTGACAGATAAATATTACTGAATGTCTAGTTCTTATATATAACTGTAAATAGTGGGAAATGGCTATCATCCTCTTAGCACTATTACAATGACCACGACAATATTCTGTGGGTGGCCAGAGTTAGATATGATGGGCCCAATTAAAACTAAAATCAGAACTAACTGTATTTAACTCTTCCAAAGATCCCCATCCCTGAACAGATCCATGTTCTTCACCTAATTAACCTGATATTGTATCAGCCCAAAGCTGGCCAACAGCACTCAAATTCCAACCATGTCCAGCTGTCTCAATTTAAGAGAGGCCTTGCTCTCAATATGGACCAGGCTTTCTGCAGAGGATGAATGGAAAATATGCTAGGAGATACTGATAATTTTAAAAAAATTTCCTATGATGTTCTAGCATCACAAAAATAGAGGTCGCTATAGAAACTGACCAGATCTGGTGGCATCTGTGAGGAGAAAGCGGAGTTATCATTTTGGGTCCAGTGACCCTTTTCCAAAGAAGAATATCAGTTTTTGTTTCAGACTTCCAGCATCCATAGTTTTCTTTTGTTTTTTTTAATGATCTAGAGTTATGCTTAGTTAACGTGATATAAATGTAGACGTAAGCCTAATAATACCCGACAAGTCTAATATGCAAAGCTAATTCTGCAACAAATTCAAAGTTTGTATCTCAATCTTTTCTCTTGCATCCAAATCTATTTAAAACATACAATACCAACCAGACCGAGTTGACCAATCTCACAATTTGACCTTTGTCATGCGAGGAACATTACAATCCTTTCTGTTGCTCATCTAGCTCAGTTGATCTTTAAAGGTTGGTTGAGAGTGGTTTTTATTTCCGGTGGATGACTTTTTAATTGTGTAATTATAATCTTTTCACAAAATGAGCAGCGATGTTTAATTTCAAGAGTTAGCATTGCATAAATCACTTCTGGGCAAAATAAAACAACCTTTCAGTTATTCGCACATGATTGATTGATTGCCATTGTCAATTTGAAAGCCAGTGGCCAGGTTACCTTACCGGGTCAACATTTTAGCTTGACTTAAAAAGTGACGTGCTTATTAGTATTTTGCTGAAAGTGACAGTGGTAAAGGAGTTGTAAGTTTTAGTGTATGGTCTTGAAAATTAAAAAGAGTAAAGAAAATTTGATAAGTTCTACGTCATTGAAGACAGATGACTCATCTTTTACCTTAACTCTTAGTTCTTCAGGATCTTTGTACAGTCACTAAATATAGCGCAACTAATAGCTTGTCATAGCATTTATATGACTAACAGATAAATCAGTTTCAGCATTGATAGATGTTTTATATTAAATGTATTGATTTTCATTAAATATCCCTGCCTTAACAGTGTGTGCACTTAGGCTTGGGAAAGCTATGAAAAGAGAAAATGTCCTTGGTTTAAATTAAGTGAAAACATGTAGGGATACTGTCAAAAAAAATGTTGCATGTATATATTTTGGAAATTCACAGATTCTCCAAGTGAATGCAATATAATAAAATAAGCAAATCATGTATTACTTTCAAGTAATCCATAAGGTGTTTGTGGGATAAATGCGAGGCTTATTTTGACATTGAATTGTTTATTTTAATCTGCAGTTTTACCACAACAGTCTTGACTTTTAAGGGGAGGGAATGGTGTAGTGCTAATGTCACTAAACTAGTAATCTGCAGCCTTAGACTAATGTTATGGTGGCATATCCCACCATGACAAAAAGTGGAATTTCAATTTAATAAAATTTGCATTCAAGACTAGTCTAACCGTGAAATGTAACTTGATTGTCATAAAAACCTTCTTGTTCACTAATCTCCTTTCGGGATGAAAATCTGCTGTCTTTACCAGGTCTAGCCACAGCAGAGTGAACATCTCTTAACTGTCTTGTGAAATGGTTTAGAGAGACAGTCGGTTCATGGGCAATTAGGGATTGACAACAAATGCCCGTATCAATGCTATAATCCCATGCAAGAATAAAAATATTGTTTTCAAATTAATTTTGGTCCCTCTCTATCACTTAAATTTTTATCCCTTTCTTTCTGCTTTCAGTCTTAAATCTTTTCCATCTTGTTATTATTTCATAATTTTAAAATGTATGTTTTTAATTCCACATCTTAATCTATAGGAGCCTGCAAGTTTTGATAGTTTACTCCATCCTCTTTCTAATTCAAATACTTTCCACACACAATTATCAAAACAGTCTTCAGTGATTTTTTTGCAATATGACTGAGTTGTACTTTCATACCTTTAACATTCAAAATCCATAATTTAGTCTCTCACAATTGTGAGATAGACTATTTCACCTTATTTTTGTAGATAAGCTGGAACTTGGCTGACACCTATTGGCACCATCTTATTTGTCTTTGAACTAAATATTTGTATTGTTTAAAACCAAAGTTTTAACTTAATTTTGCTTTGATATCATTCACTTCATGAATGTACCTCATGTCAAAGGTTATTTATTCTGATGCCTTCCTTCTGATCCCATGTTTCAATGTTTTATATATGAACTGGTGGAAATGCTCAAAGACCACAAAATGAATCAATCTTCATTTTCAGAGTATAATGCTTGATTATTTTCTCTGGCTAGAGAGGACAAATAGTTTCTGGCTTAACAAGAATAGCTCAATCGTGAGATCTTAGAAGAACTGAGTTCAAATCAAAAGTTATCCTTTTGTTGAAGGCATTAATGAACTTATAGAAGTATTACCATGGTTAGATAGGGTTGACAGTGAGAACCTTTTTCCACGTATGGAGTCAGCTATTACAAGGGGGCATAGCTTTAAATTAAGGGGGGGTAGATATAGGACTGATGTTAGGGGTAGGTTCTTCACTCAGCGAGTCGTAAGTTCATGGAATGCCCTGCCAGTAGCAGTAGTGGACTCTCCCTCTTTATGGGTATTTAAGCGGGCATTGGATAGGTATATGGAGGATAGTGGGTTAGTGTAGGTTAGGTGGGCTTTGATCGGCGCAACATCGAGGGCTGAAGGGCCTGTACTGCGCTGTATTCTTCTATGTTCTATGTTACTGGAGGCTAATCATTGATGCGTGACCTTCCCAAGACTCTGCTCGTAATGCAACCATTTCATTGGTTCAGTCGTAAAGTCAAAAGTGGAGTTGTTTGCTGATGTCTCCATGAGCCCTAGCTTCATTCACAACTTTTCTAATAATGATTTACCCCATGCCACCTACATCAATTGGCACATAACACTGCACCACACCTATCAAGGAAAAATCCCAGTCATTGTACTCTGATATTCCAGAGTATAATATATCCTGAGTCCACAACCATCAAGATCTTAGAAATCACTATAGGTCAAAAACTTAACTTGAAGGGCAGAATTGTTTGTGTTGTTAGCCATAACTATCAAGGTTGCAAGTTAACAAAAGTAAGTACTTTTAAATGTGGCTCACATAATGGGAAGAAAACAACAATATATTGTTCTTAATAGTAATTAATAAATTGGAAGGCCAATACATACAGAAAAGAGAAGGAAACATAGGTCTATGTGTGGAGAACAGCTCAACGTAAGGGTCCAGTTTTAATGTAGTATAAGTTTGTAAAGATGAAAGGCTTTCAGGTAATTTTAGATGTGAATTTCTTTTCCAAATAAGCAAATTGAATTTTTAAATAAACACAGTAAATAACTGGAAAGTCTCATTCACTGTAAACATTTCACTCCTGCTAATACATTTTGTAGAATCACTTAAGATGGAAGGAAGTGATTTCAAATCTCACATGACCCAGGAGCTTTTGGTATAGACTTACAGAATTAGAGATGTGCGTATGTGCTCCCGTACTTCTGACTATAACATACTATATCATTTATACATAAGTGGTAAATAATACTCCTAGCTTATTAAAGTATGGACCGCTGCTGTTCTACCTCTGACGATTAACACCCCATACCCTCCCATCTGTTCCAAATTCTCTTCACACAAGACCTAATCGAGCAGTCTTCACTGGTGACCTGTCTGGACATGACAAGCAGGTGTCAACAGCTCATCTGCCCATTGAATGAGGCCCAATTCCAGTTCAAGGAACTTAATTCCAAGCTAGTACCTGACTTGCTGAGGAGTTAGGATAGGAGAAATTGAAGTGGAGCACTGGTGAAGGAAAAAGCAGGTCAACCCTAAACGATGCTGCACTGACCAATATAGCTCACTGAAACAATAGCATAGCAGTAAGGAAAGCTAACTGAACTGTTTTAACTTGTAAATCATATTAGATTTTTTATGCTAGAAGATAATGCCCAACATGTTAACACATATATATTCATCACACAAGTTTTAAAATATGTTTATTGCTCAATAGAGCTGTCATTGTTCAAACTGTAACCATCCTAGTAAATCATTGAATACTGTCCATTTTCATAACTAATTTTCTGTTCTCTGAGATTATCATGAAGCAGCCACATGTTCTTTAGTGATGTTATACAATTCTTTATTGCATTTATGCCATTTAAGTCCTTTTTAATTGTTGTTGTAGGTATCCGATTTGGTGATAATCCTGAATCAGAAGCGTGCAGTTGATGCTTTTGCAAAAGGGGGAAATCTCACATTAGGTGGAAATTTTACAGTCGCAATTGGGCCCATTGGCAGGTCAGTGGTTACATATTTATTTAGTATTAACAAGTAAGGTTTATATTCTTTCATCTTAATATTAACTTTAATGTAAACTTTTTCAAATAGTATTCTGCCCCTTGGATTTTTTCATATATAGTTTTGTTAATCTTGTGTTTATTTTACTGAACCTCTGAAAAACAACAAACTCATTTCTGTCAGATAATAGACTTAAATGGAAAGGAAAGTATGAAGTGACTACATTTGTTCAAATGTCAGTGTCCCATTTGTAAATATAAAAGAAAGCAACCTTGGTGCTCCCCGCCTCTGCCACCAACACTCTTTCTGATTTATGTCCAACTCCTGTTCTCTCTAAAGTCTTTGAACAAAAACATCTTTCACTAAAATCCAAGTTTGAATTACTCCAATCAAGTTTATAGTACTGAAACATATGCTTATTAACATCAGATGACTGTGAACATGGTAAACTATTCCTGCTCAACTTGTTTACAGCCTCTGACATGTTTGACCAGACACCAAGTTCCGCCAATATCCCCATTGTCTTTCGGCAAGCAGAAATGCACTTATCTGGCCTCATTCTTCTTTGTACAGCTGTTAGCAAAGAATCATCTGAAATGCCTTATCTTTCTGCTCTTACACTGTTATCTCTGGCATCTTCCAAAGTCTCCTCTCTTTTCATCTTGGCAACTTCATCCAAACTTTTAACAAGAAGTTCCATACGAATGCTCACAAAACTCAGCTCTGCCTCACCACCATTCTACCCTTGCCCCACACCCAGTTCTGCTCTGGGAAAAATGTCAGGGATAAGATGGAATTGAGAAATTAAATTTGGTGACCTCCATGTCCTTGCCTTCCCTGTCATAAAGTAGACAGGCAGGAGGCTGAAGGAACACAGCAAGCCAGGTAGTATCAAGATGTGAAGAAGTCAATGTTTTGGGTGTAACCCTTCTTCAGGACTGGGGTTGGGTGTAGGGGAGCTGCAGATAAAGGGGGTGGCAGGGACAGGGAGATGAAGGGGTTGAAGACAGGTAGAGGGTCCGATTTGGTTGGTCAATGGGAGGAATGAATTGGTTGGTGACAGGGAGGAGTGGACAGGAGGGGGTGGAGCTGTGAAGGGAGTCAGGGAATGGGAAGGGAGGTTATTTGAAATTGGAGAACTCCATGTTGAGTACTCCAGGCTGTAGGCTGCCCAGACGGAAGATGAGGTGTTCTTCCAATTTGCGGTTTGGTTCATTGTGGTAATGAAGGAGGCCAAGGATGGTCATGTCGGAAAGGGAGTGGGAAGGGGAATTAAAATGGACGGTGATTGGGAGGCCTGGTTGGCCCCTGGAGGCCCAGCTGAGATGCTTGGCAAACCGTTCCCTAACTTTACATTTGGTGTCCCCGATGTAGAGAAGACCACATCAGGAGCACCTGAAGGAGTAAACTAGTTTGGAAGTGAGGCAGGTGAATCTCTGTCTCACCTGGAAGAACTGTTTTGAGCCGTGGATGGAGGTGAGGGGGGTGGTGTACTGGCAGGTTTTGCATCTTTACCAGTTGCAGGAGAAGGTACCTGGGGATTCGGGGGTGCTGGTGGGGAAAGTGGCATTAACCACTGTCGAAGAGAACGGTCCTTGCAGAAGGCAGAGAGTGATGGTGAGGGGAAGATGTTCTTGGTGGTCTAGTCTAGCTGGAGTTGTGAACCAAACCGCAAATTGGAGAAACAACACTTCATCTTTTGCCTGGGCAGTCTATAGCCCGGAGGACTAAACATTGAGTTCTCCAATTTCAAATCTCCCTTCCCAGCCCCTCCCCCTACCTTCCACTCGTCCCTGCCACCAACTGGATTCATTCTTCCCATTGACCAACCAGATCATACCATCTACTTGTCTTCACTTATCCCCACTTCACCATCCTGCCCCAGCTATCCCCTTTATCTGTAGTTCTCCCGACACCCAACCCCAGTCCTGAAGAAGGGTTACACCCAAAAACGTTGACTTCTCCACTTCCTGTTTCTGCCTGGCTTGCTGTGTTCTTCCAGCTTCCTGTCTGTCTACTTTGGATTCCAACATCTGCAATGTTTTTGTCTCTTCCTTGCCTTAAAGACCACATGAGATATAGATTTCTTTGTCTAAGTATTTATTCATGCATACACAGGAGGTGTACACATCAAGGACGGTGCACAACTCTCTGAAAACAATGGTTCTACTCTTTTTACAATTAACAGGTTTCCAATAAAAAGTTATACACTCACACACTTATCTCTATCTAACAGTGTTCATTCTATTTTACATTCCAAATTAGTATACGAGATTATACTATCCAATCATATTCAAATTTGTACACATGATTGTAATACTTAATGAAATTATTAAAAGTTTATGTGCATAAAGTATCCAATAAAATAAATACATCTTCACATCTACTGACTGTAAATCCTCAATTTATGATTGTCAAAGCTCTCTATTGTCTCTTACCCCCTTTCCGTGTAAAGTGCTGCCATTCATCACACCTTCCCCTCTTCTCCCATCCTTTCAGCATTCCAAAATGGCCATTCCTTCCAACCTCCTGGTTCATTCCTCATTGACATCGCTCCTGATACCTCAGTGCCTTCCCATTTTAACGATGCAACACCTGTCCTTTCACTTCCTCCCTTCTCACCATCCAGCACCCCAGATACACCTCCCAAGTGAAACTACAATTGACTTGTTTAAATTTAGTTTATCATATTTATTACACACATTACACTCTACCCTTCATTGGTGCGACATCAGCATAGATTTGGAACCTGACCATTTCGTGGAATACTTCTGTTTTGACCCATCGATGCCTGTACCAGATGTCTAAATTAGCATCTCTCCAAGTGAGGTTCTCTTTCCTTCTCCTTTTAACCCTGCACATTTCTCCTTTCCAAATGGCAATCTAATTCTCTTCTCAATGCCTTGGTTGAACCTACCTCTATCATAATCTCAGGCAATGCATTTCAGAGCCCATGTGAAAACATTTTCCTCATATGATCTCTGCTGCTTTTTTACTAGCTATTTTAAATCTGTGCCCTCTGATTCTCTATCCTTTCACAAGTGGGAACGTTTTCTCACTGGTCTGTCCAGAGGTTCAAAATGTTCCCATCAATAGTAAATGCAAAGAATAGCAGTCTGAGATAAGAGGAGCAGCGAGCAGTTGGTTATGCAAGAAATATGATTAACTGAGTGGAGAGGGTTTTCATCATATTCTTGATTTAATATATGTAACCGTTATAGATTCCTATCTCTTAGTCTAAACTGTTTCCTGACTTGAAAGAGCATTCAAAGACGCACCCTGCCTGTTATGATATACCTCCTTCATTTTGTCTTTTGCGCTTTCATTCTCCCACCACTCGTATGTTCCTTTTTATCAGGACCACTGTCAGTTGCTGGTCCATTGAGTATGCTCATTTGCTTTTCCTTCCACTCCTTTGATGCATTGTTTTGTCCCCCAACACTTTTGATCATTGATTCTGTTTTCAATATGTTCTTGGTCAGCAAATTGTTCACATTAAGAATTTCATGAGTAGCCTTTTAAGTTGCCTAATGGGTTACTTACATACCAAAAACAAGTCATGTCCTTCTGTAAATCAGTTATTCCCATTGGAATAATACAAATATGTAAAAGGAGATCTGCTTCAATGTCTGAATCATGTTTCATACATTTGTATTCCACTTTTAATCTGCTTTAAACTTTAAAGGGCATGATCAGAATTAGCTTTCTTTCTCATTTTTTTTCAATTACTCAGTTACATCTTAAGCATTCCTGTAGAATTGTACAGTGCTTGGAAAGTTAAACTTTTATCAATTATATTAATTTCAACAGTAGAAATGAAACTGGAAAGATAAATAATACATATGCTTCATAGTCTTAAAATAATTGTTTTATCTGATTTTTTTACTGCCTGAGCATCACTGGGATACTGGACAAAAACAAATATCCAGTGGGTAAGATCACTTCATAGAACCCCCTCCCTTTTTCTCACATTTCCGAGATAAAGCCACTGGATAAAGGCACATGTCTTAGTTTAAACAATTAAAAACCTTAATCTTGGATATATTTACTTTTCATTATGCAGATAACGAAAAGGTTTGCATTTTGCTAGGTAAATGTTACTTTAATATCATAATTTAATCCCTATACACAACTGATTTTGAGGAGAATTTTTAGTTTTTCTCAAGATTTTTAAAATCATCTCTCATGTAAAATGTGTTCAGCGAGGCATTTTTGCTAGAAGACCTGGTTTCAATGTGAAGTCTTGACTATGTTTAACTTTGAAGGAAGAAAATGTAAAGTAAAATAATAACAGTAATTCCATTGCTTCTTAACTACATGGGGCAAGTTTGCATTGCATTATCAGTTTCATCATTGTTTTCACCTTTTGATTTTCCACTTTTTCCTTTCGATTAAAGCTTATTACATGCCAACTTTATGATGATTTTGCAATTTAAAGTAACAGGTGTGAAAATCACTTCAATTAAACAACAATTGTAAAGCTGAGGTTTCAAAGAAATATTGGAAAGAGGTATGAGGGAATATAGTTTTAAAGTATTTAGGAAAAACAATTATAATTTGAGATCAAGCCAATTAAAGATGCTAGCACTGAAGTTGAATGTAGAGAAAGGATGCAAAGAATGTAGCATTCATTAGAATAAAGTGGCATATTGACAGGGTTGGAGAAAGTTCCAGAAATATGAAAGCACAAGGCTTGGAAGGACTTGAAGGTCAGAACAAGGAATTAAATTTGATGGAACAAGACAAGTAAATAGAAGTTTAGATTAGATTACTTACAGTGTGGAAACAGGCCCTTCGGCCCAACAAGTCCACACCGCCCCGCCGAAGCGCAACCCACCCATTCCCCTACATTTACCCCGTACCTAACACTACAGGCAATTTAGCATGGCCAATTCACCTGACCTGCACATCTTTGGACTGTGGGAGGAAACCGGAGCACCCGGAGGAAACCCACGCAGACACGGGGAGAATGTGCAAACTCCACACAGAGAGTCGCCTGAGGCGGGAATTGAACCCGGGTCTCTGGCGCTGTGAGGCAGCACTGTGCCACCGTGCCGCCCCAAGTTCTTAACAACTGTGATAATGCAGGAGCAAAATTTTGCTGCATCAGTATTTGGTGGTATTTTGGGCAGACTGTAGTTATATGAAGCGCTGATGAGTTTTGGACAAGTTGAAAAGTAGGAATTAGGAACAAGGTAAGCTTCAGAGGAATTGAGCCAGCCACAGACAATGAAAGGTTGTTTTGGGTGGAAGAGACTGGTTTTGCACATGTAGAAATAGGCTCTTGATGGGGGCTGAAACATGTGGTTTGAATCCTAACTCAATTATCAGACGGAACTTCATGATTTTGTCTTGAACATGTAGGTAGAAAAGAGGTTCCTGGAGTAGTTTTCTGGCAGAAACGGTATAAGATAGAGTTTGTCTTGATTATCTTGAGTTGATGAAAATTCTTGCTGATCCGTGACTTCATGTCAAATGAGGAGTTCAATAGCAATGTAGAGATAAAGGTGTAGTCACCAGTGGTGAAGTTGAAGTGGAATTGGGATTTAATTTATAGCAGTAAATCAAATTAGTGACATTATGATGGTATCTTATTATCCTTGCCAACTTTGAAGTTTTTATGAAACTTTATGTTAGCATTATGACCCCGATATAACACTTAAATATTATTAAATGGGAAAATTATATTCCATAAGTCCTCATCTTTCAAAAACAGTGATTTTTTTCATTAATAGAATAATGTGCATTTGTATAGCAATTTTTTAACTCTTTGAATAGTGCCACGGAATATTTTACATCCATCTGATAGAGTAGCTGGCCTCCTAGTTTAATATTTCATTGTAGGTATTGGCAATATTGAACTGTGTGTGTAGCGGTGTGACGAGCGGTGTCCCGCAGGGTTCGGTGCTGGGGCCACAGCTGTTTGCATTATATATTAATGATTTGGATGAGGGAACCGGGGGCATTCTAGCGAAGTTTGCCGATGATACAAAGTTAGGTAGACAGGCAGGTAGTACTGAGGAAGTGGGGAGGCTACAGAAGGATCTAGACAGGTTGGGAGAGTGGTCCAGGAAATGGCTGATGGAATTTAACGTGAGCAAGTGCGAGGTCTTGCACTTTAGCAAAAAGAATATAGGAATGGACTACTTTCTAAATGGTGAGAAACTTAATAAAGCCAAAGCACAAAGGGATCTGGGAGTGCTAGTCGAGGATTCTCTAAAGGTAAACATGCAGGTTGAGTCTGTGATTAAGAAAGCGAATGCAATGTTGTCTCTTATCTCAAGAGGGTTGGAATATAAAAGCAGAGATGTACTACTAAGACTTTATAAAGCTCTGGTTAGGCCCCATTTGGAGTACTGTGTCCAGTTTTGGTCCCCACACCTCAGGAAGGACATACTGGCACTGGAACGTGTCCAGCGGAGATTCACACGGATGATCCCTGGAATGACAGGTCTAGCATATGAGGAACGGCTGAGGATACTGGGATTGTATTCGTTGGAGTTTAGAAGATTAAGGGGAGATCTAATAGAGACGTACAAAATAATACATGGCTTTGAAAAGGTGGATGCTAGAAAATTGTTTCTGTTAGGCGAGGAGACTAGGACCCGTGGACACAGCCTTAGAATTAGAGGGGGTCATTTCAGAACGGAAATGCGGAGACATTTCTTCAGCCAGAGAGTGGTGGGCCTGTGCAATTCATTGCCACGGAGTGCAGTGGAAGCCGGGACGCTAAATGTCTTCAAGGCCGAGATTGATAGGTTCTTGTTGTCTAGAGGAATTAAGGGCTACGGGGAGAACGCTGGCAAGTGGAGCTGAAATGCGCATCAGCCATGATTGAATGGCGGAGTGGACTCGATGGGCCGAATGGCCTTACTTCCACTCCTATGTCTTATGGTCTTATGGTCTTAATGTGCTTGAGTTTCTGGAATGGGCCTGGAACATGTTGACTCAGATATACAACTGAACGAAGTCTAATGCCACTGTGACTAAACAAAACCTGCAATAGTACCTACTAATGCATTTTTCAAATTGCTTTACTGTATCATTAATACATATTTTACCAGATGTTTATTGTTTTCAGAAACTTAGAGGGAGATGTTGCTGTTAGAAGTTCAGCTGCTGTCTTCACCTACTGCAAGTCACGTGGGTTGTTTGCTGGAATATCATTAGAAGGATCTTATTTGATTGAAAGAAAAGAGACAAATCGCAAGTAAGTTGTAATTAGAGCTAAGAAGTGTTCTTTACTTGATTTAAAATGTGTCAGAATCATATCACGTATCATAGAAAAATAAAATTACATTTATGTTGACACACTACCGAGTCATAGAATGCAGGTTGTGTTTGGATCTTATCATGTGATGAGTAAGCAAGTCCAGAAGGAGATGTAAGAGAGACACCAAGTGGTGACAAAGCACATAACTGGCCTGACTTTTTCACAAATCTCAACTTCGGCTGTTTAAAGAGCAATATCCACATTCCCGATATGTTAATTGCATTGATATAACTTGTGGATTTGTATAATATATCTTGTAACATCTTGTATATTTCACATATATTTTCATCTAACACTGTCTATCTTTGTATGTGTATGTCTGTGTGTATGCACATAAAACATTTGATGCGGAGAGGTTGATGTACTGCAGCTATGGCTGATCAGGAAACAATCCCACTTTCTGCCCCTCAAATCCATACCAGAAGGATTTAGAAATTTATAATCAACCTGTTTGGCTGCAGTTTAGCACAATTTCTGTGGCCGTTAAGTTCTGAAGTGGAAAGCTTCAGGCGTAGAAGTAGGGACTATATGATTCTCCTCGTCAGCTCTAAATCCAATCTGCGATTTGCATACTCTACCATTGGTATGGTGGGTGGTCTCTTACCAATGGATGAGCTATCTGCAGGTTTTCATGCTACTACTGGTAACTACCTCTGCAGATTCATAGAAATATAGAAACATAGGAAATAGGAACACGAATAGGTCATTTGGTTCTTTGAGCCTGCTCCATTTTTCAACATGATCATGGCTGATCATTCAGTTCCATTTTTCAACATGATCATGGCTGATCATTCAGTTCAGTACTCTGTTCCTACTTTCACACCATACATTTTGATCCCTTTGAGCTCTAAAAGCCACATTAATCTCCGTTTTGATCCAACAAAGTCACTCAATGTGTTTGGAGTTGAATCATTTTGGTCAATCACAAGCCAAACTTGGCAGTGAGTTGATGGGCGTTTTTGACCTTCAGGGATGCTTTGAAGAAGCCCTTTTGCTGCAGTCACAATCAACTCTGGGCAGAGCAATTGCTTTGGGAATTTATCATCAGGTATACATGCTCCATGTCCTGCCCAGCACAGCTGGTTCTGAGTGATTAGTGCTTCACTGATGGACAAGCTGTTGGACTATCTTTCTTGGCAAGGGATTTGAGCATCTTGCAAAGGCACCGCTTTTGCTATTTCTGTAATTGCTGTCAGGTACCTCCTGTGGGTTGTCCAAGTTTCCAAAGTTAACAAAGAAAATTAACACTTTTTATTGACTCATACATGACTTATGGGGTTTACATATTCACAAAATGTTTCATTAATAATAATAATGAACTCATTCCACACTGCAATAATATTTGTTCTAAGAATAAATAATTTTTGATATACCACCTTCACTTAAAATGTATTAAATGGAGACATCTCCAAACATATTTCTGCTAGAATACAATTTATAAACCATCAATTGATTTGAAAGATCTAGTCTGGAATATGTCTTTTGCAGGCACAGCCTACACAATTGATCATGAGCCAAGGTCAAAATTATGAGAATCCAGTGCCTGCAAAAGACTTATTTAAAACTAGATCTGTTGAATCCATTCCTGGTTTACAAATCATGTTGTAATAGAAGGATATTTGGAGATGCTTTCTATTTTAATTGAAAAACTGTATCAAAAATTATTTCTTTTTGAGTTTGTGTTTATTATGTTGACACTTCAAGGCTCAAATTGTATTTATTTTAGAAGGAGGCAGGCACATTTTAATTGTTTAATCATATCAAAATATTTGATATGCTAATAAACAGATTAATGTACACCAATAGAAGTAGGAGTTGATTCAGCTTGCTTTTTCCTTCATGTAAGTTTAGTGGAAAACTCCAGTAGAGGCTGAGATTTTTCATTCCTTTGACAATTCTGTTGAAGACAATTGCAAATGACAAGTCTCTCGCACTGACAAGCCAATCCCTTTCATCAATGTGGATGGGAGCGTTTATAGTACCTTTTCCCTCCTTCAATTAATTGTCCGTGACCATTTGCAACTAATTGTTTTAGGACTGCAGCACTTAGATCTTATCACTTCCGAGAATACTCAGCTCTTCCTTTAAGCTTCTGCTGTTTAGTATGCATGTACTCTTGTGTTGTAGCTGCACCAGTTTGACATCACATTTTTAGATCATCTGATGATTTTTGTGGCATGCCCTTCTGCATTGCTCATTGAAACAAGGTTGGTCCTCTGGCTTGATGGTGAATGTCAAATCAAATATACCCTGAACTATGAGGTTACAGGTTGTTGTAGAGTATGGTTCTGATGCTGATTGCCTAACCTATCATGGGGTCGATTAACTCCATTGAATGAATGGCTGGTTTGCAATGCAGAGTGATACCAAAAGCATGGGTTCATATCCTGTATCGTCTGAGGTAAACGTGAAGATCTTGCTTTCTACATTTTTACCTTTCTCTTGAAGCGTGGTGACCTTCAGATTAAATCCATCACCAGTCATCTCCCTGTAATGAGGGAGCAGCCCAATGTTCCTCTGGGACTGTGTCGATTTTACCTTAAAGATACGAGTGTGTGTCCAGTTTTGAACTGTTATATTTATCCTGAGACAATCCCAATTAGCATGGTATTAGTGTGATACAGCCTGATGGAAAAACACTCAGTGTGAAGATGGGTTTTCATCTTTAATGTAAGAGTAATGGTTACTCCTATCAGTACTAACATGATTTGATGTTTCTACAATGGCATTATTGTTGAGGATGAGGCCTAAAAAGTTTTTACCTAGTGTTGGTTCTTTTATTTCTGGCAAGCACACTCATGTTCTCCAGGGGTCTTGAAGCTAGGCCGTCCAGCAATCAATTAACTTGATTAGTAGTAACATTGCTGAGCTGCTTTTGGGGAATGACATTGGTCTCCCACCCAGAATACATTTCACATCCATGTGACTCATTGTGTTTCCTCGAAATGAGTGGTGTTCAGCTGGAAGAAACTTTGATTCCATTGAGCTTCACAGCATCAGATTAAAAGACAGTGTTGAAGACTCCCAGAATCATCTTATTCAGTTATATACCATCCCTGTCTTGCCTGCATGGTCACGCCTTTTTGAGTGCAATTTCCCAAATTTTGGGCAGAGCAGAAATGCTTCCTCCAGTATATAGGGTATTGATCTTTCCTTCAACTTTACTCCTCAGGGACAGTTTCTTCTTACATGTTATAGTGTACCTAATTCAGTCTATATAACACAACTTAATGCTGTGGGCATCTTTCTTAATGTAAGAGTAAATTTATGAATTGAATTATTTTTATTTCTCTTTGTCTTGATATTATTTTTGTGTGAATGTGCCCGTACTTGAAAAATAAACACTTGAAAAAAATGGGGACAGGGTAAGTTTTGTGGATTTTTTGTGGAAAAGAGCGAAGTAGAAAGTTCTTTCATGGAACTACTGAACATGAACTGGACCAAATGACTTGCTTTGGTACTGTACATTTCTATGACTTGTGCTTTCTTACTTATCTGAACTGACATGTGACGTGACAGTTAGCTCTAAATTTTTAAGAAGCTATTAATATATTGTAGCACATGCTTATAATGTACTGAGAGAGTCTTAGGTTGTCATTGTAAAATGGTTTTACATTAATGTAGTGAATAAAAGTAGAACAAACAGTGTAAGGCAGAATTTACTAGTCTAAAATATCTTCATCCATCACAATTTTGTTTACATAGGTTTTACTGCGAAGACATCCGAGCATGTGCAATTTTGTATGGCGATGTTGAGCCTCCAGCTGTGGCCCATGAGTTGTATGACATACTGGATACATTTAATGAACAATACCAGAAGGAAGGACAACGTGGAAATAAGAAAAAAGTAATAAGAGCACAAGCAAAGGTTTGTGTTACATTTTCTCATGTACAAAATTGGAGTGCATTTATTAGTTAGCTCATGTGAAACTGGTCTTACATTTGTGTGTTAATTAATAAGTGAACGACAGACACAACAGTTTGTTACTTAAATCCAGACTTGACCTTTACTGAAGTGTTCTTCAGCAAAGTCTTTCCTGGTCAATTAGCTTCAGCTGATTCTCCACATCTTTGAAATTATATACATCGCTGTGCATCCTTGATATTTCTGAATCATGGATTGTATCAGATTTTAATTTTTTCTGAGTTTATAGTAATCTGGGGTACCATTTTTATTAATTGCTGAACATTTCCTTATAAATTTCCATTGTCAAACCAATATTTGGATTGTTTTTGATATGTTTTCTTTAGCCCTATTGTACTTCTGTGTTTTATTTTTAAGTATTAATATTATACTGTTAACATTATTACCATCCTAAGTCATGTTATCCTTCATTGTTTTAAAGAAACAATTGTCCAGGAAGTTGAACTTGCCAGTTGACCAGATTTGAATTTTTGTGGATGAATACACCTGACAATTTTCCACTTTGTCAGCTACTAAACCAATTTCTGTTTGTTTGGGGGGTTTGGGGCTAGATGCAAAGTCTAAAAATTAGAGGCAGACTTTTCATTGAAATTAATGAAGACTTCTACAGATAAGGAATGGCAGATATTGGAATTTTCAAAATCAATGTTAGATCAACTATTCATTGTCCATTTGTATGAAAGGATTTTGGTTAAGGGCAGATATATTGAGTTAGGATACAGATCAACCACAATCTTGGTGACTGAACAGGCTCACTGAGCTAATTAGCTTATCCCTGCTTCTAGCTACCATTATAAAAACGATGATACCACGGACTATAAGCCTTCGCTATATTTGATGTGCTCAGTAATTTCTTGTTATCATGTGGAGTAAATCAAATTGGCTAAAGACTGACATCTCTGATGGGAACCTGAGAGATAAACTGAGATAACTTATAGACTTAAATGTTTAGGCTGAAGATGGTTGAAAATTCTTCAGCTTGCCTTTTGCCCTCATGTCCTGGGCTTCACCATCACTGGGAATGTAAGTGTTTGTTCTGACCAACCTCATCTTTGTATTTTAATTCTGCAGGCCAAAGAATCACAAAAGTGCTCACCCAGACCACAACGTATGCAGCCATCCATGAATGGAGGATTAAGAGGTATCTCTTATATGTATATCGTATGTTTAATATCTTGTCTTTCAGCTTGCCTTTCATGTCTTGGGAAGAAGAGTGTGATCAATCCCAATGAAGCATGTTTTTTATAAACTGTGCTTTGAGTTCATAACTCAGACTGACATACCCTCTACATTGCTGCATTGTGACAACTGCAGACCTTCAGATGAGATATTAAACTGACGACGTATCTGGCTTCACTCAGGGAATATTAATGATTTTTGTCCCAGTATTTGAAGTATTGTGTTATGATATTCCAGCAACGTGTACTTCATTCCATACCACTGAAAATTTGATGGTTTGATCTTTCACAGTGGAGTTGTTTATGGGTCATTATTGGCAGCAAATAGATGCATTTGCTTCTGCAACTCTTAAAACAAAAAAGTAATTTTGTGTTAAAATAATTCAGTTTGTTTTAGAGTAAAAATGAGCAGATATTACAATAATGCTGGAACTTGCACCATAGTCAATTATGGTTGGAACAGTACTTCTTCCTATAGGACGAAACCTAATCCACATATCATTTCTTGGTGTATTAATATATTTATGTACAGTGGTGTACCTAATATTTTCTTAAAATTTAAGGTATGATGATTATGTTAATGGAAGTTAAGTAAATATAAATATTTGGGTAATCACCATTATTCTGTTATGTATTAAATTGCAATACTCTGTCTCCCACAATGTATTGCTTCCTCCCCATAAGATGTAAAGGTCTTAACTATAAGTTTTGAAGATCATTTTTTAAGTTTTACTTATAGTATCTTGAAACAATTTAATATAACAAATTGGCATGCTTGGATATAGCACAACAAATACTTCATGTAAAGCACAGTTTGCTCTCTTTTAATACCAATAAACACAATTTGTAATTCTGCACTACACTTAATGCAAGACTGTACCTCAATAAGCATTGGGTTGAAGAGGGCAAAATTCCTAAAAATGTTCCCCCTTCAACTATTTGTCCAACTTTTTTTTTTACATAAGTTATTGCTGAATCTTTTTCCAGTATACTTTCTACATATCAGGTCATATCAACTTGTTGGGCTTATAAAACAAAACTCACCTCTCTGCATCTTCTACCAATTTCCTTATATCTGTGTTTTCTTGTTACTCATTCTGCTGCTGCTGAAAATTGTTTATTTTTCTCCCCATAAAACCCTCCATGGCTTTGAATACATATATTAAGTCTCCTCTCTCAGTCTCTCTGCTCTTGGGCAATTAACCCCAATTTCTCTATTTTGTTTGGTGACTATGGGAGCAAGCTAATGTTTTCCTTATTGGCCAACAAAAGGAAGCCACAGTTGTAATTTGTTACCATGTACAGCATTGCTATGAATGTAAATCACTTGTCAGTAAAGTATGATAACACTAATGGAACGGAGCACCTGTGATAGATCACTATAGCCGTGGATGTCATTGGAATGAGAGGTCAAGATTGTGTCATGTGCTTGAATGCTGAGTTTGGGGTTGCTGTCCAGTACACCTGCACTACCCTGTGCCACGGGATGTGGCGCTAGATTGATGTTTCTGCTGAAGGTGGTTCTGGATGAACTGTGGTCAAGTCGAGTGACAGTGTCAGGGCCTGCAGAACAGCCTCTGTGGCTGTGGGATGGTGAGGCCCAAGACATGGATTAGGCACTGGACCTCTGCCCGGACACAGAGCATGCACCATCTCATTAGCTGTGGGAAGCTCTGAATGAAAGTCAATGACTTAACTTTTAAAAATAAAATAAAGAGCTGCAGATGCTGGAGATCTGAAACAAAAACACAAACTGCTGGTAATTGCCAGCAATTTTTGGTTTTGTTTCATAACTTAAAAAGGCTTCTGGACAGCAACTGGGTGAAGAAATGGCAGGCTCATGAAACGACAAGCCATCAATAATGAAGAAATGAGAAACTTGGTGTCTGAGGAGTGGAGGGGTCATATAGAAATGTTAATTTGGGCCAAAAATTAAAGATGTCAGCCTCTTCACTATATGGTTTTCTCTCTCTCGCTTGCTCTTTCAATACTCACCTGTGCCAAAAAGCCTCCTATATATCTCTGTAAAAGAAAATGCCCGCAGTAGCTTAGAGGTCATGCTAAGCTATTCTCTGTAACCAAATAGCTGACAAGCAGACAGTCAGCAATTGGGTCCCAAGCACTACTTTGAGCAAATTGGGTATCAGTAAAGTCCTGAGATTTTGGATTTTTCTTACAAGTTCACGAGTGAGGTTGAATTTGGCTGAGAAATCACAACTCCGTTGTAGAGCATTGGTATATCTGTTGAGACTGGTTTATTTGTGGAGCCTGTACAGATGGATTTTGTTGAGACACTAACACCAACCAAACAGTATGCTCCACCATATGGGTTCAAATATTATTGTAGTTATAACTTGTTAGTCTAATAATTTGTAATATAGTGAATCCTGACTGGCTGATTTTCTTCTATGATTTAAAGCAGAGCAGAATCCCAGGACAGAATCTTCTGCTTTGTTTAGTGGTGAGTTTGTTGGCAGGAAGGGTATTTAATGAGGCAAGTGGTGGCATACCTGACATTGGCATCTTCTCTCTTCTATGAGAATTTAGTTCAAGGTGGGAAGGGTTTCTTACTCTGCTGCCTATTTAGGCCCTTAAATGGTTAACTATTGGCTACTTAATGTCTCATGCCACCACCACTGGGATTAATGCAGCTTCAGACAGGCCTGTTTATCATGTGGCATGTAGAGCAGCTGAAACATGTACAAGCTTACCACCTTAGGCAGTTGGTCAGAGAAACAGTGTCTGATTGAGGGACTAGACATTAGGAAGTTGGGCGAAACCTGCTGAGAGCAAGTGCCTGCCACTCCTGCCAATCTCCTGTCTCAACTACTTTTGACCCCCATTGTGTAAACTCCCCCATTCATATTACTTATCTGTGACCACTTTTACTCTGAAATCTTGTGACTTGGTGATTCCAGTGGAAAGCCAATCGAGTTGTCTTGTACTTGATCTGCTCGATATGAGAGTGGGCAACATTCTAGAAAATTTGTTTTAATACTGAAGATGCGACTAACCTTGTATAGCGTTGGAATATGACATATGCGATAGCTTGTTTCCTTCTGGGGAAGAAGTACAAAATATTAACGTCAACTTGTATTTATTTGTTTATTTAATATGAAATACGCCCGAGGCACTACACAAGATCACTGAGTCAAAAAAAAAAGAAACATCAGAAAGTGATATGACTGAACAAGTGACAAACTAGGATACTTATAGAGGTGGAGTGTTTGGATAGCCAGTGACCACTCGCGGTGTTTGAATGGAATTTAGTAAAAGAATCAATATAGGCAATGATTTTGGATAAATCAATATCTTTGGAGGACGGATGACAAATACTCAACCGGAAGAGGTCGGGATAGTTTGCTCTGAAGATGAAGAAGACATGGGTAAAAGTTTTTACTCATGATTTGCTAAGAAGGAAGTGATGTTATGGAGTGGAAGGGGCTTATGTATTGGAGAGGATATGGGGTCCAAAATTCAGCTGTGCATCACATAAGATGCGGAAATTACAACCAGTATGGTTCAACTTTGGATAATTGCCAGGAGGGAAAATACTATTAATGCTATATGGAAGAATTTTGAGGTGCAGCTGAAAGGAACAGCGCTAGTCATCTGTATCTAAATGGAGGAAGTTGAACCCCATCCAGAATATCAGATGCAGCCTGAAATGGTAGTTAGAGAAATATTAGTGATGACAGTCAGTGGTGTATCTGGTTAACATCATTACACATGTGGGACCTGACCTCATCTCTTCAGATGATATTGCCAAGGGGCATCAAATAATGTGGGACTTATATTGTTGGAATCCACATTTCTGCAGTCTAATTAGATTGGATTGCTTTGATTCTTAACATCCATGAAGTTTCTATTAGTTTTGAGGATCCTTCATTCTGGGTGATTGACATTGATTCAAATAGTATACCACATTGGAATATACCTGAACCTATGATATTATTTTCCTTTAACACAACATACAACAGTGAGAAAATGTGTGTTAAACTAATGAGTGAATTGTTATCCTGTCTATTGCTGAAAATTCTATTAATAATTCAGTTTTGTTGTTTTATAAAATTATCCAGAATATTGACTTAAGCAATTTAAAACTGTTAACAGAAATGTATTAATTAAATTTACAAAAGTTGGATTATCAAATAGTTTGTAATAAATGACTTTGAACTTAAAGAACAGACTATATGTTAATTTAAGTTAAATAGGAGTGTAACAATGAAATGGATTGTGCTAATAATTTGGTAAGACACAAAGCAGTTCTACTTTTAGTAACAATATATTAACTGTGCAGCATTTTCCATAATAATTGGTCAAAAAACCTTTGGAAGCATGAGTCCCAGTCATCCCCCACCACTTACTGAAATGATCTATCAATTTAAGTTATTAAAAATCATCCTAATGTACCTGCCTCTGTCTCGTGGGTCTCTTTTATTGTCATCACGAAAATCTCTTTGCTTTTTGAGATGCTGCCTACTGGCTCTTGTATGTGTTTACATGGCACAGAACAACAGCTGACATGAATGCTAATCAGCTGCTCGTCTGCTTCCAATCCTCGATGCATGCTGCCGGTGGATAGAACTGACTGCTCATGCTTTTATCACTTTTTAATAGGTGTCACTTCTCAGAATGGAAATTTTAGAATAGCTTTTTCTTGTCCTCCCATTTTACTGGAACATTAAAGACATTTGTAGCAATGCCAGATAACTTTAGATCAGATCAATTATTTCAACACAACAGATTATTTATGAAACCCTTCTGCTTGGTACTGGCTAGTACTACTGTAAAATTTCTGGTAAAAGTTAATACTTGAAATGTAACGCTGTTCGACTCTTCACAGACCTTCTGAATTTCTTGCGGTGTTTTCTGTTTTGATTGCAAATTTAATTAACATCTTTTGGAAATTGGGTAATTTTGCTAAAACACCAAACATTCCTTAATAAGATAAAGTTAAAAATCACACAACACCAGGTTATAGTCCAACAGGTTTAATTGGAAGCACACTAGCTTTCGGCGCGTCGCTTCTTCATCAGGTGGTAGAGCAATGCTCCGAAAGCTAGTGTGCTTCCAATTAAACCTGTTGGACTATCACCTGGTATTGTGTGATTTTTAACTTTGTACATCCCAGTCCAACAATGGCATCTCCAAATCATTTATAATATAAAGGAGTGTTGACTCCAGCAGGATTAAAGGAAATTGGAAAAAAAGAAATACTGCACACCACTGAGCAAGATTAGAGTTCTCCATTTTACCTTGAGTTAAAATTCAGCCCACCCAAATACAAGATTCTTGTTTCAATGTTTCTGATTATTTCGTTGGTGACGTCAGTATGTAGCCATATCATAAAAGAAACCTGATGATTTCCACATTGATTCCTAATCTATATTAAGGTAGCTGTAGAGTGGAGCTATTAGCCTTGGTGTTCTTGGACTATGGTAAAGAATGACAGCCCACATTCCCATTTCAAGTGCTATTCTCTGACTTCCAGGGGAAAGCCTTGGTAAAAATACTGTGTGAAAATATGATTCGGCTTAAAATGTCAACATTTGCAACGTAGACTAGTATGTAATGGTTGTTTGGGAGAAGTAGCTGATGAATACCTGTAAATGTGCAACTTGTTTTGTATTTACTAGGTAATCACTTTCTTATCAGAATGACTGAGGATGCCTGTTGTGGAGATTAAATGTCAGGTTGGTGTTAAATGAGAAAAGGAAACTCTTCTAAAAGTGCATAAAAATATATTATATGCTCAATTTTTCCTCCATCTCGTTATTGCTATAACTGAGAGGAGCAGCATTTAGTTTTTCAGTGCAATCCCCTCACCATGATCGACATAAATTTCCTTGTAAAAAGGATCTGAGACAGAAGTACACAGTTTGTTTTTCTCTTCCAAGTCTAGACTATCGAACATAAGAATAAATCTTATTGCGTGAGTTGTCAGTGCTGTCTCACAGCTGTGAAAAGGTCCACAACTCATCAACTGTGTGAACTCAGATTAGTTCTGTTAGATCATCATGAGTGAAAGCAGGCCTATATCAGTCTGCCATTCTCAAGAGAACCAGTTTATTTTGCAGAACTTTTTGAAATGTAATTAGCTACCAAATAGTAATTCACAATTTGCACATTTTGAGTTTAATGTATCTCTCCAATTCATTGGCTGACTCTAAATTGAGAAAATTAAATATTTAAGCCTAACAAATAACCATTTAATTGTTCCATTTTAATAATTATTTGGAAGACCTATAACTAATGGTATGAATGGTAACAATTGTTGAGTTCGGCTTGCGTTCCTGCTTTATGTTAATTTGTAAAATTGTTCGCATGTTTAAAAAAATGTTAAAACAGTTAGAGTCTAAGTTTAACATTCTATGAAGGATCAAGAGAGTCTTTCCACAACTCAATTGGTAGTATTACTGCATCTCAATCAGAAAATTGAGAGTTCAAGTCCCATAGCATAAAATGGAAGCTGAAAATTCAGTACAGTACTGAGTGCTGCACTGTTGGATGTGCCATCTTTTGGAATGAGACATCTACTCTTACGAATGAATGCCAAAGATCCTAAAGTGCTGTTTAGAAAAAGGAGCAGGATCATTATCCGTTGTTCTTGACTAACCTTTATCCCTCAATCAAAACCACAAACACAGATAATATGGTATTGTCACATTGCTGTTTGTTGTACAGGGATGTGCAAAACCTGTTTGCCATCTCTCCTACATACAACTGACTGGCTATTTCAAAAGTTTACCAATTCATAAGAAATTACCATTCTTGAAGCTCTGCTTCTTTAGAAAGAATGATTTGTGTTGGTGAATCAGAAACTTTACAGGAAAATATTTATTTTTGATTAATTAGATTAGATTAGATTAGATTAGATTAGATTACTTACAGTGTGGAAACAGGCCCTTCGGCCCAACAAGTCCACACCGCCCCGCCGAAGCGTAACCCACCCATACCCCTACATCTACATTTACCCCTTACCTAACACTATGGGCAATTTAGCATGGCCAATTCACCTGACCGGCACATCTTTGGACTGTGGGAGGAAACCGGAGCACCCGGAGGAAACCCACGCAGACACAGGGAGAACGTGCAAACTCCACACAGTCAGTCGCCTGAGGCGGGAATTGAACCCGGGTCTCAGGCGCTGTGAGGCAGCAGTGCTAACCACTGTGCCACCGTGCCGCCCACAATTAAGCAACAATCAAAATGAGCAAAATCTAATTTGTATATTATATTTATTAGCATTGGTAGAGGATTGGCTAAATAATAGAAGACATTTGGCCAGTAGTGATATTTATAAGAATACACTTTTTTTTCTCCTTGTGCGGTTGGAAATATGTTAAGGCACATGTGTCTTCAGTTGATAGATAATGGAGAAGTTGCTTTTGTGTTGCAAAACTATCTCTGTACTTTGCCCACAAGCAAAAGTTTACATTATGTTGCCGATGTAACTGCTTAAAAATAGTGAAGTTTCCATTCTGAAGGTTGATTGCTGTGAAAAGAGATATTTCCTTCAGTATCTTTTTTTGAAAACGAATGTTAGAGATGTAACCAGTAATATGGACATTTACCTATTAAAAAAAGTAGAAGGCTCTAAACTAGTGGAGGGGGGTACTTTTTACTTGTGATCACATAGAAAAGATGACCCAATGGCTTGAAAAGTCAGGGCTACTGTTAATTCACTATGATCCATTTTATAACTACCATGATATTCTTTAGTTCATGTACATAGGATATAAGTCGCTCATGGCAGGGGGGTGGGAACCTGAGCTGTATACCGGAGATGAGAGTTGATGCAGATGAGGCAGTAGCAAGAGGTAGACCAGCTAATGGGAAGGGTTTTCCTGGCAAGGAACCAAGGTATCAGTTAAAGTGTGTTTGCTTTAACGCAAGGAGTATCAGGGATAAAAGTGACGAACTTAGAGCATGGATCAGTACCTGGTGCTATGATGTCTCTGTTATGGCCACAACATGGGTTTCTCAGGGGCAGGAATGGTTGCTGGATGTTCCAGGTTTTAGAGCATTTAAAAAGAATAGGGAGGGGGGTAAAAGAGGAGGGGGTGTAGCACTATTAATCAGAGAGGGTATCATAGCTACAGAAGCTTCCATTGTCGAGGAAGATCTGCCTACCGAATCAGTATGGGTGGAAATTAGGAACAGCAAGGGAGCAGTCACCTCTTTAGGGGTTTACTACAGGCCCCCCAATAGCAGCAGGGAGATGGAAGAAAGCATAGCTCGGCAGATTTTGGAAAAGTGTGGGCGTAGTAGGGTTGCTGTAATGGGTGACTTTAACTTTCCCAATATTGATTGGAACCTCCTTCGAGCAGAAGATTTGAATGGAGCTGTTTTTATAAGGTGTGTTCAGGAGGGTTTCCTAACTCAGTACGTTGACAGGCCGACGAGGGGAGAGGCTATTCTAGACTTAGTACTCGGCAATGAGCCGGGGCAGGTATCAGATCTTGTGGTGGGAGAGCATTTTGGTGATAGTGACCACAACTGCCTCACATTCTACATAGTTATGGAGAAGGAGAGGATTAAGCAAAATAGGAGGATATTTAATTGGGGAAGAGGAAACTATGATGCGATTAGACATGAGTTAGGAAGCATGGATTGGGAGCAATTGTTCCATGGTAAAGGCACTATAGACATGTGGAGACTGTTTAAGGAAGAGTTGTTGCAAGTGATGAATAAATATGTCCCTCTGAGACAGGTAAGAAGTGATAAGATAAAGGAACCTTGGATGACGAGAGCGGTGGAGCTTCTCGTCAAAAGGAAGAAGGTAGCTTACATAAGGTGGAGGAAGCTAGGGTCAAGCTCAGCTCTACAGGATTACAGGCAGGCGAGGAAGGAGCTTAAAAATGGTCTGAGGAGAGCCAGGAGGGGGCACGAGAAAGGCTTGGCAGAACGAATTAGGGAGAACACAAACGCAGTTTACACTTATGTGAGGAATAAGAGAATGGTCAAAGAAAGAGTAGGCCCAATCAGGGATAGCATAGGGAATTTGTGTGTGGAGTCTGAGGAGGTAGGGGAAGCCCTAAATGAGTTTTTTGCTTCTGTCTTTACGAAAGAAACGAACTTTGTAGTGAATGAAACCTTTGAAGAGCAGGCGTGCATGCTGAAATGGATAGAGATAGAGGAAGCTGATGTACTAAAATTTTGTCAAATATTAAGATTGACAAGTCACCAGGCCCAGACCAGATTTGTCCTCGGCTGCTTTGGAAACGAGAAATGCAATTGCTTCGCCACTTGCGAAGATCTTTTCATCCTCGCTCTCCACTGGAGTCATACCTGAGGACTGGAGAGAGGCAAATGTAATTCCTCTCTTCAAGAAAGGAAATAGGGAAATCCCCGGCAATTACAGACCAGTAAGTCTCACGTCTGTCGTCTGCAAGGTGCTAGAAAGGATTCTGAGGGATAGAATTTATGACCATCTGGAAGAGCATGGCTTGATTAAATGCACTTAACACGGCTTTGTGAGGGGCAGGTCATGCCTCACAAACCTTATCGAGTTCTTTGAGGATGTGACTAGAAAAGTTGATGAAGGTTGAGCTGTGGATGTGGTGTATATGGACTTTAGCAAGGCATTTGATAAGGTTCCCCATGGTAGGCTCATTCAGAAGGTCAGGAGGATGGGATTCAGGGGAACATAGCTGTCTGGATACAGAATTGGCTGGCCAACAGAAGACAGCGAGTGGGAGTAGAAGGAAAATATTCTGCCTGGAAGTCTGTGGTGAGTGGTGTTCCACAGGGCTCTGTCCTTGGGCCTCTATTGTTTGTAATTTTTATTAATGACTTGGATGAGGGGATTGAAGGATGAGTCAGCAAGTTTGCAGATGACACAAAGGTTGGAGGTGTCGTTGACAGTATAGAGGGCTGTTGTAGGCTGCAGCGGGACATTGACAGGATGCAGAAATGGGCTGAGAGGTGGCAGATGAAGTTCAACCTGGATAAACGCGAAGCGATGCATTTTGAAAGGTCGAATTTGAAAGCTGAGTACAGGATTAAGGATAGGATTCTTGGTAGTGTGGAGGAACAGAGGAATCTTGGGGTGCAGATACATAGATCCCTTAAAATGGCCACCGAAATGGACAGGGTTGTTAAGAAAGCATATGGTGTTTTGGCTTTCATTAACAGGGGTATTGAGTTTAAGAGTCGTGAGATCTTGTTGCAGCTCTATAAAAGTTTGGTTAGACCACACTTGGAATACTGCGTCCAGTTCTGGTCGCCCTATTATAAGAAAGATGTGGATGCTTTGGAGCGGGTTCAGAGGAGCTTTACCAGGATGCTGCCTGGACTGGAGGGCTTATCTTATAAGGAGAGGTTGACTGAGCTCGGACTTTTTTCATTGGAGAAAAGGAGGAGAAGAGGGGACCTAATTGAGGTATACAAGGTAATGAGAGGCATAGATAGAGTCGATAGCCAGAAACTATTTCCCAGGGCAGGGTCATAGTTTTAAGCTGGTTGGAGGAAAGTATAGAGGGGATGTCAGAGGCGAGTTCTTTACACAGAGTTATGAGAGCGTGGAATGCGTTGCCAGCAGCAGTTGTGGAGGCAGGGTCATTGGGGACATTTAAGAGACTCCTCGACATACATATGGTCACAGAAATTTGAGGGTGCATACATGAGGATCAGTGGTTGGCACAACATCGTGGGCTGAAGGGCCTGTTCTGTGCTGTACTGATCTATGTTCTATGTGAACAAAAGGAAATGTTTTCACCACCTTGAATATATTTCTTCCCTTTTGAAACAAGTCTTAAAAATGTGTAATCAGCAGGTTTAATAAATAATCTCACAGTAGAAGAACCCTTTAGGAAACAGTGATGATAATATGGTAGAATTTAGCAGGGGAAACTTGGATCAGAAGGAAACTGTCCTAAATTTAAATAAGGTTAATTACAAAGGATTGAGGGCAGAGCTGGCTGGAATGGCTGGGGAAGGGATTTAGTAGCAAAGAATGTTGAGGAACAATGATAAACATTCAAGAAAATACTTCATGGCTCACAGCAAAAACATATCCCAGTGTGAAAGAGGGATTCTGCGAAGAGGATAAGATAACCGTGGTTAACTAAGGATGTTAATGATAGCATCAAATTAAAAGAGAAAACATATACACCATTGTGACAAAAATTAGTGATAAGCAAGATTGAGGAAGTTTTAAAAGCCAACGTATAACCAAAAAATTTTAAAAGGGGTAAAAGATAAACTTCAGGGATAAATTTATTTGTAGTACCAAGATGGACAACAAGAGCTTCTTTAAATATATAAAAAGTAAGAGAGAGGCCTAAGTGAACATAGGCCCTCTTAGAGAATGAGGTTGGATAAGTAATAATGGGGGAACAGGAAATGGGAGAGGAGTTGAATAAATGCTTTGCATCTGTCTTTACAATAGAAGATATTAATAGCATTCCATGAATACTAAATAATCAAGCGGGAAAAGGAGAAAATAAATACCATAATTATCACTAAAGGAAAGTACTGTGGAAGTTAATGGACTAAAGACCAATATGTATTCTGGATTTGATGGGATAATCCTAGGATATTAAAATAAGTTGTTCCAGAGGTAGTGATTGCACTGGTAGTAATCTTCCAAGAATCTTTAGATTTTGGAAAAGACACAGGGGATTATAAAGCTGCCAATATGACACCCTTATTTAAAAGGGAAAGGAGACATTTAAAAAAAACAGATATCCCGAGTCCAGGTAGGTTAACATCTCTTGTTGGGAAATGTTACTGTCTATTTCAAAGACAAAAATTAACTAATACATAATATAGTCGGGCAGAATTAACATGGCTTCAGAAAGAGAAAATTATGCCTGATAATGTATTAGAATTCATTGAGGAGGAAACAAGCATGATAGACAAATAGAAAGTGTGTATGTAATCTATTTTAATTTACAAAAGCATTCAATAAGGTACCAAATGGTAGGCTATTCAATAAGATAGGAGGATAGTGCATTAGCATTGGTAGAGGATTGGTTAAATAATAGAAGACAGAGAGTTAGGACAAAGAGAATCATTTTCATGATGGCAAACTGTGACTAGTGGTGTGCCATTGGGATCAGTCATGAGTCCACAATATATTCATGAATTGGATGAGAAAAGTGAACATACTATAGGCAAGTTTGCAAATGACAAAAAATAGGCAGGAAGGCATGTGGTGACGATGTTGTGGACAGGTAAAGCGAATAGACAAAAAACTTAGCAGTTAGGAAATAATGTGAAAATGTGAGATTATGATACTTGATAACCTTATTGTCCATTGATTTGCTACCCATACATCTGTGTACTACTTGTGTTGACCCCAGATTCCATCTCAAAATTTTCCCATTTTCTCATCCAGTTCAGCACATGATCTGGTTTGGTAAACACCAGAGTCCTTCGTGGTATATTGGAGTAGTATCTGTGGGAATACGTTGCTTCTATTCCTCGTAGATAAATATATACTGAGTATATTATTATTATTGAGAGATTGCATAAAGCTGCTTCACAGGAATTTGGTAATCCTCATGCATAAATCACAAAAAGCTAGCATATAAATTTACCAAGTAATAGGGAATGCTAATTGAGTATTGACCTTTATTTCAAAGTCAGTGGAGCATAAAAATAGAGAAGTATTGCTTAAATTGTTCAAGGCATTCTGAAACCACTCCTAGAATGCAGTGAACAGGCTTGGACGCTTATCTAAGTAAAATGCATTGGCATCAGCAGCAGTCGGAACAAGGTTGATTCTGGATATGGAAGAACTGTCTTATGAAGAAGAATGAATACTTTGTGCCATTAATCATTGGAATATTCATAAGAAGAATGGAGGTGACTTTTCTTGACAGGCTGATTACAGGCCTTTCTCTTGTTGGAAGAGTCTAGGTCAGAGCGCATAATGACAGAGTAAGAGATTACCCATTTATAACAGATGAAGAGGAGTGTTGTCTCTCAGATGGTGAAAAATCCGTGGAATTTATCTATCTACCACTACCACATAACTATGCAAAGTCTTTGCTTCTGTCACCTCTTTGAGGAACTGTTACAAAGACTTTCAACCATCTGTGAGAAAACATTTCTCGTCATTATTGTCTTAAATGGGTCAGCCATTTTAAAAAAAATAACTCTTAGTTCCAAATTCTATCACAGAAGGAAACTGTAGGTCCCAAACAATCAGTGAGCAATAGAGAGCCAGATATGAAATCACTGGAGAGGGTGCAGAAGAATTTACCAGGATATTGCCTGGGTTGGAGAGATTCAGTTATGAAGAGAGATTGGACTGACGGAAGGTGTTTTCCTTCGTGCAGGAAATTGAGGGGGGAGGCATGATTGAGATTTATAAAATTATGAGGGGCACAGATTTGGTCGACAGAACAAAACTTTTCTCCTTGATGGAGGGATTTAAGGGGCAGAAGGTTGAGAGGAGATATGAGGAAAAACTTCTTTCATGGTTGGAATCTGGAATTTACTGCCTGTAAGGGTGATAGAAGTAGAAACCCTCATTACATTTATGAGATATTTAGATGTATACCACAGGACTGTGGGTCAAGTGGTGGAAAATGGGATTGCGTCCATGATGGCCAAAAACAATGGGCTGAAAGGTTTTTTTTCTGTGCTTTTTTTCTGATCTCTATGACTCTGAGATATGTAGATATATGAGGTGTGTGATAACAATAAGGTAATTATGTTAGGGGATCTCAACTTCCCCCAACGTTAATTGGGATGGTTATAATATAAAGGGTTTGGATGGACATATTTCTTGAAATGTATTCTGGCGAACCTTTTTACATCAATACTTAGAAGGAACAACAAAGGACTGTGTGGTATTAGACCTAATTCCGGGGAGGGAAGCTAAACAGGTGGTCAAGGTGGCAGTGGGGGGCGCATTTTGGTGATAACAACGATGACATGGTATGATTCAAGTTTGTTATGGAAAAGAAAAGAAGTGATCTATAAAAAGCTGGTTGTGGATTAGGTGAAAGCAAATTTTATTAAAATAAGGCAGGGTCTGACCAAAGTAGATTAAGAAAAGCTACTTTGAGGGTATGTGTTGTGTGTGTGTGTTGTGGAGGGACAGTGGTTTCATAATGAATATAGGGTAAGTAAAAGCCCAACATATATACTTTAGGGTCAAATTTTGAAGCAATAAGTCAATACACTCTTGTATTTCGAGGAATATGTTTAGGAGTTCCACAGATAGTGTCCTCAGCCTAACCATTTTCAGCTGCTTCATCAATTACCATCTCTCCAACATAAAACAGTGCAACACAGTACAGGCCCTTTGGCCCTCGATATTGTGCTGGACTTTTATCCTATTCTAAAATCAGACTAAACTACGTACACCTCATTGTATCTTCCATGTGCCTATCCAAGAGTCGCTTAAATGTCCTAAATATATCTGACTCCACTACCACTGCTAGCAGTGCATGCCATGCACCCATCACTCTCTGTGTAAAGAACATACCTCTGACATCTTCCCCTAAATCTTCCTCTAGTTGCCTTAAAATTATGTCCCCTCATGGTAAACTTTTCCACCATGGGAAAATGTCTCTGGCTATCCACTGTACCTATGCCTCTCAACATCTTGTAACCTCAGTCAAGTCATCTCTCATCCTTCTTTGCTGCAATGAGAATCACCCATCTCCCTCAACCTTTCTTCATAAGATATGTCCTCCAGTCTAGGTAGCATCCTTGTAAATCTCCTCTGCACCCTCTCTAAAGCTTCCACATCTTTCCTATAAAGAGGTGACCAGAACTTGACACAGTAGTCCAAGTGTGGTCTAACCAGGACTCTATAGAGCTGCAGCGCATAACCTGATGGCTCTTAAACGCAACGCTTCTGCTAATGAAAGCCAACACACCATACACCTTCTTAACAACTCTTTCAACTTGGGTGGCAACTTTGAGGGATCCATGGACATAGACCTCAAGATTCCTCTGTTCGTCCACACTGCCAAGAATCCTGCCTTTAAACCTGTATTCTGCATTCAAATTCGACCTTCCAAGGTGAATCACTTCACACTTTTCCAGGCTGAATTCCATCTGCCTCTTATCAGGCCAGTTCGGCATCCTGTCAATGTCTCTTTGTAACCTACAACAGCCTTCCACACTATCCACAAATCCATCAAACTTCATGCCATCAGCAACCTTACTAACTCACCCTTCCACTTCCTCATCCAAGTCATTTATATAAATCAAAAAGAGGAGAGGTCCCAGAACCGATCCCTGTGGATCACCGCTTGTCACTGAGCCCCAGGCTGAATACTTTGCATCTACTACCACCCTCTGTCTTCTATGGGCCGGCCAATTCTGTATCCGGACAACTAGATATCCCTGTATCACATGCATTCTTACTTTCTGAATGAGCCTACTATGGGGAATGTTATCAAATGCCTTGCTAAATCCCCTAAACACCACGTCCACTGCTCTACCTTCATCTATTTTGCCACATTCTCAAAGAATTCAATAAGGTTGTAACGCATGGCCTGCCCCTCTCAAAGCCATACTGTGTATCTCTAATCAAACTATGGTTTTCCAAGTAATCATAATCCTGTCTCTCAGAATCTTCTCCAGTACTTTGTTTTGGTTAGAGGAGGATGACGGGTGAGAAACACTACACCTGTAGCATCTCAGATTTAGCCAAATCCCAAATATATCCATTAACGTGCCCAGCAATCCCTGTGTCCACTTCCACTTCTGTTGAGTCTTCGCCCCACCTATTCATGAGATAATTCTTTAAGAGGGAAATTAACTTCCCAGTCGCCCCCTGGTCTGCGCTGTGACCACTCCTGCTAATGCAAATGTCAGAAGTGGGGATGTTCACCGATGATGCACAATGTTCAGCACAATTTGCAACGACTCACGTCTTGAAGCAGTCCATGTTCAAATGCAACAAGATCTGGACAATTTCCAGACTTAGGCTGACAAGTGGCAAGTAACATTCGCATCACAATAATGTCAGGCAATGACCATCTCCAATTACAGACAATCAAAATGTCAATCTATGCCTAAACACAATATTTAAAGTATTGTTAAATATTTTGTAGCTTTCATTGAGAGTTGAACTTCCCCCTCTCATCTTGAACCTCTGCCCTCTTGTGTTTCACATTTCAACTTTGGGAAGGAGAATCTGACTATTTATTCTGTCCATGCTTCTCAGCTTTATATATTTTAGTATTATTAAAACCTAGACACATGGGCCAAATGCTGGCAAATGGGACTAAATCGGTTTGGGTGGCTGGTTGGATTGAAGGGTCTGTTTTCATGCTGTATAATTGTATGGCTGTATATCACAGAAAATTATGACAGAAATGTTTAGTAAATATTTCATTTGCATATTTGAATTCATTTGCATATGCTTCCTGGAGTGTTGGAGGCTTACATGTGAGACTATTGAGGTTTATGAAAATCATGAGAGACATGGATGGGGTTAAGTGGACAGGTTCTTTGCCCTGGGGTGGAGGAATCTGAGACTGGCAGGCTTGGGTTTGGGATGAGAGGCAAAAGATTTTAAAGGGACCTGAGGGGCAACTTTTTCATGCAGAGAATGGTGCATGTGTGGTGTAGGCTGCTGGAGTAGGTGGTAGCGGCTAGTACAATTACAACATTTGGTGGGGGGGGGGGGTGCATTTGAATGGGTATGTGAATAGGAAGAGTTTAGAGGGATATGAGCCAAATGCTGGCAAATGGGACTAGATTCATTTAGGATATCTGGTCAAATTGGACTTTATTAAATTGACTTTATCACCTCTCGCCCTTCAAAATCAGAGAGAATATAGGACCAGTTTTCCTAATTTCATTTCATACAACAGTAGTGCCATCACAGGAGCAAGTCAGATGAACCTTTGTTGCACACGCTATATAACATAAACATAGATGATAAGCGCAGGACTAGATCAATTGGCTGCCCTCAAGTGGGCTTCGCCATTCAATATGATCTGGACTAATCATCCAACTCAATACTCAAATATTTCCCCCACCACATTACCCTTAAATATTTTATCCATAAGAGCTATATCAACTACCTCCTTGAAGACACATAGTGTTTTGGCCTCAACCACTTTCAATCATGAAGAAATTTCTCATCATCACGTTCTTAAAGGTTCTAATCATTATCTTTAAACCTGGTTTGGATTCCATCACCATCGAAACATGCTTCTTGCATTTAACCTGTCTAGTCCTGTTAGTGTTTTATCAGTTTCTGTACAATTTCCTCCTTCCATTCTTTTTTGTTTCTCTTGTCTGCTAACCATCTCTGTATTCTAACTCCAATCCCATGCACTTTAATTTTACATATTAATCTCTTACGTGGGATTTTGTTGAAAACCTCGCGAAAGTCCATATAAACCACATCCACTGGCTCTCCAATCAACCCTTCTAGTTACATCCTTAAAGAATTCCAGTAGATTTGTGAAGCATGATTTCCATTTTATAAATCCATGCTGATTCTACTATTGTTTTCTAAGTGCTCTGCTATAAAATCCTTGATAATAGACTCAAGCATCTTTCCAATTAATGCCATCAGATTCACTGGTGTATAGTTCCTGTTTTCTCTCTACCTCCCTTTTTTAAATAATGGGGTTACATTAACTACTCTCCAATTTGTGACTTAGATATGCTGGTATTGGACTGAGGTAGACAAAGTTAAAAATCAACTGGGCGAAAATGAGGACTGCAGATGCTGGAGATCAGAGTCAAGAGTGTGGTGCTGGAAAAGCACAGCAAATCCTGCAGCATCTGAGGAGCAGGAGAGTCAATGTTTCAGGCAAAAGCCCTTCATCAGGAATGGCCTAAGCTTAGTTTGTCAGCCATTTCTTTGTTCCCCATTATAAATTCCTCATTATAAATTCCCCATTTCTGACTGTAAGGGACCTACATTAGTTTTAATTCATCTTTTTCTCTTTACATACCAGTAGAAACATTTACAGTCAATTCTTATGTTGTCCACAAGCTTACTGTCACATTCTAGTTTCACCTTAACCAATGAACTTTTCTTTTTTGCTAACTTCTAAAAATTGTCCCACTCTTTAGGTCTATTTTATTTCTTGTTAATTTGTATGCTGCTTTTTGGCTATGCTATATCTAACTTCCCTCGCATGCCATAGTTTGGCATTGTTCCCTGTGTACTCTTGCACCAGACGGGAATAACATTTTTGCAGTTTACACTCATACCTTTCCTCTGTTAAGGGAATGAAAACTGTGCATAATTCACTATTTACAGTCGAACCAAGGCTCTATACAATTGAAACAAGGCTTTTCTACTTCTGTATTTAAAACCTCTTGCGATAAAAGTTAATTGACTATTTGCCAGCCAAATTACCTACTGCACCTGGATGCTAGCCTTCAATAATTTATTAATTAGAATAAATTATGCATCCTTATTTTTCAACCTCTTACCATTTAAGAAATGGACTTCACGTTTATTCATCTTATCCATTTTTCCATATTTTATTACATTTACCATGTTTTTATCTATTCATAAGACTGTTTGAATCCTCTTCAAGTCATTTTGCATTTTTCTCACAGAACACACTCCCACCCAAGACTGTGTCATCTGTGAACTTGGAAATATAGTACTTGGTCTCCACATCTAAATCTTCAATGTATCCTGTTTGAAGCCAAAGTACTGATCCTTGCAGTGCCCTGATAGTCACAGCCTGCCAAGATGAGATGATCTGTTTATTCTTACTCTCTCTTTTTGCACGTAAACCAATCCTTAAACCATATCAGTTCATTATTTCCTATCCCAATTTTGCAAATCAGTTTCTAGTGGGCGCCTTTATTAAAAACCATCTAAGATTCCAAGTATTCTATCACCACTGACTTAGTTGCATCAATTCTGTTAGAAGTTTTCTCAAAAAAAGGTTCAGTAAGTATTATTTCCTCTTCACAAATCCATGTTGACTAGACCCATTTAGATTATTATTATTGTTATCTAAGTGTTCTTTTACTTGTGAATAAGCCTCTTGAGCCAACATGCATTCTGAAATGTACCAATATACATTTTATCAAAGCATTATTGACTTCACAATTTGGAGTGATAAACTTTGGCACTTAGGCCAATGTAATACCATACATTCTTCAAATACAATACTTTGATATGTTCTTGTTGTATTTTTGAAGTCAAAGGCATAGGAGTCAACTTTACAATTGATTAATTCATTATCCACAAAATTATACGTTGAGTAAAAACTTATGAATAACACAGTGGGCTAAGGTAATCTAATCTACTGCAATTAAAGGCGTATAATATGTATTATATATTTTGAGATTTAGATTTAAAGTAGAGGCAAATGGATGTGGATAAGGTCTTAAAAAGACAGACTGTTATTTGAAAGCTAGTGCATCAGTTCCGAGAAAATGTATTCCTGTAGTCAAGTGCTTAGAGATAGATTCAGTATTTTTAATGAATAAATGGAATATTTTATTTGCTGAATTTACAGCAGATCAGTACCATTAGTTTTGTTTTGACACCAGAGGAGGAGATACATGTTCTCACTTCAGGAGATTCAGGAGTTCAGTTAGAAGTTTCTCCTTGCGTGAGAATCAATTTTTTGATTCTCCAAAACTATACCATAATCAAAACATTGTCGTTACCGAGCCAGAAAAGTTTGGATAGAAATCTTCATGTTATTAGAACCAAAAAGGTTTGCCCTATCGGAATTGTGAAAGCTTCGTATCAGTGGACATGGAAAGTAATCGTAAAATAATCTGCACAGGCCAAGAAAGGAGTCCGTTATTTAACAATTTAGAGTTGAGATAGAAGTGAAATTTCTCTGAAACTAAATATGTCTATTCCTGCTGAAGGGCTTTTGCCGGAAACGTCGATTTTCCTGCTCCTGGGATGCTGCCTGAACTGTTGTGCTTTTCCAGCACCACACTAATCCAGAATCTGGTTTCCAGCATCTGCAGTCATTGTTTTTACCCTCTGTAAAAAGATATCATTGAGGAACAGATTGGAACTTCATTTGGCATATATTAGAGCTTTGTTTGATTTTCTTATCGCTTTGTGTAATAAACATATTTTCTGTTGTTAAAGAACATCTCAGGCCCTGTGTGAATATGTTTCAATGGGTTCATAACACATTTCTTAAATGGAAGCATTTCTCCTAAATTGTTTTCTTCCCGCTGGCATTGTCCCTCCTAGTGTAGTTGAATTTCTTGTAAAGACTGAAGATTATCATAGCTATAACTAAGTAATTAGTATTTCTTAGTACTAAATTTTATTTTTAATTCATTTACACATTCCCTTAGTTTTCATAGCTCTTGGCTTCTCTCTTATCCTCTGAATACCCTGGAGACTGAAAAGTGTTGCAAAATCCAAGGAATAGTCCTCTGAATAGTACTTTCTCTCTTACTCCACTCACTGAATATCTAACCAACTCAGACCAATTTAGGCTTATTCTGCCAAATAGCTTGAATAAGGTAAGGAGAGTAAACATTAGGAAACATCCAAGAATCAATGGTCATTATATTATGAAATTTAAAATGGATTTTAGATTATATAGCTAGGCATAGTAATACACAGATATTGAACTTCAAAATAACAGACTTGGAAAGAATGCAAGATAGATTAATATTTGACTTAAATCTAAGCGCTTGAGAAATCTACATTTGGAAAAGTAGTTAATATTTAGGCAAGCAGTTAATCTCTGACTTTGTACATAGAGTGTTGTCCAAGTACAGTGGTCAGGCCAAGTGGGGTTAAAGAATGTGGATGTAATGATGGGGAAAAATGAGGAAAGGTAAGAGGATGGAAAGAGAGATGGAACAACTGCGGAGGAAGAGAGAGAAAAGTGGAGGGTTGTTTTTCAGACTGGAGGCCTGTGACCAGTGGAGTGCCACAAGGATCGGTGCTGGGTCCTCTACTTTTTGTCATTTACCTAAATGATTTGGATGCGAGCATAAGAGGTACAGTTAGTAAGTTTGCAGATTACACCAAAGTTGGAGGTGTCGTGGACAGCGAAGAGGGTTACCTCAGATTACAACAGGATCTGGACCAGATGAGCTAATGGGCTGAGAAGTGGCAGATGGAGTTTAATCCAGATAAATGCGAAGTGCTGCATTTTGGGAAAGCAAATCTTAGCAGTTTAGCAATCTTAGTTTATTCACTTAATGGTAAGCTGAGATTATAGAGGTTTACAAATTTATGAGGGACATGGATAGGATAAATAGACAAAGTATTTTCCCTGAGTCGGGGAGTCCAGAACTAGAGGGCATAGGTTTAGGGTGAGAGGGGAAAGATAGAAAAGAGACCTAAGGTGCAACCTTTTCACGCAGAGGGTGGTACGTGTATGGAATGAGCTGCCAGACGATGTGGTGGAGGCTGGTACAATTGCAGCATTTAAGAGGCATTTGGATGGGTTTATGAATACGAAGGGTTTGGAGGGATATGGGCTGGCTGTTGGCAAGTAGGACTAGATTGGGGTGGGATGTTTGGTCGGTGTGGATGGGTTGGACCGAAGGGTCTGTTTCCATGCTGTATATCTCTATGACTCTATATGTGTATGGCTTTCAACATTAATCAATCAAGCCTATTTTGATGGTTACTTTGATGGCTTTTTTCAGTTTTTAATCTTTTATTAATATTGTACTCACTGATGTTTTTCCAAAAAAAAACTTTGACATGTACTTGAAATGTGTCTTTTTCACTTTAATTGGCATATGAATACTATTGTTACAACTTCTAAGATATTGCATTTTTGTCTAAATTTTAAAAGTAGATCATCTGGCTATTAAGATTGTTGACTCTTGAGAAGCATCAATTCTTCTATAATGGGATTGCTATAGATGTAACTGGCTGTAGAATTTGCTAATGCATGTTGGAAGTAGAATGCTATAGCTGTAGCACAATTTTAATAACCAATGACCAGAACCAATCTGAGCTGAATTCCTCTTGGTAACATTGGAACAGTTAAAAGGGCAATAGTGATTAAGATGCTCAGTTAAGTTTAATATAAAAAGAAACCATTCAAGATATAATTAGTATGGAGGATGAATAATCAAAACTTACTTGAAATGTTTCAGATCAAAATAGATAAATCATTAAAAAAGGTTTGGGGTACAAAAATGCATAGCGGTGAATTGAAATTATTTGAGAAGGAGTTATTTGGAATTTGTAATGAAGTATGGAGGCCTTCACAGAAAATTGAGCTGTTGTAGTTACATGTAGCAAAATGTAGAACAGGTGTGGAGGACAATGAAGGTGTGTTGTTTACCTCTGTGTGATTGTAAAAGCGAAACCTGAAAAGAGTAAAGAGTACACCAATGTAATTCTCTTATTCTTTTTGAGTATACTAAGTATATTCATGTGCACTTATCCATTTTTACCAGTTTTATAAGTGAGCATGATTGTAGGTAGTGCTTGTCATTTGAGGTTGATTGTAACTGCAGTGATGTATTTCAAATGCGCCCCACCTGGAGCTATTGTTATGGGGAATGCTATCAATACGTGAAAATGTCAGTTTATCCTTGTGGAATTCTGCACAAATCCTGCTTGCATCTATGTGTTCTTTTAGTTTTTCCCAGATAGGTTGTTTCTTGTCATTTCAAATCTAGCTTGTTGGATACTGTTGATAATAAAATGACATCAGTTATGTATGTGATACTTGAACTAATAAGGAAACCAATGCAGCATTCCAAAAGAGTCATGCAGTAATAAATTATAGGACAGAATGTTCCCATCTGTAGTTAGTGTTTTGTCAAATAAGATTCTTGGCACAAGGCCCACCATGGCTTGGATCGATTTTTCTCATGTAATCTTTCGTTCATCATCTTATTAATTATGCAGCTTGGCTCTTTGGTTTTGATCACATAGAATCATGAGGCAGGAAGGCAGAAGTGCTCAGTCAATGGTCAGATCATTGAAACCGCTAGTGCCACATTATAAGGGCAGCTGCACACCACTTCAGAAACAGTAAGCATGGAAATGGCACTCACACTGAGCTGTTTCATGGACATGGACCTGAAAGTGCAGGTGTGTTGACATATGTAGAGGAGCACCATGCATTTTCCTACGAACCACCACTGGAGAATTGATCACCAGAACAAAGCTGCCAGAATCCTGATAGTGATCGGATTACTGCTGTGTCGTGGTTCCAAAGAGATACCCAGCAGTGCAGCAGTAAAGATAATGACGATCTGCGGTCTGCAAGAGTATACGCCATCATCATCTCTCTGCTACGAGGAAGTAGGACTGCAGATGCTGGAGAGTCAGAGTCAAAAAATGTGGCACTGGAAAAAACACAGCAGGTCAGGCTGCAAGGAGCATAAGTATGGAAATTCCTGATGAAGGGATTATGCCCGAAATGTCAACTCTCTTGATTCGCGGATGCTGCCTGACCTGCTGTGCTTTTCCAGCACGACCTTTTTCAACTCCTCTCTCTCTGCTAGCCCACATTCACAGGGCCACCAACTCTCATGTGAGAATAGTGAGATAACAATGGCCAAACAACCTAGCAAACATTATTGTGCTGTGCTGCGCTGCATTGCTCTCTAGCTAACACCAGTGTTAACTCATTCTTTAAGACAAATAGATCTGTCACTCAAATAGGTACTAGTGGAACCTAGGAATCATTCACTAAAATAAGGCAAGCACAAGAGACCCTTAGTTCCATCACCTCTGAGGAGGATGTCACTGAACCCCCAGAGGATGCACCAATAGGCTTTCACCAGCCTCCTCTCCCAACTCAAGAGACCTTCGCCTGGGTGGGTATGTTTTCTAGCTGATATTTAGGAGCACACTCTAGTGAGCAGATCATTAATACACCCTCACAGTGGATTGAGGAAGAAATGCCCCAGGTCTGTAGCCCTTAGAAGACCACCAGGGACCTAGCATCTGTTCAACATCAGGCAAAGATCACTGCCATGGTCTGAGCAGTTAATGACTATCAATACCCACAGAGGTACAGCAGAGATGTTTATCAGAGACATTTGGAAAGCAAGATTGAAGGATGGAGGTGTCCCACAGAATGTTATCAGGTTGGTGCAACCTCTGGTATTTGTGAATCTGACATCCTCCATAGACAGGTTAGTGATCACCATGGAGACCCAGATCCAGCACATCTTATCATCTGAATATGCACATGACCTGCACTCCAACGTTTTAGCCACAGATGATTAGCATAAAAGACAAGGTGAGAAGGGATGAGAGATCTTGAACTCACTCCTATGGAGTGGCTGAATGAACTACTTCTGCTCCTATTTTCTATGTTCCTCTCAGACAGACAGGGCCACGACAGCAGGCACCCATAGAAGGAGAAGCTATGTACAGGACTCCCAGAAGCAGCTTCTTGAGAAACTCCAGAGGGGTCTGGCCCTTTCGCCAGATGAATGGCATTACTGAATCAGTGAAGGCATGATTAATACATTTGCCCCTAGTAGGGCCACTAATTTCAAAACATTTACTCCATCCATGAAGAAATGTTTTAAAATAAATTATTCCGCTCGTTTTGCATGAAGTGTTAGCCATTTGTGTAGTCATTGCCAAGTGACTTTCGATCTGATGTGGTAAGATTTATTTTCATGCGAATGACTTGTAGGCTTCACCTGTGGTGCAAGAGCTGTCCCTACTTTCAAAACTATTTTTTGTACTGCTGTCCCTGTGGCCCCTATGAACCTTAAACCTCTCCGAGGTTCTATTTAACATGTTTATATGACAATTAACGTGCTCACTCTACGCTGTAGCCCAGAACTTAAGAAATCCCCAAGTTCTTGATACTCATTCACCCACACATATAGAGGGTAGAGTTTACAGGAGCTGTTAGAACCTTCCACTCCAAAGATCCAAACCCCTCCTTTAGTCTGAGGCCCCATCCTTCAATCTGGAATTGCTGTCTCTTGCTGTCAGAATTACGTCAGTGATCCAATACAAGAAAACCATCCCCAGACTTCAGTTGCAATTTTGTCACATAATTCCATGAACTTCCAGTTGATCAAACCTCCAGGGCTGACCATGGCCCATCCTGCAGTCTGACATGGCCAAACCATCTGGAGTGAACAAGGCCCAACCCCCAATTAATGTCTCCACAGCACTTACTGACCTACCTGTAATTCCCAAATTAGGTGTACTTGATTGGCAGGACTTACTGTGGGCGAAACTCCCAGAATGAAAGGACATGGACTTCTAGACTTTGGTACGACCAAGTGGCTGACTGTCTGTGACCAAACTACTGGACTGAAATTGGATGCAACCCTTGACTGGGGATCAATGGGGTTTTAGTGTAGTTGGTTGTAGTTCCCCATCACCTGCAGTAAGTACTGTTTACCTTTGACCTTCACATGTGACAATTACTTGAACAATATGCAGCGTATTGGCAACACATACTATACGTGTGACTTGACATAGCATGATACAGCACATCTAATCTGGCAAACACATATGATATGTCTATATCCTTTACTGTTCAGGTTTCCATGCTGTGAAAAACTGCCTGCGTCTCTTTCTGCATTGTAAAACAATTTGATGCACACACAGACTGGCAGCCCGTAAGTCAGTGCTAAATAATTAGATGTATGTTGAAGAGCAATGTGAAATAAACGGAGGCCGGCGAGCTCCAAGTAAGCACGGACTGAGTGAGTAGTAAGAAAACAAGTTAAGAACCATAAGATGCATTCTGTGTAGATGCCTGATGAGTGTGTGTCCCTCAGCACAACATGCAACTGGCAAAAGTACACAAGTCTTGGGTATTCTTGATCTCCAAAGTCAAGTGTTGAAGGGCTGAAGTGTTGTGAAAGTTGGTCCAAGAGTAGATACTTTAATGTGATGAGGTTGGCAGCTTGCTGTTGCCTGTTTGTGTAGATGAAAAATCGGGAATGGTAGTAGCCATGATGCATGAAGGAGCATAGTGGTGAAGAAACAGTTAGATGTTGGTGGAAATAAGCAATTGGTGAATATCAACCACAAGTTACCTGCTCTGACTTCCATGTTAAGAATTTGTGTTATTTAGTTTCATGATGAAGGGGACGGGAGTTGAAAGTGAAGTGTGAAAAAGGTAAGTTGGGATTTTAATGGGGTTTTAGTGTACAGCTTGTTGAATCTTACATGATGCGTAAATGTTGTCAATTCTGTTCTCCTTCATTCGCACAAAGTACTGCTTATCTTTGACTTTCATATGTGGCAGTTATTTGTTTTGTGAAGAAGGTCAATAGTTTTTAAAGTGCTTCAATCTCTATTAGTTATGTAGGATATTGGGCACCACAGTTTAGGAAGGATGTAAACACATTGGAAACAGTGCAGAAGAGCTTTACTAGAAGGATTCCAGAGATAAGCAACTTCAGCTGTGACGATAGATTGGAAAGGTTGGGACTGTTTTCCTTGTGGAGGAGAAGGTTAAGAGGAAGTTAATTAGAGTTTTCAAAGTCTTGAGAGATTTGGACAGAGTACCCATGGAGAAACTTCACTCTTATAAAAGGTTGAAGAATAAGAGGGCACAATTTAAAATGATCCCCCCCCCACCCTCCACCTCCCAATTTAAGTTCTGCTTTATCACTGAGTAGACGTCCTAAACCATGGCACCAGGAAAACTACATAACCTTTTGAACTTTTACTCTTTGCTGCAGGAAAGAACGTAATGTCCATTAGTCCAGTGTCAGTTTTGTTTTATCCACTCTGTGGACTTGTTATCCAAATAAGCTGAGAGAAGTTCAGACCTATTGAACAACTGCCTTACTAACAGTAACACTCTCCTGTTTCTGACCAAGTCAGATGACAGTATGGTAAGTGCAGTGACTGCCTCTGAATGCAAAGAATCCAGATAACTTCCTCATCCTGATGTTTTGCAGTATCTGTAGTTCAGCCTCCAATTCATAAACTCTGAGCTGCAGCTTATCGAACTTCAGACACTTAATGCAGATCTGTTTGATCTAAATGACAATGACATCCAGGAGCCACATGCCATATCCTGAAGTCTTGACACATCACCTGAACTGACCTCCTTAATGAGTTGAAAGTATTTACTTCCATAACTTATTTGCTTACATTTGCCTTTTTAGATATTTTATTAACCATATCATCAATTTGTGCACTATTTTAAATTTTTAGAATAGAAAGTATCTCAATCACTTATCAGTGACTCACCAAATAGCTAGTTTCTTTCTCTCTAGTAGAGCAAGAAACAATTCCAGTCAGCTCCAATGAATCCAGCTGTGTTTCAGTTTGCCTGCCATTGGGTCTTTTACTTGCCTGCTCTTCCAATGTACACTTCCATTTAAATTAAAATATTTCCAGTATTTGAAAAGTAATGTTCAAACAAAAATGTCCTGTATCCATTTTTGCTGGCAAGTACATTGCCAGAATTCAGTTGTCTCTTTTCCCACATGATAACAAATATAGTAATTGCTGATTACATTCAAAAATGTCGGGTTCTTTAGCTTCCTTTATCTTTAGCAACAGAATAAAAGACATTTAAGCCAACAGACCTGAAACATGTTTGTTTTGAACTAAATCAATTTATTTTGAGTTTGTGTTTCTGTGCTATGCGCACAAACACTTAAAATATGTACACTATATATAAACAGACATCTGGTGTTATCCTTGGTGCACTTGCATAACATGCCTTGACTCCAACAGATGAAACAGTAAAAGAAAATCCCAGAAAATTGTATTGAACAATTGATTGTAAGATGTCCAAAATTAGAAAAACATAATCACTGAGGTAGTGAAATTTATAACTTCTTTGTGTCTAGGTTTGAGATTTAAAGGACGACCAAGCAACAATAGATCAAGAATTAAGTAGATTGAAAACAGAGCAGATTATGAATTTGAAAGTGTAAGTGGGCAATTTGTTTTCTTGTTGACTTCCATTCTCCAATTATTGCCCTTATAAATTACTACAATAATTTAGGAAATATTTTCTCTGATTTTATATTTTAAGTATATAGACTATTATAGCATAAATAGCAAAAGCTAAATAAAGGATCACTTTTGCTCAGTAAAGGCTTCATGCCCTAGATTAAAAGAAGACTTTATTACTTTGCACAGAGTGTCTTTTCATGCAGCAATTTGGGTGTTGACCTAAGTAGGCTGTGAATAATTAAAATTAATGAAGAGAAAATCCTATGAGTAATGGGGACTTCTATCCATTAATTCCTGACATGCATTCCTGGCCTGCTGAATTGCACACCAGCAGTCGGATTTTAAATCTATCTTTTGCTGCTTTTCCTTTCAAAGATTCATTTTGACTCTTCTATAAGTGTACTTACAAAGTTGTTCAAATGCATGAAGTAAAAAACAATATTTGCTTTCACATTCTCACTCCATTTAACAGCTTCAGGATGTATTGAAGCACTTTAGTTAATGAAGAACTTTTGAAGCACAATCACTGTAATGTAGGGAATAGATCAGCCAATTTGAACAGAGCACATTTTCTGAAACAGCAATGTGATAACAAAATTATTCTGTTTGTAAATTTTGTTTAAAGATTTATTTTGGCCAAGATACTACAGAGAACACCCTTGCTGTTCAAAATCATACCGTGGCATTATTAACACCCAGCTATGAGAGCCAGGTGAGGCCTTAGCTCAACATCATAGTAAATGTAGGTTTCCTTGTCCTGAACTCGCATAACGAAAATAAGAATTAATTAGATAATTAACAAGAAGCCATAACAAAGGACTCCACAGAATGTAAAGTTGATACAATATGTATTAATAGTGACAGGGTGACAGTTATCTTGGATTTCAGTGTATTAGAGGATCGAAAGGATTAATAGAAATAGATTAGAGTAGGAATAAGAGCAATGTATTTTACTTTCAACAGATACACAGAAAACTCAGAGTTATTATAAGGTAATAATTCACTGGACAGCATGAAGATGATTGATCATTGTTAGTTTAGTGATATGGTTGCCTGGTAGAAGCATGCAAACCCTGAGTTTCAGCGAAGAGTCCTCCTGATCTATCGCCGAAACTTCTGATATCTGTGGAATTCCCCTGGAATTTCATAGCTCAAATCTTTTCTTGCTTTCAGAATATCACCAATGAATTTGAGATTTAATTCAAATTTCTGAATCTGTATTTGTACTTTAATGCTGTCTTGATCTCAATGCATTTTGGATCCAACAACAACCAGATTATGAAAATAAAATATCGTCTCTTGGAAGAAAATCTCTCTGTGAAATCTTTGGATCACCATATTGAAACATAGGCTAGTAATAGGGTTGCTAGAATTAGTGGCAGAAACTCGGTTCAGAAAGTTAAAAATCATCATGTCTCCTAGTCTCAGTTTCTACATGAGCATTCGTTGAATGCTTGTCTGTGGCTGCTCAAGGTAGAAATGCTGGCAATGGTACCTGGGATCATTCTGCTCCATGTTCAGGAATAAAAAATAGATCTTTAGATTAGATTAGATTAGATTCCCCTACAGTGTAGAAACAGGCCCTTTGGCCCAACAAGTCCATAACAACCCTCCGAAGAGTAACCCACCCAGACCTGTTTCCCTCTTACTAATGCACCTAACACTATGGGCAAATGAGCATGGCCAATTCACCTGACCTGCACATCTTTGGACTGTGTTCTGTAAAGTATTTACAGATGGAGTGACACTATTTCTGTGAAAAGCTTCAAAGTGTTATGGCATTTAGGTTTATAAATTAGCTGTTAATCTCTGTTGGTTTATGTTTGAAAAATGCAGTGGATGATTTTTATACTGTATCTCTTGATCTTTCAAGAGCTTACCTCTTGATTCGTATGATGGCGCTTTGGTATTCATGCACACACAACTCTAGAATGTGAACAAAGATTCAGTTAAGAAATTTAAATGGTGACAAGTTCTAAAGTAAATTGATTCTAGAAAATCATAATCCATTTCAGCATAAACATGGTTTTCCAGCACCTACTCTGAGAAATTATAGAACAGATACCAAATCCTGTTGAGATCACATGGGACTCCATGAAAATTTATAGAAATGCGGTCTTAAGACTTTTGGCTGTGGTAAAGTTAATGCAATTAAAAATGTCCAATGGAAATTCACTAATAATTTTTTTTCTTAAATTACTTCCTGTGCACAATTTCCTTTCATACCTGAGTATTAAGGTTCTAGAATAACGGTATACTGAACAGTTCTTGTTCCTCACTGTCACCCATTTAATATTGCTTTTACATCGTGGCAACATCATTGCACTCCCAGATCCTGGTTTGTAGGCTGGGACTTTATTCATCCACAGTCAGACCCCCTGCACTTATTATCATAAAATGGTAGCATTTCCCCACAATGGACTATTAGCCCTAAGAGCAAACCAATAGCCAACACCTGGCAGAAGGGCAGCAAAAGAAAATAAAGAGCAATTAACCCAAAATTTCTTGATGGGAGAAATTGGAAGGGAACTAAAGAGGATAAAGTAGAAGAAAGAAACAATATACTTTATGATTGAAATGTCTCCAAAAGCAGTTCTGTTTGAGGACTAACTCTGTCTTTGAGTGCAGCGATATTGCTCAGATTTAAAAGTAAATAGGCTAAAGTATGTAACAGGTTACTATAAAGGTATTCTTGTCAATTTGCAGAATTTCCAAAGGTCTATATCTAATTAGTGATGTCGATTATTATTTTCTTTCATCATTGGCTGTTCCTTGACTCAGAATAATACCTGCTCAGGGTCACAAGATCTTTCAATCATCTTGGTGTAACAGAACAGGCTAACTCTTGATCCACAATTGTTGGGTATAAGGAGCAGGATGCCTCTCGATGTAATGTGAGTCAGAGCACAGGATTTGCTTTCTTTTGTTTTGTCCTCTGTCACTGTTCTTTTTTTTAATCATTAACATGTGACTTAAATCATGATGCAACTTGATAGACAGGTTGTTAGCATTTGGAATGATTGCTGGCGTTCTCAACTCAGTGTTTGATGTCAATGTTGACAGGTGTTAAAGGGAGAATTAAAGTATCTTTAAAGTGTTCCTTTGAATTTTCTCTTGCAATGCTTGCGATTTGAGTGTTGAAAAATAGAGAACTTGGTGAAGGAGATAAATTTTGGCCATCCAGATACATGGGAGTTGATTTTGTATGAGTTTTGCTTGTGTGTGTATATATTATGTTAAAAAATTCACTCCTGAGACCGAGGCATCACTGTCTGATCTGGTATTTATCAAACAAGAGCTTTGAAGATTTCAGCGAGAATACCATTCAGGTTACAGTCTTTGTTGTTTTTCAACCAGTTGGTTACTCGTTGAAGGTCTGACCTCAGTAATGGCTCATCTGTGGATTCTACTATGAAGTGATAGTCTGGAGGGTTTCAGCTGCCACAATGTGTGCACATTTCAGGCATTATTGGAAATTTTTTTTTCAGTGTTGATGAATCGCATTGTCAACCTTAAGAGACCGCGTCCTATGAGTGAAAAGGACCTTTTTGTCCATTTGACCTTGTTCTTTGATCCTGGTGACACAGGCACAGGCTTCTGCACTCTGATCCTTTCAGCAATGCCATTGAGAACACCTTGTACTAGCTCGGCCACTTGCAGTTTCAAGGTCAGGGTTGGTATAGTGGATAATGAAGTAGATTATCTAAGAATACAGCAGGAACTTGATCGACTGGACCAGTAGGCCGAAGAGTGGCAGATGGAATTTAATTTAAATAAACGTGAGGTGTTGCATTTTGCTTAGACAAACCAGGGCAGAACTTATCCAGTCAATGGTAGAGCCATGAGGAGTGTTGTCGAACAGAGAGATCTAGGGGTGCAGGTACATAAATTCCTTGAAAGTGGCAACACGAGTAGACTAAGTGATGAAGAAGGCATTTAGCACGCTTGCCTTCATTGGTCAGAGCCCTGAGTATAGGACTTCAGATGTCATGCTGCGACTGTGCAAGACATTGATAAGACCATATTTGGAGTACTGCGTTCAATTTGTTAGCCCTGCAGTGGGAAGGATGTTATTAAACTGAAAAGGTGCAAAATAGATTTACAAGGATGTTACCAAACTAGAAGGTTTGAATTATAAGGAGAGGCTCGAGAGACTGGGATATTTTTTCCCTGCAGTGTAGTTGGCTGAGGAGAGGCTTTATACAGGTTCATAAGATTTTTTTTTTGGTTGGGGGAGGTGCGGGGGAAGGAGCATGGATAAGGTGAATAGTCAAAGTCTTTTCCCCATGTAAGGGGTGTCCAAAACAAGAGGGCATAGGTTTAAGGTGAGTGGGGAAAGATTTAAAAAGGAGCTGAGATGTAACATAAATGGAACGAGCTACCAGAGGAAGTGGTAGAAGCCGATACAATTTTAACATTTAAAAGACATTTGGGCAGAATAGGAAAGGTATAGAGAGACATGGGCCAAACACAAACAAATCAGATAAGTTTAGTTTAGGAAGCTGGATCAGCATGGACAAGTTGGGCCAAAGGGTCTGTTTCTGTGCTATATGACTCTGTAACTCTAAGTGTCAAACGAAGTGTGGTCTTAAAAAACTCCTTTACAGTTGAACAGGCAAAAACAGAAGCAGGCTATGGAAACAAAGTGGACCTGGTTATCACAATTCACGATGTCAATGAAATTTGATCACCAAACTATCAAAATCACATGGACAATGTTGGTGCATCATATTAAACCAAGTTATGCACAGGGTTCTATGAGGAACAATTTGCCAAGTCCTATGACAACATGGTTTGATGACAGGGTCATGGCTGTGTACTTTCGGAGTCCTTGGTCAAAAATCTGCACATGTGCAACAGTTACATGAAGGACTTTGAACTTATGTTGTGGGCGGCACGGTGGCACAGTGGTTAGCACTGCTGCCTCACAGCGCCAGAGACCCGGGTTCAATTCCTGCCTCAGGCGACTGACTGTGTGGAGTTTGCACATTCTCCCCGTGTCTGCGTGGGTTTCCTCCGGGTGCTCCGGTTTCCTCCCACAATCCAAAAGATGTGCAGGTCAGGTGAATTGGCCATCCTAAATTGTCCGTAGTTTAGGTAAGGGGTAGGAGTAGGGGTATGGGTGGGTTGCGCTTCGGCGGGGCAGTATGGACTTGTTGGGCCGAAGGGCCTGTTTCCACACTGTAAGTAATCTAATCTAATCTAATCTAGTCTAAGATACCAGTGTCTTAAGTGAGCAGCTTTGCTCACTCCAAGTGGTAAGTGGCTGTAAAAGGTGTCTACTATGTTTCTTTCTCCTGTTTGGTGTCCCACACTGCAAAACCATCATGTTAGAGGGAAGATTTTACAGTTTGCAACTTGGAATGTTGAAACGCTCATTGATAATCTAAGAGTGACATCAGTAAAGAGGAACTGCAATCATAAATGAGTTATTGACATTACGTATTTAAATTATCATCTTTGGTGAGACCTACCTTTCTGGGGAGGAGCAACTGTAGAAACAAACAGGGCAGTGTACCTTTTACTGGAAAGGAACGCTGGCAATAATTCTGGTTTCCACAGAGTTTGTTTTTTTTCTCACCAGACAGGACTTTGGATACGCTGCCAGAATTCTTCAATTGTACAAAAAAGGCTCATGACACTTGGTAACTACAGCTCAGCTGCATACGATATGCCACTTGTACCCATACATATGACTCTGATAAAATGTATAGGAAATGTTCTACTCTGGCATTGACAAATTCTTTGATGCAGTCTCAAAAGAAGAAAAGATTATCTTTCTGGGGGACTATAATGTCTGAGTTGACCCTGGTTCCAAAGTCTGGAATGGAAGAATTGAGAGTAGTCAGAGTGTGCGCAACATAGCCTCACTATAACAAACATTGTCTTCTGCCAGAAAGACAAATGCAAAACCATATGGAGGCTTTCTAGATCAAATCAACTCCTGGATTATATCATCAATCATTGTCTGTATTGCATGACCCATGTGAGAGAATGATGTCTGTTCAACAGATCATAGACATTTTTCATTTGGTGATGAAAATTAATTCAGCGTTAAGACATTGTTAGATTCAGAAGTCCAAAGGGAACAAAATCCAAGTCTCAGCCCAAAAGCAGCCTAACCCAACAAAGGAATTCCAAGTGCAGTTCGTAGAGTCATACAGCACGGAATGTTAAATCTGGAAACTTTTCAGACATCCAACTCAATTTCAGATCGGTGGGAACAAACAAAATCAACTGTCCTAGATTCCTCTGCCCAGATCATTGAGTTTGAGTATCATTATCCACAGGACTGGGGTATGTGAAAATCCTGTGAAATATGTGACCTCCTAAATCAAACATGAGCAGCTTTCATTGCCTGGCAGCAAAACCAGGTTTCAGATCAACATGGCAGCATTCCAGGGCAGATGCCCAAAGATACATCCAGAAGCTAAAGGAAATGTGGTAGGAGGAGTAATCTCAAGCAGTCCGACAATATGTTATGCAAAACTTTATATTGGTTTTATTTGACTTACAGAACATTTATTATTCTTTCTGTTCTTAGATTTGGCTCAATTGTATTTTTCATCATGTAAGATTCTTTTTTTTTAACAAAAATGGTATTTTATCACCCCAGACAAGAATATGTTTCATGTTGTATGTAGAAGAATAATTGGGAACACATTAGCCCTTTGGCTATCACTCAGCAATACTGCAACCTCATTACCTTTTCCATTGACGTTAAACATAGGGGACAGACTTGGACCACTTAGCTTGTCATAGTTTCCTATGTCGCAAAGGTTTGAATTTGGCAGCTCCTGGCTAAGTTATCGCGCATTAGCTTTGATTCGAAAGAATGGTTTGGATAACAGGTTGATTGGTGAATGCAGACATTAATCCATCTCTCCTTCTCACGCTAAGCAAAACTGGAGCAAAGGTTGGAAAGGAATCAGAATTTCAAAATTTCTACTAAGTGTGAAACTGTAGCAATGATGAATAATTGGATTTTGTCACCATTTAACTAAGTGGTTAGATTTTATAAAATGTGAATGTTCATTAATTGAAACCACACTGAAATCAAAATGGAAGAGCAGCAAATCAGTTCTCCAACTACTTAATGCTCTGTGCAATTTGCTCCTGATATCTTCTTGTCACTGATGCTGCATAGAAATTTAATAACTTGCATATGTTCTGTGTTCTTTTTCCAATGTTCAAAAGTCCCCAATGGATGTCCATTTTTTATACTTCTGAAACCAAACTATTACAAGGTAATAAGCAAACATAATTCTAATGGATGTTCATGGTTGTGAGGGCCTGAGATGTTGGTAGTGTTTTATACCGATAATTTTTTATAGATGTATAAAATATATTTAATGTAGTAAACCATTTAAGGCAGTCTTGCAGAAAGGGAAAATGTAACTGTGATGTGATGTTAGGACAATTTTGGTCAAGTTTGTAACTTTATCATTTTAACATTTCAAGGGTCTTAAAGGAGAAAGTAGAGTGTTTTTGGGGAGAGTTTCAAAGCTGAGGGCCAAGACAACTTAAGGCACTGCCGTAGTGAGTGAGCATGTGGTGAATTATTTCTGTTTGCAGTGAACCAAGGTCATCTGAAGCTCAGGACATAATATACAGGGCAGTATGGTGGCCCAGTGGTTAGCACTACTGCCTCACAGTGCCAGAGACCCAGGTTTGATTCCAACCTTGGGCAACTGTGTGGAGTTTGCACATTCTCCCTGTGTCTGTGGGGTTTTCGCCAGGTGCTCTGTTTCCTCCCACAGTCCAAAAATGTGCAAGTTAGGTGGATTGGCTGTGCTAAATTGTCCATAGTTTCCAGGGATGTGTAGGTTAGGTGCATTAGCCACAGGAAATGCAGCAATACAGGGATTGGGGGGGAGGGAATGCTGTTCAGAGGGTTGGTGTGGATTTGTTGGGCCGAATGGCCTGTTTTCACACTGTGGGAATTCTCTGATAATGCTATTTAACTGTGTAGGTGACATCAAAATGCCTGGGGTTTCATATTACACTGGAAATAAACTAAATTTGAAATGGGCCTGCATAGTTTTGGATGGCATATAGATCAGTAGTAAAAAACCTGGCTTTTGGAAAGGTTAACCGACATTAACAGCCTCAACTTCTCCACCCCTCTCACCCACTCCAACCTCTCACCCTCGGAACGTGCAGCCCACCAGTCCCTCCGTTCCAACCCCAACCTCACTATCAAACCAGCAGACAAGGGAGGCGCGGTGGTAGTTTGGCACACCAATCTTTACATTGCTGAGGCTAAACGCCAGCTTGTGGACACCTCCTCCTACTACCCCCTTGACGATGCCCCCACCTCCCACCACCAAACCATCATCTCCCAGACCATCCATAACCTCATCACCTCAGGGGATCTCCCATCCACCGCCTCCAACCTCATAGTCCCACAACCCCGCACCGCCCGTTTCTGCCTCCTGCCCAAAATCCACAAACTTGACTGCCCCAGCCGACCCATTGTCTCAGCCTGCTCCTGCCCCACCGAACTCATCTCTGCATACCTCGACACGGTCCTGTCCCCCTTAGTCCAAGAACTCCCCACCTACGTTCGGGACACCACCCATGCCCTCCACCTCCTCCATGATTTTCGCTTCCCCGGTCCCCAACGCCTTATCTTCACCATGGACATCCAATCCTGTACACCTCCATCCCCTATCATGAAGGACTCAAAGCCCTTCGCTTCTTCCTTTCCCGCCATACCAACCAGTACCCTTCCACTGATACCCTCCTTCGACTGACTGAACTGATCCTCACCCTAAACAACTTCTCTTTCCAATCCTCCCACTTCCTCCAAACCAAAGGAGTAGCCATGGGCACCCGCATGGGCCCCAGCTATGCCTGCCTCTTCATAGGATATGTGGAACAGTCCATCTTCCGCAGCTACACTGGCACCAACCCCACCTTTTCCTCCGCTACATCGATGACTGTATCAGCGCTGCCTCGTGCTCCCACGAGGAGGTTGAACAGTTCATCCACTTTACCAACACCTTCCACCCCGACCTCAAATTCACCTGGACCGTCTCAGATTCCTCCCTCCCCTTCCTTGACCTTTCCATTTCTTTCTCTGGCGACTGAATCAACACGGATATTTATTATAAACCGACCGACTCCCACAGCTACCTAGACTACACCTCCTCCCACCCTGCCCCCTGTAAAAACGCCATCCCATATTCCCAATTCCTTCATCTCCGCCGCATCTGCTCCCAGGAGGACCAGTTCCAAAACCGTACAACCCAGATGGCCTCCTTCTTCAAGGACCGCAATTTCACCCCCAGACGTGGTTGATGATGCCCTCCACCGCATCTCTTCCACTTCCCGCTCCTCCGCCCTTGTGCCCCGCCCCTCCAACCGCCACCAGGACAGAACCCCACTGGTCCTCACCGACCACCCCACCAACCTCCATATACATCATATTATCCGCCGTCATTTCCGCCACCTCCAAACAGACCCCACCACCAGGGATATATTTCCCTTATCTCCCCCCTGTCAGGGTTCCGAAAAGACCACTCCTTCCATGACTCCCTCATCGGGTCCACACCCCCCACCAACCCAACCTCCACTCCCGGCACTTTCCCCTGCAACTGCAAGAAATGCAAAACTTGCGCCCACACCTCCCCCCTTACTTCCCTCCAAGGCCCCAAGGGATACTTCCATATCTGCCACAAATTCACCTGCACCTCCACACACATCATCAATTGCATCCACTGCACCTGATGTGGCCTCCTCTATATTGGGGAGACAGGCCGTCTACTTGTGGAACGTTTCAGAGAACACCTCTGGGACAGCCGGACCAACCAACCCAACCACCCCGTAACTCAACACTTCAACTCCCCCTCCCACTCCACCAAGGATATGCAGGTCCTTGGACTCATCCATCGCCAGACCATAGCAACACGACGGTTGGAGGAAGAGCACCTCATTTTCCGCCGAGGAACCCTCCAACCACAAGGGATGAACTCAGATTTCTCCAGTTTCCTCATTTCCCCTCCCCCCACCTTGTCTCAGTCAAATCCCTCGAACTCAGCACCGCCTTCCTAACCTGCAATCTTCTTCCTGACCTCTCCGCCCCCACCCCACTCCGGTCTATCACCCTCACCTTAACCTCCTTCCACCTATCACATTCCCAACGCCCCTCCTCCAACTCCCTCCTCCCTACCTTTTATCTTAGCCTGCTGGACACACTTTCCACATTTCTGAAGAAGGGCTTATGCCCGAAACGTCGATTCTCCTGTTCCTTGGATGCTGCCTGACCTGCTGTGCTTTTCCAGCAACACATTTTCAGCTCTGATCTCCAGCATCTGCAGTCCTCACTTTCTCCTTTTGGAAAGGTGCCAAGGTGTAGACAATGAAAGGGAAACAAAGCTACAACCTCAAAGCAAAAGCTCGAAACACTCAGTAAGAAAGGTAATTTTTGGGGAGAGAACAGAAAAGTTGGCATTTTGGTTAACTTGCAATATAAAAAGGATCCAGAATCTAAAAGTTGAATTGCCCTGCTGCATGTTTCTCACATTTTCTGATGAGGAAGAAAGCTCAAAGGTGATGTTCAGAATTCTTCAGGAAATAAATAATTTGAGCCCAGTAATGTACACAAGGTTTCCACAATTTTTAGAGCCATAGATACAAATTTAATCCTAGCATTTTAGCTTTAACACTTTTTATATAGGTGATAAATATGCAGCATAAGTAGCCTACAATGGAAGTAGAGATTAATCAAATGGAATAAAGAATGAATAGAATGGATGATTGAGAGATGTTGGTGTCTTGGGATAAGTTAAATACCTTGCAGTCTTTCTGGTCTTGTGTATTTCTAGTTTACAAAATCTTCCAAAGCCCAACCTCATCCATATCTCGTCCTTCCTCTCCTTCCACCTCCTTGACCTGACCTAACCTGTCCATGTTCCTTCTCACTTAACTGCTCCATCCTTTCCACTGACCAATCATACTAACCTCCTACCTGCATCCACCTATAACCATCCCATCTATGTTTACCGCATACACCTATCACCATCCCAACCACAGTCCAAGGTAAAGTAGTTTACATGTGACCTGTGTAGAATGAGTTTGATGATTTTTTAAAATTCATTTCTTTTACGTTGAATCATGCAATGCTTAATATGATTTGCATCAATTTGATATTGAGAGAAAAAATTCGCCTCTACATATTTATCCCATTTCTATGCATACTAATAAATACCTGTGCCTATTTTAAAACTACACTGGAAAAGTTAACGCTGCTCCAAACTCAGACACCAGTGTCTGCCATGGAGATAGAAACAGGGGTCGGTCATTTAGTCCCTCAGATGTATTCTCTATTAAGTGAGATCACTGCTAATCTACAAACAAACCCCACACCTCCACTTTTGACTCATGGGTATCCCTAAATACCATTGTTAATTTTTTGTGATCTAATCTTAGTTTTAAAGTTTACAGTGGAAATGTTACCAATTTCCATTTGCTTTAGAATGGAGTTCCAAACTTTCTCAAAATTTTATTTGTTTTTGTGATTATTTTCTACACTTTTGGTAATCTGTGTATTGAGACCATTGAGTCCCTTTGGAACTCTATTGTTTCTTTTTTTTAGTATTTGTAAAGTATCATATTTACTTCCAAAGTACATTATCTCACACTTGTCTACATTGATATGTGTTTACAATGGTTTTGCCTTTTCAATTAGTCCATCAATATTTCTTGTAATTTTATATTTAATATCTATTTATCTTTGAATTGTTACTGAGCATAAAACACAATTTACTCTGCAGTATCAAATATGCAGATTAGAAGCAGGAGTAGCTTATTCACTCCCTCTAACCTGCTCTACCATTCCTGAAGAAGGGTTATACCCAAAACGCTGACTTCTCCACCTCATAATGCTGCCTGGCTTGCTGTGTTCTTCCTGCCTCCTGCTTGTTTACTTTGGATTCCAGCATCTGCAGTTTTTTTTTGTCTCTGTCATTTAATAAGGTCATGTTTGTGGTAATCTGATTGCGGCCTCAAATTCACATTTCTACCTATTCCCAGGTAACTTTCATTCCCTTATTAGATAAGAATTTAAACACCTTTCCTTAAAAGTATTCACTGACGCCACCTTCACTACTTTCTAAGTATCCAATGACTCTCAACAATCTGAGAAAAGAAATTCCTCTTCCTCTCCATCGTGGCAACCTGGGGGCTCCATAGCTAACACTGCTGCATCACAGGGGCAGGAACTCTGGCTTTATTCCACCCTTGGTCGATGGTCTGGGTGGAATTTGTACGTTCTCCCCATGTCTGCATGGTTTTTCTCTAGGTGCTCCAGTTTCTTCCCACAGTCCAAAACTGTGTAGGTTGGGTGGATTAGCCGTGAGAATTCGAGGGATAGGAGAGGAGCGTGGATTTGTGTGGGATGCTGTTCGGATCTGGATAAATACCAAATTCCTTGCATAGAGGATTTATACGCAAAACTGCCAAACGGTCTGTCCCTCTCAAAGCTGGGCATCAGCCATACATACATGCTATTGCAGTTAAATGAGAATTCCCAGAAGTATGCTACAATTAATGCTCATAAGAGTCTGTACCAATATACAAGACTGCCGTTTGGGGTATGCGCTTGTGGAATTTTTCAGTGGACTATGGAGAACACTATACAAAGTCTACCCCAGGTTTCCATTTATCTTAATAGAAAATAGAACATAGACTGGCCCTGCGGCCCATGATGTTGTGCCAAGCATAATGTCAAATTAAGCTAATCCCTTCTGCCTTCCCTCCATTCCTTGCATATTCATATGCTTGTCTAAAAGTCCCTTAAATGCCCCCTCATATCTGCCTTCACCACTACCCCATGTTCCAGATTCCTATCACTCTCTGTGTTAAATAACTTGCCCCTCACATCTCCTTTGAACTTTCCCCCTCTCAATCTAGTAGTAGATATTTCAACTCTGGGAAAAAGATTCTAACTGTCAACCCTATATATGCATCACATAATTTTCTAGACTTCTACCAATCCCTCAGCCTCCACCAATGCAGAAAAAACAACCTGATTTTTTCTAACCTCTCCAGACACACTAATCCAGACAAAATGCTGGTAAACCTCTGCACCCTCTCCCGAGCCTCCACATCCACAAGCAGAATTGAAAACAGTACTCTTAAGTGTGGTCTAACCAATGTCTTAGAAAGCTGCAACATGACTCTTGTACTCAATTCCCTGACCAATAAAGGCAGCATGGCATACACCTTCTTTACCACACTCTCAATTTTTGTGGCCACTTCCAAAGAGCTATGGACTTGAACCCCAATACTGTTCAGGGTCCTGCCATTAACTGTATACTTCTTAATATTTGACCTCCCAAAGTGCAACACTTACCTCTATTAAACTCCATCTGCCATTTCTATGCCAAAATCTGCAACTGATTTATATCCCACTGTATCCATTGGCAACCTTCTACATATCCACAACGCCACTGATCTTTGTATCATCTGCAATGTCGGGCTAATAACAGGGAAGACTAATAAGGAGCATTTCGAGAACTTCGACATAGTCCTTAGACATTTCTCCCAGGTGGCTATTATATCTGTTGAAAGGATAAAGTGAGGGTGATCAAAGATGTCCCAGCTCCTGTGTCTGTACCAGAGCTAAGGCCCTTCCATAGACTGGTAAATTATTTCAGAACCTGACCTCCTCCTGAAACCTCTGCATCATTGCTACAAGTGGCGGCCTTGCAAATGGTTACATAGCCAAGCCATAGCTTTCAGGAAAGTGAAGAAACAGGTATCATCCTCAAAGGTGTTGGCACAGTATGGTCCCAAGCAAGATCTGGTATTGAAATGCAATGCCTCCTTGTATGGCATTGAAGTGGTATTATCTCATAGGTGGCTTATTGGAGAGGAATGTCCAATAGCACATGCTTCCCAGACTTTGGATAATATAGAACGTAAATACATCCAGATAGTGAAAGAAAGATCGGTGGTCACATTTGGAGTCATGAAGTTCTATCAATACCTTTACAGACATAAATTTGTAATAACAGACCACAAAGGTCTACTCAAAGTGGCAAGCTAACGTAGGTCTACTTAAAGAGGACCTGGCTGTGCCGCCCATGGCTTTAGGCTGAATTCAGCGGTGGGCTCTAAAATGGGAGAGTAAGTGGCAAAGGCGAATCTATTCACCTGCCTCCCACTACCAGGTACACCACCAGGTACACCAGTACCACCACTGGAAGAGTCTTTAGTGGTTTTAAATTTTCTGGACACTTCTTGTCACAGCTGACAATATCAGACTTTGGATGCAGAAAGATCTGGTCCTGCAAAACTGAAACAGCTGGTGATGATGGGGGAAACCAAAGGGCTGTCACAACCAGAATTGAAACTCAGAGAGGCAAGGTCACAGTAGAGGATGGCATTTTATTATGAGGAGCAAGCATGATTGGCCTGTGCAAAGGTCGCCACCATATACTGGTTAAACTTCACCAGGGGTTTCCAAAATGAAGATGTTAGCAAGATGAAGGAACTGAGTGAATTCTGGCTACGTTTGCAGATGATACAAAGATAGGTAGAGGGACAAGTAGCATTGAGGGAGCGGGATTTGGTCAGGTTAGAAGAGTGGGCAAAAATGTGGCAAATGGAATGCAAAGTTGAAAATTGTGAGGTCATGCACCTTGGTATGAAGAATAGAGATATGGACTATTTTCTAAATGGGAAGAAAATTCAGAAGTCTGAAGTGCAGAGAGAGTTTGGAGTTCTAGTCCAGGATTCTCTCAAGGTAAACTTGCAGGACAATCAGTAATTAGGAAGGCAAATGCAATGATAGCATTATTTTGACACTACTTTTATATAAAAGCAGGGATATACTTCTGATACTCGCGAAGGCTCTGGTCAGACCACATTTGGAGAATTGTGGAAAATTTTGGGCCCCGTTTATGGGGAGAAAGCAAGAGTACGGGGTTGAGAAACTTATCAGCCATGATTGAATGGCAAAGCACTCAATGGGCTGAATGGTCTAATTTCTGCTCCTGTCTTATAGTCTAGGTTATGTAAGATGGCCAGGATTGGATGCAAACACAGCCACATTGGTGGGGTAGTGCCCAGAGCACCAACAAGGAAAAAAATTACTCTGAGCAGTTCCCCTACATTAGTAGGAATGACTGGGTAAGCCCTCGGCTCTGTAACACTTAACTGTGCAAGTCTTTCCATGAGCTGAATGTTCTTAGTCATTGTGGACACCCACTCAAAGTGGCTGATTGTACATAGAACTCATTCATCAAATATAAAGAAGGTGATAAAAAACTATGCCCATCTTTTGCAATACATGGACGCCCAGAAGAGTTGGTCACAGATAATGGGCCATTGTTTATCAGCACGGAATTTGGTTATTTCCTAAAGTCAAATGACATTAGACATACAAGGACAGCTCCATACCAGCCATCATTAATGGCCTGGCAGAAAGCACAGTCTGAACTTTGAAGGCAGACTTAAAGAAGCAGTCTACAGCTTCAGTAGATACTAAACTGTCCCGATACTATTTGATTATCAGACCACCCGTCATGCAACTACAGGAGTGTTACTAATGGGTAAAAGATTCCGCACTAGGTTCAATCTGGTCTTCAGGACTGCCAGTGCCAGACACAAAACTCTGCTAAGCGAGAGAGACAGTTTGCTGTATGGGATGTAGTTTGGTGGAGGAACCACAGGAACACCCTTCATGGGAAAGAGGCATGGTTGATGTGAGGTCAGGTCCAGTGACTTATAACGTTTGGGTAGGTGTGACAGGCCTGAACAAGCATATGGTTCATATGAGCACTCCAAACTCTCAAACATGCCCGGCTCCTCAGAACAGTTAGAAGGCCTGACAAAACCCAGGGGTTCTCCCTCTCTGTCAAGTGTTGAAGAGACCTCGGAATCAGAGATGGACACAGTGGATGTCATTGCCTCGATGCCTTTGTCACCGAAAGAAGAGAATGAATTTCTTCTGAGACACTCCAGGTGCAAAAGACGAGTTACTGTGCATTACATGAATCAGAGACAGAGCTAGAGGAGCCTGACCTGATGCTAAAACATCCCAGGAGGAGCTACAGAAAAAATAAATTGACCTATGTCCTCTGACTCAGAGAGGGATGGATGCAGTGATTGTAATGAGGTCAGCTAGGTGGACCTCATAGAATGTGAATTCCCTGGTTGGGGCTGTTAATCTGGTCCAACCAGGGAACCCTGACTGACGAACAAACAGAACTGTCAGAGATTCTATTCTTTTGAGAGCTGGCTCTGAGGGAGCTGGATCAGTGTTAAGGAATTTCCATGTGTAAATAAAGTGTGGCTTGGTAATGGGATACTAGTCTCTGTGGATTCATTTCAAGAACAAGTATTAATTGCTACAGCCATCTCTTTAAAATTCTGAATTTGTGGGTGGACATTAGGAGACAGATGTACCAATTAATTTTGAATCTTATTTTGTGGGGGTGTGCATTAAAGTGATTTAATCAACATTGCATTCAGTTCTCACTGACATACTACATACTGCTGTAATATCAACTTCACACATGGTTCGAATTTGGCAAAAGTGCAAAGACTACATCTATTATCTAGCATGCATTCGAAGAATGAAAGTTTAAGCATTTTGCTTTAATTTACTTGTGCGCCTGACAGTGGCTGTGCTACTACCTAGTTGGAATCCCTGAAAAGTTTATGTTTGCATTCTTGCTCTGTCTTTTAGGAGAAAAGTATAAAGTGTTAATATGTTTAGTTAGTCTTTTAAGAGTAAGCTATTGATGCATCAACCCCAGAAATAATCATTGACAGTCAGATACTCTCTTATCTATTCCCCAAATGTGGACAGTACTGACAAGACCAGCATTAATTGCCCATCCCTAAATGCCCCCAAGAAGATGGTAAGCTGCTGCTTTGAACTGTCACTAGTCTGGTGAATGTCCTCCCAAATACTGTTAAGTTGTGAGTTTTGGAGTTTTGACCAAGTGATAATAAAGGAATGGTAGTCACATTTCGCAGTCAGGATGATGTGTAATCGAGAGGAGAATTAGAAGGTGATGGCCAACCCACATGCCTGCTTTCCTTACTCTCCTCAATATTATGTCACAGATTAGGAAAGTGCTGTTAAAAAAAGTCCTAACAAGTTGTTGCAATGCTTCTTACAAATTATACACCATGCTGTTACAGTGTGCATTTGATGGAGAGATTTAATGTTTAAGATTGATTGATTACGTTGTTCTGAATAGTGTTATACTTTATGAATGCTGTTGGAGCTGTACATATTCAGGGAAGTGGAGAGATTTCCATTGTACCCTGACTTGTGGTGTTTGGAGACGATGAGTCTGGAGATGAATTACTTGGAGATGTCTTAGTCTCTGACCTGTTGCCACACTGTTTCTATGACTGTTCTAAAAGCTAACTTTCTGTTCATTAATGACCCCCAGGATGTTGATGGTAGGGTGGGGATTAAAGATGTTATTGAATATTAATCATTTGTTTAGTCTGTGTGTCTTGTTGAAGATGGTCAACACCTGGAAATGAATAGCTTATCGTTACTTGCCTAAAGCTACAAGGTCTAAAAGTAATGTCACAAATTAGTAAAGGATCCTTAAATAATAAAACATATTTTATTAACTAAATGTATTCTTGTTGTCAGTTGCACATCCATTATGCAGTGCCACATTACCATGTCAGCAGCATACTCTTATAATAGAATTTGCAGATGGGCCAAAGAGCCGAGGAGTGGCAGATAGAGTTTAATTTAGATAAATGTGAGGTGCTGCGTTTTGGAAAGGCAAATCAGGGCTGGACTTATAAACTTAATGGTAAGGTCCTGAGGAGTGTTACTGAACAGAAAGACCTTAGAGACCAGGTTCATAGTTCCTTGAAAGTGGAGTCACAGGTAGAGAGGATAGTGAAGAAGGTGTTTGGTATGCTTGCCGTTATTGGTCAGTCCATTGAAAGGTCATGTTGAGAGGTCATGTTGTGGCTATACAGGATATCGCTCAGCCACCTTTGGAGTATTGTATGAAATTCTGGTCTCCCTGCTATAGGAAGAACATTGTGAACCTTGAAAGCTTCAGAAAAGATTTACAAGGATGTTGCTAGGGTTGGAGGGTTTGAACTATAGGGAGAGGCTGAATAGTCTGGGGCTGTTTTCCCTGGAAGGTCAGAGGCTGAGGGGTGATCTTAAAAAGGTTTATAAAATCATGAGGGGCATGAATAGGGTGAATAGCCAAGGTCTTTTCCCTAGGATAGAGGAGTCCAAAACTAGGGGGCATTGGTTTAAGGTGAGATGGGAAAGATTTAAGAAGGACCTAAGGAGAAACATTTTCATATAGAGGTTGATGTATGGAATGATCTGCCAGAGGAAGTGGTGGCAGCTGGTACAGTTGAACATTTAAAAGATATTTGGATTGGTATATGGATAGAAAGGGTTTAGAGGCAAATAGGACTAAGTTAATTTAGGATATCTGGTTGGCATGGATGAGTTGGACAGAAGGGTCTGTTTCCATGCTGTACAGTTCTATGACTCTAACTCTGATACCAGAACAATCTGATTATCCTGGTACCTGAACTACAAACGGTTAGTACACAGAGGTAAGAAATGCATGGGAAGGCAAATGAAATTTTGGTGTTTATTTGGTTTGATTTATTGTACCAAAGTACAATGAAAAGTTTTGTTTGTGAGCAGTCCCAGCAGATCATAATAAGCAAGGACATACAGATCATAAGGTGCTTAGAGTGAGGCATGCAGGTTACACTGCACAGGAGGAGTGCAAAGCAAGATCAACATTAACAATATTAACAATATTTGAAGTTAGAGAGTCCATTCATCAATCTAACAATGGCAGGGAAGAAACTATTCTTGAACTAGTTGGTGCATGTGTTCAAGCTCCTGTATCTTCTGCCTGATGGAAGAGGTTGTAAGAGAGCATTTACAGTGTGGGAGGGGTCATTGATGATGTTGGCAGTCTTTCTGCAGCAGCGGGAAGAGTAAATGGAATCCATGGATGGAAGGTTGGCTTCGTGATGGTCTGTTTAGAGCAGTTGCTATACCAGACTATTTTGCAGCCAGACAGCATGTTTTCTATGGCACATCTGTAAACGTTGGTGAGGGTCCTCATGAACATGCTGAATTTCCTAAGCTGCATGAGGAAGAAGTGTTGTTATGTCTTGGCAGTCGCATCTACGTGGGACTGCCTGCAGACAGTCAATACATGCAATATTTTATAAATTCCACTTTGGAAATAGAACCAGTCTGACTCAAGATTGGGATACAGACAAACTCTAACCTCACACCTTAAGTTGCATTATCTGAGGTGAGATGTCATCTTTTGTTATAAAACCTTACGATATCTTGAGAAGGTGACTTAAAAGTAGTTCTGGGATTTACATATTAATGAATCAAAACCTGCAACCCATTCTAAAAGATAAAAGACTTAACAATCTAGGTTTGTTCAATATACCACTGTATGAAGCTGTAATCTTTTGCTATAAATTCTGTGTCTTATGATTTTATACTCCACAAACACCTGATGAAGGAGCAGCGTTCCAAAAGCTAGTGCTTCCAAATAAACCTGTAAGATGATAACTTGGTGTTGAGCGATTTTTAACTTTGTGCATCCCAGTCCAACACTGGCTCCTCCACATCATGGCCTTATATATGCATGATTGTTTTCCATAATCCTACTGTTTCCCATCTCAATCCAAGAATCCATGTATTGTCCCGGCCTTAGTCCAGTGAAACCTCCACCTTTGTCAGGCCCAGACTACCATTCCTAAGTAACAAGATGAACCAGGTGGCTCATTCAATACAGACCTTGTGTTTTGCTCCAGTTAGGTCCTCAATCAGGGATTTTTACAGATCTATGAGAACATTTCAAGTGGGCAAGTTGGACCGCAGGGTCTGTTCTGTGTTGCACATCTCAATTACTTATCAAATCTTTGGATTTATCTTAAAATTATTTCACGTAATCATTTACAAATTGCATGTTTGCTGATCATTGATGATATCCTGGAATTGTGCAGTTCCATGTAATCGATCACAACTCCAACAACTGATGCCGTTCTTCACCAACAGCTTGCAAACCTCCTGGCACCTACTTTAAAGATGAAAGTCAAGGCAGACATTAATATGTGTTTATGGAAAAGACAAACAGGCCCACTTGTGCTGAATCAGCATGCTGCCTGAGTGTTTAAAGCATGTAATCTTGATAATCCAGCCTTGCGTTTGCATTTCAGTATCAGATACTACTATGAAACTCTGAAAAGTACCCAACTGTCACTCCTTTCTAAATAAAATGATCAATTCCCAACTCTTCCAGAGCAATGTAAAGAGAATTAGAGGGCATATAATTCTGAAGTGATTATTTTTGTTGTATTTTTGCAACATTTTTCTCTGTAATTCTACATGCTACTTTATGCTCATTCATTTTTTCTGCAACCTATGTAATATAGTGGGGGACTGCCTGGCATTATATTACAATAGATATATTATTGATGTCATGGGGACAGCTTGACAGACATTGGAGTGTAATACATTTGATCTTCCTGTGAAGATGCAGCCTACATAAGAGTAAATTTTATCAGAAATAATGCAATCTTGATGTTATGAACATTGGCTCCTGATTAAATAAGAAACAGACATGAAAAGTTTAAGCCAAAAACTACATTTTTAATTAAGTCAACAAGTTTAAGATTAAATGAACCAGATGTCAAGTTGGTTCAGTGTTGTACAGTGTCATTTATTAATTAGTTTCTTTCATTAATTAGTCTGTATCAGTCAAACGATCCTGTATGATATATGTAATATAGGGTATTACAGAACATAATAGAAATTTGGACATTGTTTTCTTACTGAGACTATTGGAAGATCTGTCTATATTAAAGTTTATGGTGTGCAGCAAGAAAGCACAAAGACCAGTGATTTATCAAATATTTATTGAGTATATGTCCTTTGCACAATATTCATTATCAACACTTTGCCTATGCTTGTTTTCATATCAAATAATGTGTAAAAAATCTTTCCCCAATAATGTTTAAAGTTCATAACAAGCAATTTAGAAAATTTGGCTTAACAATACTTAAAAGGGCAAAGAATTGATGTGGAAAATTGTAATCTTGCACCCATAGACATGAGAATGGAAACTTAATTGGACAGTGCCCAAAAGCAGACACCGATTGTGTTGCACAGATAACCTGCACTTGTTCAGTGTGATGCAAGCAGCTGTATATGTAGCTTTTGATGTGTAGTCTGTACCAATGCAATGTTCATTGGCTGCATACATCAGCTTGAATGAAACTTATTGCTGACCTGCAGGACATAGTTAGTCCAATCCTAGTAAGATTCCTGAACTGGAGAAAAGCAGAGATTTTGGACAGATGCAAACCTGCAGGAGGTACCAGTCATAGAGGCGAGAGACAAAAAACTGCATTTACTGGATTCCAAGGTAGACCAGCAGGAGGCTGGAAGAACATAGTCCTGAAGAAGGGTTACACCCAAAATATTGACTTCTTCATCTCCTGATGCTACCCAGCTTGCTGTGTTTTTCCAGCCTTCTGCTTGTCTACCTTGAATCCAGCACCCACAGTTTTTTTGGGCTCTAATTAACTTTGTACCACTGCAAAGTCTCTTCAAAGAATGCCCACTTTGAAGAAGACCTCTGCCTCCCTCAGATGTGCACAAAGTGAGTCCCTTTCTCACTGCTTTGACCTCTTCAGTCCTCCAGTTCTTCGACCGCACGATTAAACAAACTCACTACTACACCCATGTGACGTTTCTCAACTGCTGTCTTTGCAACCATCTCATTCCTCAAGATACATTTTAAACCCTCCAAACTTGGACCCATCTTTGATGCTCCATACTTGCAAAACATCCAATGCCTCCACAAATAATTCTGTCTCCAGGTTTTCCACTCTACCCTCTCTGAGGAGGCACCTCCATTCCCTCCCCTCATCCCTCCCCAGCTTAAGGTCTCCCTTTCCCAAACATGTGGAGGACCAGTACTATTTTACATCCAATGCAGAATCCACCAGCTCAACAAACAGTTTTCTGATTCCATAGAGAGGGGCAAAACAATGAAGAGATTTGGAACAAGGATGAGAATTTTAAAATTGAGATGTTGCTGCATTGAGAATAAAGAGTGTCAATCAAGATGTTTATACCTTGCCTTGTGCAGCTTCTTTGAGTGACAGTTGCAGGCCTTATTGGTAGATACTAATGCAGACGCAACAGATTGAAAACTTGGCCACTTCTGAAAAATCTTTGTAGGCATGTGTTACTCTGACATCAGAAGGATTTGGATCCAAATATAGTCAGAAAACCTTATCATTCAGCATATACATGTGTGTAGCTGGTCAGTTCTTCATTCCTAGGAATTCATCCATTCCTAGGTATTCAGCAACTCTGAAATGTCTTTCTTAATTATCAATTTTGGCACCAATGCATCAATCTTGTCTTTGTTATAATAGTGTCTTTGTGTTCTAAGCTGCTTGATTTAGGTGTTATGTTGTCCTGTTGTCATACAAGAGCCAAGAGTTAATCTCTTGAGGGCGTAGTAATACTAAGGATAGACTCTAATGTACTGTAATTAACTGCTAATGAACATTCCCAGATCTACCATCTCCCTGCTGCAATTACCATGCTGAACCTATGTTAAAGTCATTGATATTTTGTTACTTCCCAACATTTTATAGCTCAATATATTTTATTTTCTTACATTATATATAGCATCAGAAGGAGGTACTGAGTAGTGTGGAAACCCTGCTTCAGAGAGTTTTTTTTAATCAATGATATATCACATTCTGGCCTTTTTTTTGCAATCTTGTTATTTGTTAATCAATGGTATTGGGAGAGGCCTGAAAACATTATACTTTTTCGCAAACAGTGGATCAAAATCAAAAAGATATAAACACATTTGCATGGAGGATGTGGTATATCTTTCTGTGGTTTAAAGTGGAAGAATTACCACATTACTTTTTGTTAATGATGACAGCTAAATGGCACAACTGAGGATGAAAATGTTGAAGCTAAAACTCCTGTCAATTGATTTGATGCAATATCCAGTGAGAGTGCAAAATGGTCTCTAAAAATAAATCTGCATAACTGGAATGACCACTTTTTCAAAGCTGTACATTAAGATACATTCTTAAATTCATTATGCCAAAATTTGGCAGCTAGTGTTCATCGCTGAAGTATATTTAACCAATTTAGTATTATTACTCACTAAGTTTAATTTAAATGTTACTGTTTCACATGAAAGGATTAATCAGTGTTTTTTAAACAAATTTTGAAGACATTTTTTCCCAGAGTAGTATTAGTAGTATATCCCCCTTTTAGAGTAGAAACTGAAAAGCATCCACTTTATTAATCTCATATTCATTTTAGTTTAATCCAAATGTTTTCACTCTAACCTTTCCCTAAGATATTGTTGTTCAGTTTGAGTGAATTGCATCTGTTTCCCATTTATATTATGTTACAGTTTACTTGGCAGAGGTTGAATTGTGTATTAGTTTAGACAAAATTTGAGTGAAGTTCAATTATAGATAACCTAAAATTGGCCAGAGCTGGACACCTTGTTAGCTTTTTGACTCTCCAGAAGTAAGTGGATAACTTGCACATTAATGAAAGTGAACTGCATTAAATTCACTATTATTTTGGTAGCAAAATCTGAGCCATTGGATATTACAAAGTCTGAGTGAAATACAATAATGTCTGAAATCAATTTTGTACTTTGTTTAGCTCTATTATATTTGTACTATTTCCCAGTTGTTGGTAGCCAGTCATCTGTGGCTCATTAATTACGTGCATGGGCTTACTTTTTTATTAATGATATAATTACTGAGTTTAAAAGAAGAACATTTTGTACTTTTTGATTTTATTTTGCCTTGGAGTTCAAAATACGAATCAAAGAGCTGATTGGCTATGTACCTTATATTGCACTTCAATCTCTGATTCATAATGGGCCCAGAGTGCCCTTGCTCGCTCTTTAAAAGAGCTGCCAGTTAGTTCCACCTCGCTCTTCTCCTATATCCCTGACATTTTATCTTATATAATTAGAGACTCTATGCTCCTTTGAAAGTTACAATTAAGTCATCTTGTAGCATCCTTTCAGACCATTGAACTCCAGATCAGAACAGATGTGACTCAGACAATGTTTTCAACTCGTCCACCTTTTTTTTGCCAGTTTAAATCTGTTTTCTTGTTATTGGACCTCCTGCCACTAAAGGAATTTTTATTTGTCTTATTTACCTGTCCAGACCCTCCATGATTATGATTTTGGAATTGATATTAAATCTTTCCTTAATTCTCACTGCTCCTTGGAGAATTATCCCTGTTTCTTCAGTGTTCCAGATATCTGAATTTGCTTACCCCAACACTATATTCTGGTAAAACCCTATTGTACCCTCTCCAAGCTTGACACCGTTCTAAAGTACCATGCACAAAATTGGGCACAATACTATAATGATGTCTATCCAATGATGTTTGAATATTTACTGCAACTTCTTTGTTTTTTTTAACTCTATTCCTCTAGATAAAAATAGCCAGTGCTCTCTTTCCTTGCAGTTCCTTTTTAAATTATAGTATTTAATTAATATTGCCTTGTCAATTTTTCTTCCAAAATACATAATTTTGCACTTAACTCTGCATTTACCTACTGGGATGCTGCTCATTTCACCTACCTTGAAGTCTGCTTTTTGCCCTCCTCTCTCTTTATTACATTTATAAATTTTGTTCAGTTATAATTTTATTTCAGATCTCCAGCTTGTGCAGCATTTCAGTTTTGTGTGTGAGTTCACTATGACTCTTCACTGCCTGCCTCATATACAATTTCGTATCTACACTGCAATTTATTTTCAAACCAGTAACCTTGAATTGGCAAAATTTGCTGCACAACCAAATTGCATGCTTTCAATAAGGATCCAACGTATGTTCCATTGTAGACAATTTTTATTTTAAAGCCTGTCAGCTCAGGTTGAAGTGCAGAGTTTTACTTACCAATACAACTTCCAAAATAAAATTTTAGAGAAATAATGAAAGTGTTTGGAGGGAATTCAGGAGAAAGTTACTTTCTTAAAGACGAGTGAGAATATGAAGTTTGCTTTCATAAGAATTTGTTCAGATGATTAGTGTGGTGTACTTGATGTGAAGTTAGATAAACACAGGTGGGAGAAAGACGTTGTATAAGAACTTAAGGGTCTGAAAAGGTTACTAATGAGGGATGTTTAGGCATCAACCAATAAGATGATATCAGATGAATTGAATTGAGGATTTTGAAGGAGTAAGACCCAACATTGAGATTTTCTTCATAGGCTCTTGACAATGCCAATCATATCAATATAAATTGTACCGAGTTTCTGTCATTGCCATAAAATACATATTGTTTAAGGCATGAGTCTCTTCTTATTAGACTTATTGATTATTCTCGATCACACAAGATCCAGCAGGCCTTTTATATCCCTACCATGAAAGAAGCTGGTAACAGCAAGTCCACGAATAAATTTTATAATAGTGGTAAGTGGTGTCGATTCCATTCAACAACACCATAGAAAACGTGGTGAAAGTCTAAAAATGTCTTCGCACACAGTTATATGAAGGCTGCTTAATTAGACCATCAGAAGCAGAGAGAGCTAAGCATTCAAGAATGCTATAGTAGACAACTTTGTAGCAAGATTCTGCAATGCAGAACCTACAGTCATTAGTAAAAAGCATTTCAGACCTGGTAAGGGATGGTATTGGCAGAAACATTTAAATTCAAATATGGGCCAAATGGCATACAGAATTGCACGTCATGAAGAAAATAATTCTGAAGGTGCAGAATAACTTCCAAATGAAATATTAGTGCAATCTGAGCAAATAGATATATTTTTGTACTCAACTGGGACTGTAGCTGGTGGTGTTACAGTGAGACAAAGGGTAAAAGAAGCAACAAATACTTTTCACCAAGTTCTGAATACTTTTGACAACTGCCTGAAATTCATAACAAATAAAGTTCTTGAAGAGTAATTTCAATTGAAGAGCACAACATCGAGGGAATAATTTCATTAATGATCTCTACAGATTTGTGACTGTAGAGCTTTGAAGTCAGCTAGGGGTGTGATGGATGGCAGTTATAGGAAGGGAGGAAAGTTGCAGATACAGTCACATAGATGGTTTAACTCCAGGAAAGATACGAGAGGTACACAGGTAGTGCAAGAGTCTTCTGTAGCTATCCCCATTTCAATCAAGTATGCTGTTTTGGAAAATGTAGGGGGTGATGGATTCTCAGGGGAATGTAGCGTGCACAGCCAGGTTTCTGGTATTGAGACTAGCTCTACTGTAATGAGGGGTATGTCGGGTTCCAAGAGATCAATTGTGTTAAGGGACTATCTAGTCCGAGACACAGACAGACGTTTCTGTGACCAACAGCGAAAAATCAAAATCGTGTGTTGTTTTTCTGGTGCTAGGATTAAGGATGTTTCATAGAGGGTGCAGAATGTTCTCGAGGAGGAGAGGGCTCAGCAGGAGGTCATTGTACACATTGGAACCAATGACATAGGAAAGGAAAAAGTTGAGATTTTGAAGGGAGATTACAGAGAGTTGGGCAGGAATTTATAAAGGAGGTCCTTGAGAGTAGTAATATCTGGATTACTCCTGGTGCTACAGGCCAGTGAGGGTAGGAATAGGAGCAGACAGCAGATGAATGCATGGCTGAGGAGCTGGTGTAGGAGAGAAGCATTCACATTTTTGGATCATGGAATCGCTTCTAGGGTAGAAGTGACCCGTATAAGAAGGACAAATTGCACCTAAATTGGAAGGGGGCCAATATACTGGCAAGGAGATTTGCTACAGCTGCTTGGGAGGATTTAAACTAGTAAGGTTGGAGGGAGGGATCAAGGAAGATAGTGAGGAAAGAAATCAATCTGAGACTGATACAGTTGAGAAAAGAAGTGAGTCCAACAGTCAGAGCAGCCAGGGACAAAGCAGAGAACAAGGTAGGACTGATATATGAAACTGCATTTATTTCAATGCAAGAGGCCTACCAGGGAAGGCAGATGAACTCAGGGCATAGCTAGGAACATGGAACTGGGATATCTTAGCAATTACAGAAACATGGCTCAGAGATGGACAGGACTGGCAGCTTAATGTTCCAGGAGACAAATGCTACAGGAAGGACAGAACGGAAGGCAACAGAGGAGGGGGAGCAGCATTTTTGATAAGGGATAGCATTACAGCTGTACTGAGGAAGGATATTCCTGGAAATATATCCAGGGAAGTTATTTGGGTGGATCTGAGAAATAAGAAAAAGATGATCACCTTATTGGGATTGTATTATAGATCCCCTAATAGTCAGAGGGAAATTGAGAAACAAACTTGTAAGGAGATCTCAGCTATCTGTAAGAATGATAGGATGGTTATAGTAGGGGATTTTAACTTTCCAAACAAAGACTGGGACTGCTATAATGTTAACGGTTTAGATGGAGAGGAATTTGTTAAGTGTGTACAAGAAAACTTTCTGATTCAGTATGTGGATGTATGTACTAGACAAGGTGCAAAACTTGACCAACTCTTGGGAAATAAGGCAGGGAAGGTGACTGAGTAGTTAGTGGGGGAGCACTTTGGGGCCTGCGACCATAATTCTATTAGTTTTAAAATGTGGTGGAAAAGGATAGACCAGATCTAAAAGTTGAAGTTCTAAATTGGAGAAAGGCCAATTTTGACGGTCTTAGGCAAGAACTTTCGAAAGCTGACTGGGGACAGATGTTCACAGGTAAAAGGACGGCTGGAAAATGGGCAGCCTTCAGAAATAAAATAAAGAGAGTCCAGAGAAAGTATATTCCTGTTAGGGTAAAAGGAAAGGCTAGCAAGTATAGAGAATGCTGGATGACTAAAGAAATTGAGGGTTTGGTTAAGAAAAAGAAGGAAGCATATGTTCAGGTATAGACAAGATAGATCGAGTGAATCTTAGAAGGGTATAAAGGCAGTAGTAGTATACTTGAGGGAAATCAGGAGGGCAAAAAGGGAGCATGAGATAGCTTTGGCAAATGGAGTTAAGAAGAATCCAAAGGGTTTTTACAAATACATTAAGGACAAAAGGGTAAAAAGGGAGAGAGTAGGGCCCCTCAAAGATCAGCAAGGTGGCCTTTGTGTGGAGCGGCAGGAGATGGTGGGAGGTACTAAACAAGTATTTTGCAACAGTGTTTACAGTGAAAAAAGACTTGGAAGATATAGAATGTAGGGAAATAGATGATGACATCTTGAAAAATGTCAATATTACAGAGGAAGAAGGGCTGGATGTCTTGAAGTGCATAAAAGTGGATAAATCCCCAGGACCTGATCAGGTGTACCCAACCTGTGGAAAGCTAGAGAAGTGATTGCTGGGTCTCTTGCTGAGATATTTGTATCATCGATAGCCACAGGTGAGGTGCCGGAAGACTGGAGGTTGGCTAACATGGTGCCACAATTTAAGAAAGGTGGTAAGGACAAGCCAAGAACTATAGACCAGTGAGCCTGACCTCGTTGGTGGGCAAGTTATTGGAGGGAATCCTGAGGGACAGGATAAACATGTTTTTGGTAAGGCAAGGACTGATTAGGGATAGTCAACATGGTTTTGTGCAAGGGAAATCATGTCTCACAAACTTGACTGAGTTTTTTGAAGAAGTAACAAAAGGGCAGAGCAGTGGATGTGATCTATATGGACTTCAGTTAGCGTTCAACAAGGTTTCCCATCAGAGACTGGTTAGCAAGGTTAGATCTCATGGAATACGGGGAGAATTATCCATTTGGATACAGAACTAGCTCAAACGGTAGAAGATGGTGGTAGTGGTGGTGGTTGTTTTTCAGACTGGATGCCTGTGACCAGTGGAGTGCCACAATGATCGGTGCTGGGTCCAATACTTTCTGTCATTTATATAAATGATTTGGATGTGAGCATAAGAGGTATAGTTACTAAGTTTGCAGATCACACCAAAATTGGAGATGTAATGGACAGTGAAGAAGCTTACCTCAGATTACAACAGGATCTTAATCAGATGGGAGAAAGTGAGGACTGCAGATGCTGGAGATCAGAGCTGAAAAATGTGTTGCTGGAAAAGCGCAGCATCCAAGGAGCAGGAGAATCGACATTTCGGACATAAGCCCTTCTTCAGGAATGAGGAAGGTGTGCTAAGCAGGCTAAGATAAAAGGTAGGGAGGAGGGACTTGGGGGAGGGGTGTTGGGAATGCAATAGGTGGAAGGAGGTTAAGGTGAGGGTGATAGGCCGGAGAGGAGGTGGGCGTGGAGAGGTCGGGAAGAAGATTGCAGGACAAGAAGGTGGGGCTGAGTCAGAGGGTTGGGACTGAGATAAGGTGGGGGGAGGGGTAATGAGGAGGCTGGAGAAATCTGCGTTCATCCCTTGTGGTTGGAGGGTTCCTAGGCGGAAGATGAGGCGCTCTTCCCCTAGGTGTCGTGTTGCCATGGTCTGGCAATGGAGGAGGCCAAGGACCTGCATGTCCTTGGCGGAGTGAGAGGGGGAGTTAGTGTTCCGCCACAGGGCGGTTGGATTGGTTGGTGCAGGTGTCCCAGAGGTGTTCTCTGAAACGTTCCGCAAGTAGGCGGCCTGTCTCCCCAATGTAGAGGAGGCCACATCGGGTGCAGCGGATGCAATAGATGATGTGTGTGGAGGTGCAGGTGAATTTGTGATGGATATGGAAGGATCCCTTGGGACCTTGGAGGGAAGTGAGGGGGGAAGTGTGGACGCATGTTTTGCATTTCTTGTGGTCGCAGGGGAAGGAGCCAGGAGTGGAGGTTGGGTTGGTGGGGGGTATGGACCTGACAAGGGAGTCACGGAGGGAGTGGTCTTTCCGGAATGCTGATAGGGGAGGGGAGGGAAATATATCCTTGATGGTGGGGTCTGTTTGGAGGTGGCAGAAATGACGAAGGATGATACAATGTATCTGGAGGTTGGTGGGGTGGTAGGTGAGGACCAGTGGGGTTCTGTCCTGGTGGCGATTGGAGGGGCAGGGTTCAAGGGCGGAGGAGCGGGAAGTGGTGGAGAGCATCGTCAACCCCGTCTGAGGGGAAATTGCAGTTTTTGAAGAAGGAGGCCATCTGTGTTGTTCAGTATTGGAATTGGTCCTCCTGTGAGCAGATGCGGCAGAGGCGAAGGAATTGGGAATATGGGATGGCGTTTTTACAGGGGGCAGGGATGGGAGGAGATGTAATCTAGGTAGCTGTGGGAGTCGGTCAGTTTATGTAAATGTCCGTGTTGAGTCGCTCGCCCGAGATAGAAATGGAAAGGTCTAGGAAGGGGAGGGAAGAGTCTGAGACGGTCCAGGTAAATTTGAGGTCGGGGTGGAAGGTGTTGGTAAAGTGGATGAACTGTTCAACCTCCTCATGGGAGCATGAGGTAGCACCGATACAGTCATCGATGTAGTGGAGGAAAAGGTGGGGGGTGGTGCCAGTGTAGCTGCGGAAGATGGACTGTTCCACATATCCGATGAAGAGGCAGGCATAGCTGGGGCCCATGCGGGTGCCCATGGCTACTCCTTTGGTTTGGAGGAAGTGGGAGGATTGGAAAGAGAAGTTGTTCAGAGTGAGCACCAGTTCAGTCAGTTGAAGGAGGGTGTCAGTGGAAGGGTACTGGTTGGTACAGCGGGAAAGGAAGAAGCGGAGGGCTTGGAGGCCTTCGAGATGGGGGAATGGAGGTGTACGAGGACTGGATGTCCATGGTGAAGATAAGGCGTTGGGGACCGGGGAAGCAAAATTCACGGAGGAGGTGGAGGGCGTGGGTGGTGTCCCGAACGTAGGTGGGGAGTTCTTGGACTAAGGGGGACAGGACCGTGTCGAGGTATGCAGAGATGAGTTCGGTGGGGCAGGAGCAGGCTGAGACAATGGATCGGCCGGGGCAGTCAGGTTTGTGGATTTTGGGCAGGAGGTAGAAACGGGCGGTGCGGGGTTGTGGGACTATGAGGTTGGAGGCTATGGATGGGAGATCCACTGAGGTGATGAGGTTATGGATGGTCTGGGAGATGATGGTTTGGTGGTGGGAGGTGGGGGCATCGTCAAGGGGGCAGTAGGAGGAGGTGTCCACAAGCTGGCGTTTAGCCTCAGCAATGTAAAGATTGGTGCGCCAAACTACCACCGCACCTCCCTTGTCTGCCAGTTTGATAGTGAGGTTGGGGTTGGAGCGGAGGGCTGCACGTTCGAGAGTGAGAAGTTGGAATGGGTGGGACGGATGGACAGTTTGAGGCGGTCAATGTCGCGGCAGCAGTTGGCTATGAAGAGATCGAGGGCGGGTAAGAGGCCAGCACGGGGTGTCCAGGTAGATGGGGTGTGTTGGAGGCGGGTCGTCAGAGGGTGGGCGAGAATCCTGGTTGAAGAAGTTGGCGCAGAAGAATTGTTCGATGTCTTGCTGCGTGTTTAACTTGTTGATCGGTGAACGTTGCGGGATGAAGGTGAGTCCTCTGCTGAGGACTGATCTTTCATCCTCAGAGAGGGGGAGGTCTGGAGGGATGGTGAAAATACGGCAGGGCTGGGAGCTAGGGCCTAGGAAGTGGTGTGGGGCTGGAGCTGGGAGTAGGGGTGGGGTTAGGCCTGTGGGGGTGGGGTTGGGTGTGGGGGCGGGGTTAGGCATGGGGGCGGGGCTAGGCATGGGGGCGGAGATCAGTGTGGGGGTGGGGTTAGGCGGGGGTCACACGTCGGTGTGGAGGCGGAGACGCATGTGGCATGGTCGTTGTGCAGGTGAGTGTCGTCACTGGGGGCGGAAGTAGATGCGGCGACAGCAACTCCAGGGGCGGAAGTGGCTGCGGCGACGGCGGCAGAAACGGTGTTGTTCCTGGTGGCTGGGGACCCCGTAGAGGCCGCGAATCTGTCGGCAATAGTCTTCCTGGCGATCGTGGTTGTCTGGGCGGTGATCGCAGAGGCTGCATGGTCAGTGGGGGCGGAAGTGATGTCATGGTTCGCGGCGGTGGTTGCTGTAGCGGCCGCGTGGGTAATGGCGCCCGAGCGGTTCCGGAGGCCGATGGAAGATACTGGAACGGTTGAGGAATCCAGAGTGTGGGGGTAAGTACATGAATCTTCTTCCTGACCTCTCCACCCCACCCCCTCTCCGGCCTATCACCCTCACCTTAACCTCCTTCCACCTATCACATTCCCAACGCCCCTCCCCCAACTCCCTCCTCCCTACCTTTTATCTTAGCCTGCTTGGCACACCTTCCTCATTCCTGAAGAAGGGCTTATGCCCGAAACGTCGATTCCCCTGCTCCTTGGATGCTGCCTGACCTGCTGCGCTTTTCCAGCAACACATTTTTCAGCTTTTAATCAGATGGGCCAATGGGCTGAGAAGTGGCAGGAAGAGTTTAATTTAGATAAATGCAAGGTGCTGCATTTTGGGAAAACAAGTCTTAGCAGGACTTATACACTTAATGGTAAGATCCTAGGGAGTGTTGCTGAACAAAGAGACCTTGGAGCGCAAGTTCATAGCTCCTTGAAAATGGAGTTGCAGGTAGATAGGATAGTAAAGAAGGCGTTTGGTATGCTTTCCTTTATTGGTCAGAATAATCAGTACAAAAGTTGGGAGATCATGTTACGGCTGGACAGGACATTGTTTAGGCCACTTTTGGAATATTGCATGCAATTCTGGTCTCCTTCCTATCGGCAGGATGTTGTGAAACTTGAAAGGATTCAGAAAAGATTTACAAGGTTGTTGCCAGGGTTGGAGGATTTGAACTGTAGGGAGAGGTTGAATTGGCTGGGGCTGTTTTCCCTGAAGTGTCAGAGGGTGAGGGGTGACCTTACAGAGGTTTATGAAATCATATGGGGCATGGATAGGATAAACAGACAAAGTCTTTTCCCTGAGGTGGAGGAATCCAGAACTAGAGGGCATAGATTTAGGGCGAGAGAAGAAGGATATATAAGAGACCTTTTTTCATGAAGAGGGTGGTGTGTATATGGAATGAGCTGCCAGAGGAAGTGGTGGAGGCTAGTACAATTGCAATGTTTAAAAGACATCTGGATGAGTATATGAACAGGAAGGGTTTGGAGGTATATGGGCCAGGTGCTGGCAGGCAGGACTAGATTGGGTTGGGATATCTGATCAGCATGGACAAGTTGGACCAAAGGGTCTGTTTCCATGTTGTACCTCTCTATGACTCTAAAAACCCAAAATGTACAAGCTAGTGCAGAGACAAGGACAGATTACTGATACCAAATCAGAAGTGTGGAACAAGGAAACTTCACAGCCAGAAACAATGCCCAGGCATTGAAAAAAAATGGAAAACAATAAATCACTTTCAGCAACTGCACCAAAACAGGGCACAGTTCAGAGCAGCAAGTAGATAGACAAAGTCTTTTCCCTGGGGTGGGGGAGTCCAGAACTAGAGGGCATAGGTTTAGGGTGAGAGGGGAAAGATATAAAGGAGACCTAAGGGGCAACTTTATTTACACAGAGGATGATACGTTATGGAATGAGCTGCCAGAGGATGTCGTGGAGGCTGGTACAATTGCAACATTTAAGAGGCATTTGGATGGGTATATGAATAGGAAGGGTTTGGAGGGATATGGGCCGGGTGCTGGCAGGTGGGACTAGATTGGGTTGGGATATCTGGTTGGCATGGACGGGATTGGACCGAAGGGTCTGTTTCCATGCTGTACATCCCTATGACTCTAAGTAAAATAGCCTCAATAGAAGAAAAGCCAAAGGTATTCTTAAAGTAAAAGAATGTCCAGACCATTTTTCGGGCAAGGATATTTTTATGTTAATGAACATCTCACTGATTTAGACTCTATGTAGAAACAAGTATAACTCTGCGTCAAATCACACAGAATAGCTGAAGAAATATGAATTACAACATATGGAAGTGCAACTAGACATTCCAGGATGTATTACACTTAAATTTAAAGGTTGGCAGCAAGAAGCTCTACAACGGAAAGGGTATCAAATAGTAAATGACTTTTATGTACTTTAGTCAACAACTGTCACTTTTGTATGTATGTTGACCTGAAGCTACTTCAAATGGTGCAAGGAGTCAAATTAGTTAAAGTCAGAAAACGATTGTTCAACAAACACCCAGTTCTGTTACACTGGACAGGAAGCATCCAGTCAGGGTATAACAAGTCAAAAGAATTTCAGGTACTATGCAATTGGTAGAAAATTTTACAGAGCTTCCTACATTCATGACAGAGCCCCATGAACTTATCCGGCAAAAGAACTTTGTTTCATACTCTCAGTAAGATAGAAACGTGTGAGAAGAGAGCTTTCACAGAAATGTTTTTCACTTATGCAAAGAATCAGCAAAGTTTGGGAGAAAACATAGTATGATAGTAACTGCATATATATCATTTTAATCCATCAATGAACTTCAACTGATATAATGCAGTCTGCAATACAGCTTGGTGAACAGACACTTGATGACACACCGGAGTTTAGTTGTGGTGTCGGGGTGAAGGGAATAGTGGTAAATGTAATTATATACACAATATGATGTTATTAATAGAGAAAATAGTTCTTGGGAAAGGGTGTCTCATAAGGTTGTATCAGTTAGTTGGATTATTTGGCTCTTCTCACAAGATTAAAAGCCCTACGGATATGGCACAATCTGACACGATTTGACATTAGCAATTAGAGCTAAGACTGCTAATTTTTTTTCTTTCAATCACAGTCATCTTGACATAGTCATCAAATAAAATAGAACCTCCATTGCTGTATAGTTGATGTGCTGAGATTGATTTATAACACATCTTCCAACATATTCTGGTTATTGATTGTAAACTAATCAACTTTGCAAAAATGAATGAGAGGACTTTCCTGCACATTTTAATAAGCAGAAGTGTAACAGTATTGTACCAATCAAAAGACTAGAGTCAGCAGTGAAATAGACAACAAAACAGACTACGCATTTGAAGATACATTATCAATAGTTTGTTATTAATTGAATACTACATGGCTACCAACCCAGTTTGCAAGATGTTTCCCCTTCACAGTAAGTAGTAGTTCTTTGAAATATGTTTGAAAATTCCAATCAGAATGTTACTTCTTTGCTAATATTTTATACTGCACAAAGAAATTCAGAACTTAGAAACCATGGAAAATTTACAACACAGAAAGAAGCCATTGTGTCTGCAATGGCTAAATGAACTGGCTCCTCATTCTAATCCCACTTTCCATTACCTGGTCCATAGCTTGACAGGTTACAGTACTTCAGGTGCAGATCTAGGTTGTTTTAAAAAAAAGAGAAGACTGTTTCTTCCTAAACTATCAAAATGGGCAATGAATGCCTGACACTTATCAACATCTGAGTGAAAAATATTATCCTTTTTGTCTCCTGTAATCCTTCTATCAAATCATTTGAAATCTCTGCCCTTATAGTTGACCCCTCCAGGGGAAAGTGGATTTTCCAAGTCATCTCTATACAAGTCCATCATTATTTTGTTTGCCTCAATTTAGTCACCTCTAAGTCTCCTTCGTTCTAATGAAAACAGCCCTAGTCTTTCCAATGTTTCGTTTTAGCTCTGATTTTCAAGCCCTGGTAACAATCTTATAAATCTCCTCCCTGGAGAAATTCTGTAATTTTTGTAATGTGGTGGCCAGAATTGTACATCCAATTTCAGCTGCAGCCCAACTCTTTTCATATAGAGGCCTTCTTTCCCATCTTATTAACCTGTCTGTCACCTTCAAAGACACGCGCATATGCATTCCAAGGTCTCGCACTTAGTGTCATACAGTACAAAAACAGACCTTTTGCCAAATATCCTTCTAAACTCTTCCTATTCATATACCCAAGCAGATGTCTTTTAAATGTTGTTATTGTACTCAACTCCACCACTTCCTCTGGCAGCTTGTTCCATACACACACCATCCTCTGTGTGAAAAAGAAAACTTTTTTGAACCCTGTTATCTTAAATCTATGTCCTCTAGTTTTGAACGCTAATAAAAAGACATTGGCTATTCACCCTATCCACACCCCTCGTGATTTTAGAAACCTCCATAAGGTCACCCTCAGTCTAAGATGCTTCAGAGAAAAAAGCACCACCTATTCAGCCTCTCTCCATAGCTCAAAACCTCCAGTCCCAACGATATCCTTGTAAATATTTTCTGCATCCCCTCAAGTTTAACAACATCTTCCTACAGAAGGACGACCAGAACTGTACACAGTATTCCAAACATGGCCTCGTCTCATGTTCTGTGCAACTGCAACATGACATCCAGAGTCCTGTACTTAGTTTTATGACCAAAGAAGGCAAGCGTACCAAACGCCTTCTTCACCACTCTCTCTACCTGTGACTCTACTGTCAAGGAATTATGCACCTGCACCCCTAAATCTCTTTGTTCGGAAACACACCCTAGAACCCTACCATTTTCTGCCCTGTTTTGTTTTAACAAAATGCAACACTTCACAATTATCTAAATTAAACTCCATCTGCCACTCCTCAGTCCATTGGCCAATCTGATTGAGGTCTTGTTGTACTGAGATAACCTTCTGTCACTATCCACTTCACTTGGTGTCATCTGCAAACTTAATAACCATACCTCCTATATTCTCATCCTAATCACTTACATAAATGGCAAAAAGCAATGGACTAGCACTGATCCTTGTAGCACGTCACTGTCACAGGTCTTCAGTCTGAAAAACAATCCTCCACCACCAGCCTCTGGTCTCCTACCTTTAAGATAATTATGTATCCAATTGGCTGATTCTCCTTTGATCCCATGTGTTCTAACCTTACTAACCAGTCCACCAGGCGGAACCTTGTCTAACACTTTACTGAAGTGCATATAGACAACATGTATTGTTCTGCCTTCCTCGACCATCTTTGTTGCCTCTTCAAAAAGCTCAATCAAGTTAGTGAGACATGATTTGCCATGCCCAAAACCATGATGACTATCCCCAATCAGTCCTTGCCTTTCCAAATGCACGTAAATCCTGTCCCTCAGAATCCCCTCCAACAACTTACCCATCACTGGCTTAAGGGTCACTGACCTACAGTTCCCTGGCTTTTCCTTATAGCCTTTCTTAAATAATGGCACCACATTAGCCAACCTCCAGTCTTCCAGCACCTCACGTGTGGCTGTTGATACAAATATCTCAACAAGGGGCCCAGTAAACTTCATTGGTTCCTACTTTTAGTTCTCAGGAGGGGACCTACACAGTCAATTATAACCCATGTGAAAAGTTCTTTCCGTGTGGGAATCGGCAACAAAGGTGCTAGTTTTATTACCGCTTGATGTGAATTCTTACCATCTCTGGAAGTAAGTTTTTAAACTCCTCCAGCAGAATAATCTGTCTTAGTACCTCAAAGGTCTTACCTATTTTCAAAGCACACATCCTTCAATCAAAATGACCATGTTTAATTCTTTCGGACTCAGCATAAGTCTGACCTGGTTCCTTCTTTCAGTTTCTGAACCGCTGTCAATATGCTTCTGGTACCAATTCATAAGCACTGAAAATAGCCTTTTAACCTTTTCACAATCTCTTAACACCTCATCTGACAGAGTGGCAAATACCTCACTAGCTCTCTAGCTTACCTACCATTTGGCATGTATCACACATGGCAGAAGTTAACAACATCCTTGTGCATTCCAGGCAAATAAAAATGTTTTTGTACCTTAGCCTGAGTCTTTCATACTCTTAGGTAACCTCCTACAAGTAGTTCATATGTTGCCTAACACCACCTGTCTGTACGCTACCGGCAACACAATCTGGTGCACTTTGGCCCATTTCTCCTCTGCACTAACCTGCTGTGGTCTCCATTTCCGTCTTAGGATTCTATCTTTCAAATAATAACCTTTCAGATTCTATCCTCTGCCTCCTTTTCAGAGTACACATCCACATATATATGTTTTATCATCTTGTCTTGCTGTTGCAAGTCTCTTATCCTTTCAGCACCATACACTTCTGTCTGATCTTCAGCCTGTTCAGGTTTTTCCTGCATCATTACATCAAATAAGGTATCCGCTAACTGAACCTCAACTCCTTCATCTTTCTCTTTACTTTTCACTTTGTGTTGTGACTTATGATAGTGGGATCTGGTTACCGCACAGAATAGGAAAATACCAGGATATTTCTGTTTTAACTCCTCTATTTCTTGGTCTTCCTTGCGTTTCTCCACAACAAGGGATGTCAATCCCATCTTGTATCCTGCCAAATCATTCCCAAGAACAAACTGAATTCCTGAAACTGACTCTGTCAATCACTCCCACTGTAACTTCCCCAGTCTTAAGTTTGCACTCCAACTTGATCTTACATAGGGGAACTCTAAATTTCTGTCCATTTATCCCATAAATTGCCACGCTCTCTGGTAACAAATCAGAAAGAGTGCATATTCGCTCATCAACAACTGGTTAGATCTTGTATCTCTCAAAATTATAACTTATTGTCTTTCTCGCCCATTCTTTCTGAGTAAACTTTATTCACAGAAGTAAATTCTTTGCAGAGTAACTCCATACCTAGCTCCTGCCAAGGCTATGCACACTCCTGCAGCTCCTTAGTTCTTCTTGGGGTCTCCCTTGCTACCTTCACTAATGCCACTGGCTTAGCTTCTTCTACCACATCTTTTCCCACAGCGCCTTTCTTTAACGACCAGCACTGTGACTTGTCCCACTTTACCACAATGAAACACCTGAGGCATTTTACCTCTTTCCACCCTCTTAGGCTTCTTTTTTATCCTGTGGTAAACCAGTACTCTCTACTCTTGGTTTAGTTGTGTAGGATCTCCCCTTCTCCCAACTTCTATCCCTCACAGGATAAAATTCTGGCCGGAAGCTTATCTTATAAACCAGCATGTACTCATCTGTTAATTCTGCTGCCCTTCTCACTTCCTGAACTTTGTTCCTCCACGTAAATTCTTACCATCTCTGGAAGTAAGTTTTTAAACTCCTCCAGCAGAATAATCTGTCTTAGTACCTCAAAGGTCTTACCTATTTTCAAAGCACACATCCATCAATCAAAATGACCATGTTTAATTCTTTCGGACTCAGCATAAGTCTGACCTGGTTTCTTCTTTCAGTTTCTGAACTGCTGTCAATATGCTTCTGGTACCAATTCATAAGCACTGAAAATAGCCTTTTAACCTTTTCACAATCTCTTATCACCTCATCTGACAGAGTGGCAATACCTCACTAGCTCTGCCTGCCAGTTTAGTCTGAACTAGTATTACCCATAAATCCTCCGACCACTCCACTCCATCTGCCTAGCCAATTTTTCAAATGAAATAAAAAAGGCTTCAACATCTTTCTCATCAAAATGTGACAGAGTTTTGACATGTTTATATATCTCACTATGTTCTCTTTTAATCGCTATCCTGTTAACATCCTGACTTTGCTGACTGAGTTGTGACTTCTCAAGTTCAAATTCTCTCTCTTTTTGCTCAGCTAAGAACTTGCTCATTCTTTTTCCTCTGTCTTCTCTTACTCTTTGCTCAGCCAAGAACCTTCTCCTTCTCTTCTCCTCTCTCTCCTTCTCTTCTTTCTCTTTTCTTCCCTTTCTCTCTCGCTCTCTCTGTCTTTGTTTCTCCTCTAACTCCATTTTCCTCAATTGCAATTTAAGTTTCTGTCTCTACTGCACTTGTCTGTTTCTCTGGCACACCTAAGTGTTTGAGTAATTCCCTGACAATTTCAATTTTACTTTTGTCCTTGGTTAAACCCACATCTAACTTATTTGCTAATTCTAATAGTAAAGCCTTTTTCTTTCCTTCTAGACTTTCTTGGCAAATTTGAGAATCATCTTCAAATCCCAGAAACGTTTTAGCAATTTTAAGAGCCATTTCTTTCACTTTTAATTTAATCAACCACAAGTCACCGAAAATAAACAAATTGCCTCACCTATATTTTATTTAAAGATCTAGGCCACTAACCTGCAAGTGTTTAAATCTGCTCGGAATTTTCGTACCCCCAAATCTATCTAAACCAGTTCAAATCCCAGACGAGCCCGCAAACTGTTATGACATGGGGTAAACCCTCCTGCTCAATTTAACCTAGCAACCCAGAAAAGATTTTTCCCGTGCAGTAATCTGTGAAAATTCAATAGGCCAAGAACTAGTGAAAGTAAAAATTAGCAACTTTATTTCTTAAAGTATAACAAAGAATAATTTACTAATAACTATTTACAATTCCTTTCTCTAACCTATCTTTTAGCTTTCCTTCTATACTAGTCCAATAAAACTCATAATTAAGATTTGCAAAACAAAACTTCTTATCTCAAAACCAGGCAGCTTTCGGTACTTTGCTCTATTCCTGTCTTCTTCTTGGGGATTCTGTTTCACGGGTTACTGATCGATAAAGGTACCTTTAAGAGAGCTTTTTTTCAGGCAGTCTTTACATGCTGATAGCTTGGCAGTTCTCCTGTCAACTATCCAATCCTCCCCGGTCTTATACCCTCAAAGGATCGGATTGTGTCATTGGCTTTTAAGATTGTCAATATACTAAATTCAAACTTGATTTGGATTTGGGATTTTTGGGGTATAATTTAAACTAATTGGCCAAATTCAAATTTGTTTTGTCTCATAGCAACTCAGTCAGTGCTATCTGTTCTGAACCAAATGTTAGTTTTTAAATTCTCCAACACCTGGTGTCCTTACCAAGTCCTCCTCTCTCTTAAAAGTACAGTACACTTCTACACCTTCATAATGAATATGGATACTTTTCAAGATTTCACCATTTATTTCCTCAAGTTCTCTCACTTCCATATCCTTCTCTACAGGAAATACTTATTTAGTATGTCACCCATCTCCCATGGTTCCAAACATAGATCCTTTGGGACTCTATTCTCTCCCTAGTTACTCTTTTGCCCTTAATGTATTTGTAGAATATCTTTGGATTCTCCTTAACTTTCTCTTTCTGCCAAATTTATCTCCAGTCCCCTTTTTGTCCTCCTTCTTTTCCTCTTAAAACTGAGAGTAGTTGTCAATGAATACTATAAAGAAACGTTTGTAGTGGAATTCCCCAAAAGTTGGTATTGGGGATACTTATTAATGATCTGGTCTCGGTGTAGAGGGGATAGTTTCAAAGTTTGTAAAACTTGGAAGCATTGTAAATTGGGGAGAACAGTGTAGAACTCTGAAAGGACGTAGACAAGTGATGGAGTGGGCAGATATAATAAAATTCAATGCAGAAAAGCTTTAGGTAATGCATTTCAGTGGAAGGAATGTGGTCAGATATTATAAAATCGGGGGTACAGTACTTAAGGGAGTGCAGAAAAAGAGACTTGTATGTAGGTACGCATAGATCTCTGAAGATGGTTGGGCAGATAAAGAGAGTTGGTAATACCATCGACATTACCCTGGGCTTTATTAATAGAGGCAAGGAGTACAAGAGCAAGAAGATTATGCTGAACTTGAATAAGTCATTTGTTAGTCTCCACCTAGAATATTGTGCTCTGATGTTCAAATTATAGGAAGGATGTGAACACATTCCAAAAGAGTGAAGAGATTTATAAAAAGGTTGCAGGGATGAAAAGATTCAGTTATGGGGCTAGCTTGGAGATGTTTGAATTGCTCTCCTTAGAGAGGGGAAAGCCAAGAAAGGTTCTGACCTAATTTTTGAAAATCATGAGAGATTGGTCAGAGTAGATGTGGGAAATTTGCTCACTTGTAATTGGACAGAGATCATGAGGCACAGAGTTGAAGTAATTTACAAATGCAGTAAGTATGATGTGAGAAATGTCCTTTTCACACAATGAGTGGTTGGGTTTGGAATACACTGCTGGAAATGTGGTAGAAGCAGGTTCAGTTGAAGTGATCAAGGGCATTGGATGATTTTTTTTAAACAATGTGTAAGGGTATGGAGAAAAGGCAGGCAAATGGCACTAAGTCATAAAAGCTGGTACAATATCCTGAATGGTTTCTTCTGCACCATAGCAGTTTGGTGAAAATGGTCACTTACTGCTAGTTCATTAACCTGGACATTCTTGTCTCCTCAAAGTATGTCTACAATCTTATGTTTGTTATATTCTAGCAAAAATATACTCTCTTGAATGCATTTTAAGAATTTCATCTGTGTTTTTCATATTGTTTGTATCCAACCAGACATTTAGGTAGCTGAAGTCTGCAATTATTATTGCCTTATTGTTTTTGAATTCTGAATTATACCCACATATTTTGATTACTTAATTCTCTCCCATTATTTGGTAGTCTATACTACTCACCTAACAGTGTTCCCTACACCTTTTCTTCTGAGCTCAACTCAAGTCTTAATCTAATCTTTAACCAATAACGCTACACCAGCTTTTCATTCTCTTTTCTATCCTGCCTGAAGATTGTAAATCCAGGGATGTTACGCTGCCATTCTCGCCCTTTAGTTATAGCTATCACTATCATGGTGCCACTTTTCTACCTCAATTCATGGCATGTCACAAGTTCTATTTGCTATACCCCTTGGGTATATATACCTTTTAATTCTGCTTTTTCCCCTGTAAACACTTTTTAACCTCTGCTTCCTGTCTTTCAGAGGCACTCATTAAATTTCTGTCTTCCATTTTATGTTCTGAATTTGCATTCATCTTCTTCTCCCTCTGTCAATCTGATTAAAACCCTCCCCAGAACTCTAGGAAATGATCTTGCAAGAATATTTTTCCCAGTCTTGTTCAGGTGTAGATTGTCCACTTTTTCTGGTCCCACCTTTCCCTGAACCAACCCTAATGCCCCTGAAATCAGATACCCACCCTTACTAGTTTTCCAATTCCAAACCTCTTATTTCTCCTATCTCTCTGCTCACTAGCAAGTGATAGTGGGAATAATTCTAAGATTACTGTTTTAGCGATCCTGCCTGCCTTTTAGTCTCCTAGCTCTGTACCTGAAATCTGCTTCCAGGATTATCACTTTGACTTAATTCAGTTAGTGAAAAGAAGATTGAGAAAGTGATTTCATTTGGCCATATCAAATAATAAAAGACATAATGGTGGTGTAAATTTGTTCATTTCACCTCATATGAGAATCAGAGGAAGTACAAAATCTTTAAGAGATTCAAGAACATTTTATTTTGATCTCTTCTTCCTGCATCAACTTTTACCACTTTCAATTACTTATGGAAAAAGTATTTTCCAATCAGTATTGTCATTTCCACGGTCATCTCTTTGTACAGCTGGTCTACAATGTATTGTTATGTTGGTTTCATAAAAGTTGCAATTATCTTCATGGTCCAAGCAATCATTCAGGGTGATATTAGTGTATGAAAAATGTGTTGCTGGAAAAGCACAGCAGGTCAGGCAGCATCCAAGGAGCAGGAGAATTGATGTTTTGGGCATAAGCCCTTCTAATGCCCGAAACATCAATTCTCCTGCTCCTTGGATGCTGCCTGACCTGCTGCGCTTTTCCAGCAACACATTTTTCAGCTCTGATCTCCAGTATCTGCAGTCCTCACTTTCTCCTAGTTGATATTAGTGTATGTATAGTTCTGCATGATAGCTCTTTGTGCACTGTATTTTGGTGTCCTTTTTATTTTAAAGAATAATTTGTACAGTTCTATATGTGTGCTAATATCACCCAGACTAAATTTAATCAGATAAGTCTCCCACACCCACCTGCATTCCCCAATGTATTCTGCTCCTGCAAGATGCATGCATACAGTAATTTTCACTGTAAGAATTGAAGTTCATTGCATGTTTTGAATACTTTCATGGTCTTAAAAGATTGAAGAAAAGCTGATTTTGCAAAGGTGAAAGATTTCTCAGCCAAGTGACTAACCAATGCTGCATTTTTCTGCACCTTCCTTAAGCAACCACTACCACCACCCCTCCCCCACTCTCACCATCACTTCCTAGTCCTCTACCTTTTTAACCTCACCAAACTGTGGTGAAATTGGCATGGGCATCCAAAATTTCCTGATCCAAGCAATTGTACTAGGCACAGGCAAATTATCTGTGTGTCCGCTTCAGCATTTGGTGCTGGAGTGGTAAAATTGGTGATTTTGCAAGCCTATTCAGTTTTTGAAGTTATAATTACATTTGTTTCCTTCCTCGCAGACAATCCATGGGAAATGCCTTCAACTGTGACAGCAATGCACTCATTTGAGGGACAAGCACCAGGTGACCTGAGCTTCCGTGCAGGTGATAAAATCACTGTAACATCCAGAACTAATTCTCAGTTTGACTGGTGGGAAGGAAAACTCCATGGAAATGTTGGCATTTTCCCAGCTAACTATGTATCTGTTTCCCAAGATTGCTGATTGTTAATCACACATTTAGCATTGCCAAATGTTGTCCTTTGATTTGTTACAATATGAAGACTATAAGCCTTATATGAACAAATTTGGTCTTTAAATATACATAATAAAATAGATACCTAATTAATATACAAAGCTGCAACAATATTTTTCTATTCATAAACCAAAGGTGCTGAACCCAGGATGTTCAATGTTACATAACTGCCAAGATTTGCTTGTGCACCATCAATACTTTTATTATTCAGATATCTATTTTCTAGAACATATTTTATGTAGATTTTACAATAAAAAATGATACTTTGAGGGTGTTGCAGTAGATTTATCTAGACGTAAATTCTGACAAGAGAAAACAACACTCCATTGTGACGTTCGCGAACTGGGACATGGCTTACCATCTTGTCACTTGAAACGTAATGCTTAGTCCACCAAACCTGTGCCAACCAAACCCATCCTTCCCATGCCCCACACATGCTGCACTTTGCCCTCACAAACGTGAAGTCCCATGAAATTCAGACAAAGGAAATTATAATTACATTAGAATGGAATATCTGTATGCAACATGTATATTAAATTTAATTGTATAATCTCAATCAAGAAAATAAAATCACTGCCAATCAGTTGAGAGCAATAAAACAGAAAAATGCCAAACACATATAGACGGAGAAAAAGTTGTTAATTTTATTAAAATTGTCTTATCTAGGTTTAATTTGAAATTTTTACAACTTAATTTATAATACAGAATTATGATGGTGGATTATTGAAAAGTGGTCTTAAGGCAGAAATCGGAATATTAATAATTGGAACATAGTGCAATAAAATGAGATAAGAATATTGAATATTGGTGATTGATAATTATCATGAAATGGTAAGAGAGTGTGTGTGTATTATCTATATTTCAAAAATTAAATGTGATTTATCTATTGCCTATTCTTGGACTTGAGTCACAGTTTCTTCTGTCCCCTAAGGCACATTTTTGTCTGCTTTGAAACTAAAGAAAAATGAGAAACTCTGCTGAAGTTTTAAAAGCCCACTACTTGATTTGATTTATTTATTGTCTCCCTGGTATCATGTTACAAAATACAGTAAGTGTTATACAGTGTCGCCACTCTCTGGCACCATCTTAAAAATACTGAAAATTAAACCAAAACATAAAATCTAAATTCAGAAAAATGAAGAAATAAAGGAAGTGTCTAACTTTACTGTCCTTCTTGTTAAGTGCTCTGTCCTGGAATAGGGACTGTTGTTAGGCATAAGTCCCCTTCACAGCACTGCCGCTGTAATGAAAGTCACCACGTTCAGTACCACCTCACCTCTACAGCTGCCCTTGCCATTGACACCTCACTGGACCTCGCCAATGTAGACTCCACTGATTCTACCGGGTACCAAACCCGACTCCACCACTGCCTAGAGTCCTCCTTGGGCCCACCTTGCCAATGAAGCCTCGTACTGGTCCCAAACTCGCTTCCATAGCAGCAGCCATGAGTCAGCACTAGGACCACCTCGCTGATGCAGAAACCACCGGGAACACAAGTTCATATCCAATGCCATTGCCACAAGTCAACACAGGATTCAGAAACCCTACTCTACAGAAATCTTACCAGAAGATTTTACATTGAAGCATGAAAACTGTTCAATCTACTAAATGAGATTGATCAGCTGTGGGTAATTTCAGTTAAGCAGACAGCCTTTAGCAATGACCTAGTTCTCTTGTGTTGAAAACCCCTTGCAACTATTCACATGCTTCCAGAGAAACTTCCAGATCTCATGTCCACAAGACCGCCAGATGCTCAAATGGAAAGCTGCATCATTGCAGAGAATATTTTATTGGCTTCCAACAAAAGAACATATTACATCAATACAGAAACTTGATTTTGAAAGCTAGGAAGCACTTTGGAAAACTTGTTACTTTTTGCTAATACTTTATCTCTGCCCTAAATCAATGCTAATTAAAGGTAATTATCGTACTCCAAAACATAAAAAATATCTGTGAGAAAGGGAAACGGTCACATTTGTAATTTCTGTCTAATCGTCTCTTTTGGACATCTGCAGATAACCATTTATCAGTTTCTAGATGAATGAACAAGAATTATTGTTTTATTTTTGAAATCTTGAAAGCCCTGCTGTCTTCCAGATGTATCAAAATGGCTGTATATAGGTCAGATCGATATTAAGGCAAAACAAGTTAACTAGTTATAAGATTCCATTCAGAATTGTTAATTTTTTTTTGAGCTTTGCATGCAATACTTGTCACACCAAGTCACATTGGGAAGAATGGGAGTGTCATGGCACTGTCTCTGCACTAGTAATCCACAAGTCATGCTGAGGATATGGGCTCAAATCCCATTTTGGCAACTCATGGAATTTAAAGAGTGACCTCAGTGCCATAAATCAACTTTCAATTATTGTGAAGGCACATCTGGTTCACTGGTGTCGTCTTAGAGAAGGAAATCTGCCAGCCTGACTTGATCTGGCCTACAATGTGACTCCAAATCTGCAACAAAGTGGTTGACTCTTAACTGTACCTGAAATGGCCTCTCAAATTCGATTAGTCCAAAGGCAACTAAGGATAGGCAAAAAATGCTGTTCCTGCCAGGATCACCTACATCCCATGAATGAATAAAAAAATTTTAAAACTCTTTCAAATTTACCTCTTGATAACAAGGCACACATGTTATAACCTTCTACAGTTAGCCTAAGACAAACCAAGACAAGGAAGTTAGTCGAAAGAAGGTCATTCCCAACTGAACAAGCAATGTTTTAACTTCTATGTGAAGGTAATGATTACAATCTACACCAGACACTAACAATGGATGGTGCCAAGACAACAACAGCACAACCAACGTTCACCCTTCTTAGACACTTTGTAAGAGGAGAACAGTTAATATTTGGGTATTTCAATGAAATATAGCTCTGAACTTGCATCAGACGATGACCCCTCGGCTCTGTGTTGACAGTTCCATTGCATAAGCTATTGCTGCATGGTTTCTTTGTAGTAATAATGGAAGAACAGTTAGTGCACAAGGATAGGCCTAATTTTCAGACAGGGACCAACTTTCCTCCCAGATTCAAAAAAATACAAGTTCAGCTATTTTCAGCTTCTAAAACATACACCTGACTCATTGCTGACTTTGCCTGAGATTTGCCAACTTTTCAAGCATGCACAGGTTTTATGTGCAGTTTGTTAGCTTTGTGTTCAGAGACTGAAGATGTTGGAGGCGGAGGTGGGTACTTCCAGTCCTCTATCCAATAAAAGGGCAATTAGCAATTGCAAAATGAAATATCAGCCTGGAGACAGCCTTGTATCGCCTCTGGATATGACCTATGATTCATGCACTGTAAGTGCGAAGTGGTTTGGTATTGGTTGGAACATTGAGCCAGCTCACAAGAAAACATTCACATAGCCAAGCCAACAAGCAATGATGATCTCACTATTTAAGATAATGTTGCAGTTCGTCTAGTCCTCAAGTGCTGAACCGTACCAGTCTTTTCGGTACTCGTCCCCAAAAGTCTCCAATTTATAAAAAATGCATAATACAACAATATATAGTGAACTCTGCAAGTCATCACAGCAACACAGTTTACCTGTTGTTGTGTCATTCACTCCAAAGAAGATATACTCCTATCCACAACATCTATCTTAATACTCCTCTATTCAGAGATGTGCTGAGCACTCCAAGGCCAATACCCTGAAACGACAGAAAGGAGGCTAGGCTGCACATACTTGAAATCCTTTAAACATTCGCGAACTGGGACATGGCTTACCATCTTGTCACTTGAAACTTAACGCTTAGTCCACTAAACCTGTGCCAACCAAACCCATCCCTCCCATGCCACACACATGCTGCACTTTGCCCTCACAAACGTGAAGTCCCATGAAATTCAGATTAAGGTAAGCCAGGCGTGCTATCTCTTCTCTTATTCCAGAATGGCTCATGCCCAGAATAGCCATGAATCCCAGGTAGGATTCCTGGGACAAGTCAGGTCTCAGAGTGAAATCTGGCTCAATAGACCATTTTACATTTTTTTTTGAGTTAGCATGGTGGTCATTCACTAAACAGTCACACAAGGGCTACAGTTTCTTTAACAAGTGAGCAGAAGTATATTACACAAAAGATTGAAAACAGAAAATAAATCAACCCACCTAGGTATAGAATACATATGGAAAAAACTTAAAACACAGCAAAACAAATTTTCCTCCAGTTTTCCCAGCCAACCCATTACAGAGATTCAAATCCTAAGAAAATATCCCCCTATACCACATCTTGAAGCTGGACTTAGCTAGTTCTCATTTCTTCTTTACTATGAACTGTGAAGTCTACTTAAATAATTACTTACATATAAAATATCTAAAGAGTTTATCGACTGTCTCAGGTTTTAATAACCTGCAGTTTCTAACCAAATTCTCCTGGTTCATAAACTATTGTTCTTACACTGAGGTGACTGTGCTATCCCTGAATAGTTTTATACTGCTTTCCAGGAGAGAATCCATATATGCTTCTAACCCTGGGTTTCCTCAAAACTGCCCTAAATCGAAATTTTCTAGTCAACCTATTCAGAGATGAGTTCTTAGGAAGGGTCACTGGACCAGAAACATTATCTCTGATTTCTCTCTACACATGCTGCAGACTTGCTGAGCTTTTCTAGCAATTTCTGTTTTTGTTTGTGTTTTATTCAGATATGCTATCTACCTCTGGATCAGTTGGGACTTGCAACCTCTGAGCTAAATATCTAAACTAAAATCAATTCTTCATCGTCCTGAACCAAAAACAAGCTATTGGCTCTGAGTGTTCAACCAAACTATTGTTTATACAGTTGTAGATTACAATTTTCCTACAACATGCCAGGATGTTCCTGCTCCTAGCACATAATGGGTCATTGTTCCAGAAGATCTTTCTTGCCTCAATTTTTTTATGAACCCTTCAGAAAAATAAACATCAGTATACCATTGTTTTAAAGTCTGAGCTCTAAATATGACATAGTATATATAAATTACCCATTACTTATCACGATGTCCACTTAAAGGCCTCAATTAGCATTGAGCAGGCGAAGACTGGATGGCAGTGTTCAGGCATACTATCACTGCCTTATTAAATTGTTGTTCAGAAGAGACAAGGAAGATCTTAAAATTCCACCCAATGTGTCTATTTTTAATCAAACTTTTCAAGCATATCACGATATACGTCCCAGGCAGTTGGAACATAACCCTGCACCAGATTATATTGAATCAGACTTCGCCATTTGCTATGGTGGGTTTTGAACCTATGTTCCTCGCACATTAATCTGGGACTTTAGACAACTAATCCAGTGATAATACCAGCTTCTATCCCCTGAAAGAAGCACAGGCAGAAATAGCAGGGGTATTGCTCAAAATCTTTTGGTCCTGGTGGTAGTTACATTCAGGGTGGAGAAATATGAAGTGATGTATTTTGGTAGGAAAAACATGGACAGACAGACAATAAGAAACAAGGTACAATTTTAAAGGGATGCAAGAGCAGATTCATCTGGGTGTGTATGTACATAAATCATTGAAAGTCACAGAACAGATGCAGGAAGCAGTTAATAAAGCACATTGTATCCTGAGCCTTATGAATGTAGACATAGAATTCAAGGTTGTATTGAACATATTACACTTGTTAGAGTTCAGCTGGAGTGTTGTGTATCACTCTGGGTGCCCCACTATTGGAAGAATGTGAACTCATTGGGGAAAGTGCAGAAGAGGTTTGCAAGAATGACTCCAGAGACAGGAAATGGGGAGATATTGAAGGGGTTGATACTGTTCCCCTTGGAGACAAAAAGGCTAAGAGGAGATCTGATAGAAATTTTCAAGGGGAAATGAGGAAGCTGCCCGCACCTCCGCCCTCAGACCCCACCCCTCCAACCGTAACAAGGACAGAACACCCCTGGTGCTCACCTTCCACCCTACAAACCTTCGCATCAACCAAATCATCCACCGACATTTCCGCCACCTCCAAAAAGACCCCACCACCAGGGATATATTACCCTCCCCACCCCTTTCCGCCTTCCGCAAAGACCGTTCCCTCCGTGACTACCTGGTTAGGTCCACACCCCCCTACGACCCACCCTCCCATTCTGGCACTTTCCCCTGCCACCGCAGGAACTGTAAAACCTGTGCCCACACCTCCTCCCTCACCTCTATCCAAGGCCCTAAAGGAGCCTTCCACATCCATCAAAGTTTCACCTGCACATCCACCAATATCATTTATTGCATCCGTTGCTCCTGATGTGGTCTCCTCTACATTGGGGAGACTGGGCGCCTCCTAGCAGAGCGCTTTAGGGAACATCTCCGAGACACCCGCACCAATGAACCAAACCGCCCTGTGGCCCAACATTTCAACTCCCCCTCCCACTCTGCCGAGGACATGGAGGTCCTGGGCCTCCTTCACCGCCGCTCCCTCACCACCAGACGCCTGGAGGAAGAACGCCTCATCTTCCGCCTCGGAACACTTCAACCCCAGGGCATCAATGTGGACTTCAACAGCTTCCTCATTTCCCCTTCCCCCACCTCATCCTAGTTTCAAACTGCCAGCTCAGTTACTGTCTCCTTGACTTGTCCTACCTGCCTATCTTCTTTTCCACCTATCCACTCCACCCTCTCCTCCTTGACCAATCACCTTCATCTCCTCCCCCACTCACCCATTGTACTCTATGCTACTCTCCCCCCACCCCCACCCTCCTCTAGCTTATCTCTCCATGCTTCAGGCTCACTGCCTTTATTCCTGATGAAGGGCTTTTGCCCGAAACGTCGATTTCGCTGCTCGTTGGATGCTGCCTGAACTGCTGTGCTCTTCCAGCACCACTAATCCAGTATTTGGTTTTCAGCATCTGCAGTCATTGTTTTTACCTTGTTGATTTTAACCCTACTGCGAATCCTCTTGCAAGGATGCCTGCCTTGAAGAAGTTTTCCTCCTCTCTCTACAAGAATCTCAGGGAGTCCCTCTCCCACTGCAACTCCCAGGTCATTTCCTCTGCTCTGAAGCTCTTCAACCATGTTGTGAAACAAACTCGGTACCACAGCCACATTTGCTTCCTCAGTGCATGCCTCCGTAACCAACTCATCCCACACGGACTCCAGACCACCTTTAAACCAGCAGAGTTCGGACCCGAACAGGACAAACAGTACAGACTACAGATTCAAAAACACCAGCAACAGTTCTCCTTCAGGATCCTCTGCTCTACGCTTGCAGCAATGCGCCGTCACCTAACCTCTCTCCAGTCAGCCCTGCCTCAGCTGAGGGCCACACTCTCTCAGAATTGCAAAGGACCCACTCTGTACTACATCCTCAGGAGAATTCATACTCTCAACAAACAGTATTTCAATTCCATCTCAAACATCAAAAACTGTAAGTACAACAAACTTTTATCCACCCACCTCCATAACCAGCGCTCCTCAAACATTCCAGAAGATTCCCCTGGCCTCGGAAACGCCATTAGCCATGCGGCTGACGCAGCTACCACCCCCACGCTGAGTGATGATGTCACTTCCGCCCACATCATGGCCACTCCCACAGCCACTTCCGGCCCTCACATCATCGCTGATGCCACACGCTCAGTGACTTCCCCTACTGCCATGATCATCACCACTTCCGCCTCCAGCAGCGCCACTCACCTGCATTCTGCTGACACGCCCCCCACAGAACCCACTGTCACTATCCCCACACCCCAGAACCCCGAGGGCAACATTACCCCAGCTCATGCCTCCACCCCCATTCCCCCCACCATCACACCCACTCCAGGTACTGGCTCCGACCCCACTCCCAGCTCCACACCCGCACCAGATCCCAGCTCCTGGCCCTGCCGAGTTTTCACCATCCCTCCAGACCTCCCACTCACTGAGGACAAACGATCAGTCCTCAGCAAAGGACTCACCTTCATCCCCTTCCGTCCACGCATCAATGAATTTAATACACGACGTGACATCGAGCAATTCTTCCGTCGCCTCCGCCTGCGAGCTTACTTTCACAAACAGGACTCCCGCCCACCTTCCGAGGACCCCTTCGCCCGCCTTCAACACACTGCATCCACCTGGACACCCCGCGCTGGCCTATTACCTGCCCTCGACCTCTTCATTTCCAACTGCCGCCGGGACATTAACCGCCTCAACCTGTTGTCCCCCCTCCCCCGCTCCAACCTCTCACCCTCACAACGCGCAGCCCTCCAATCCCTCTGCTCCAATCCCAACCTCACCATCAAGCCAGCGGATAAAGGGGGCGCAGTGGTAGTCTGGCGCACTGACCTCTACACCGCTGAAGCCAAATGCCAACTCGAGGACACCTCTTCCTACTGCTCCCTTGACCATGACCCCACCCCCCCATCACCAAACCATCATCTCCCAGACCATACAGAATCTCATCACCTCAGGAGATCTCCCACCCACAGCTTCCAACCTCATAGTCCGGGAACCCCGCACTGCCCGGTTCTACCTCCTTCCCAAGATCCACAAGCCTGACCACCCTGGCCGACCCATTGTCTCAGCATGCTCCTGCCCCACTGAACTCATCTCTACCTACCTTGACACTGTCCTATCCCCCCTAGTCCAGGAACTCCCCACATACGTTCGAGACACCACCCACGCCCTCCAACTCCTCCAAGACTTCCGTTTCCCCGGCCCCCAACGCCTTATCTTCACCATGGATATCCAATCCCTCCACACCTCCATTCGCCATGACCATGGCCTCCAAGCCCCCCATTTTTTCCTCTCCAGACGTCCCCAACAGTACCCTTCCACTGACACACTCATTCGTTTGGCCGAACTGGTCCTCACCCTTAACAATTTCTCCTTTGAATCCTCCCACTTCCTCCAGACCAAAGGTGTAGCCATGGGCACACGTATGGGCCCCAGCTATGCCTGTCTCTTTGTTGGCTATGTAGAACAGTTGATCTTCCGTAATTACACCGGCACCACTCCCCACCTCTTCCTCTGCTACATTGATGACTGCATTGGCGCTACCTCGTGCTCCCGTGAGGAGGTTGAGCAATTCATCAACTTCACCAACACATTCCACCCTGACCTTAAATTTACCTGGACTATCTCTGACACCTCGCTCCCCTTCCTGGACCTCTCCATCTCCATTAGTGACGACCGACTTGACACTGACATTTTTTACAAACCCACCGACTCCCATAGCTATCGGGATTACACCTCTTCCCACCCTATCTCTTGCAAAAATGCCATCCCGTATTCCCAATTTCTCCGCCTCCACCATATCTGCTCCCAGGAGGACCAGTTCCACCATAGGACACACCAAATGGCCTCCTTCTTTAGAGACCGCAATTTCCCTTCCCACGTGGTTAAAGATGCCCTCCAACGCATCTCGTCCACATCCCGCACCTCCGCCCTCAGACCCCACCCCTCCAACCGTAACAAGGACAGAACACCCCTGGTGCTCACCTTCCACCCTACAAACCTTCGCATCAACCAAATCATCCACCGACATTTCCGCCACCTCCAAAAAGACCCCACCACTAGGGATATATTTCCCTCCCCACCCCTTTCCGCCTTCCGCAAAGACCGTTCCCTCCGTGACTACCTGGTCAGGTCCACACCCCCCTACGACCCACCCTCCCATTCTGGCACTTTCCCCTGCCACCGCAGGAACTGTAAAACCTGTGCCCACACGTCCTCCCTCACCTCTATCCAAGGCCCTAAAGGGGCCTTCCACATCCATCAAAGTTTCACCTGCACATCCACCAATATCATTTATTGTATCTGTTGCTCCCGATGTGGTCTCCTCTACATTGGGGAGACTGGGCGCCTCCTAGCAGAGCGCTTTAGGGAACATCTCCGAGACACCCGCACCAATCAACCAAACCGCCCCGTGGCCCAACATTTCAACTCCCCCTCCCACTCTGCCGAGGACATGGAGGTCCTGGGCCTCCTTCACCGCTGCTCCCTCACCACCAGACGCCTGGAGGAAGAACGCCTCATCTTCCGCCTCGGAACACTTCAACCCCAGGGCATCAATGTGGACTTCAACAGCTTCCTCATTTCCCCTTCCCCCACCTCATCCTAGTTTCAAACTGCCAGCTCAGTTACTGTCTCCTTGACTTGTCCAACTTGCCTATCTTCTTTTCCACCTATCCACTCCACCCTCTCCTCCTTGACCTATCACCTTCATCTCCTCTCCCACTCACCCATTGTACTCTATGCTTCTCTCTCCCCACCCCCACCCTCCTCTAGCTTATCTCTCCATGCTTCAGGCTCACTGCCTTTATTCCTGATGAAGGGCTTTTGCCCGAAACGTCGATTTCGCTGTTCATTGGATGCTGCCTGAACTGCTCTTCCAGCACCACTAATCCAGTATTTGTTTTTCAGCATCTGCAGTCATTGTTTTTACCTTGAGTATATCTAACATCTAGTGTTGCTGCTGATTGACTAACAAATCATGGAATTAGTACTATATCTTGGTGAGGTGTGTAATGCCTGGCAGTGGTTTAGAATATGCACATATTACAACATCCCCCTTATAAACTGCAGTTTACTCTTAAATAATTAAACTATTTACATGAAAGCAATAGAAACGAACATTGTATCTGAATGCATTTTAACATTAGAGGAATAATTGCGCAAGTCTTCAAAACATGTTGGCAATTAGCTTCTCCATCCTACTCTATGTTTACAGAATACAGGTTCAGACTGCTTTGTTTCTGTTGCATCTTAGACCATGTTCCAGTAGGAATACGACTAGGTGCTTTTGATTGGGGTATTGTCCAATTTGCCCTCAGTTTCATGACAGCGTCATGGCATTTTGCATTTCTTCTTGCTGCAACTGATAGCACCTGAAATCATCAACATGTGATCAGAACTATCAGTTGGGTATCAGACTCAAATTTGCTGTCCTGCGTCCAAGTTGAACAATTCTTTATCTGCAGGATGCGCTTTTCAGGTAAAGCATCACAAGTTCCTGGGAGTTTATGCAAATTATGATTGTGAATGTTTGTCCATATTTATCTGCTGGGTAGTAATTCCACATTGGATTTTGCAATATGATAACGTGAGCACGTTCGGGGTAGGCATATATATTCAATTCAAATAGCTTATTGATTGTTGATCTGTGTTGCAGAGTTGGATGATCTTCTCTCAGTGTAATTCCATTGGTGCTCCTTTTGGTCTGTGCTGTTCATCCTGGTCTTGATAATGTCAAAAATGTATGTCAGGAAACCTCTGATCGCTTGTCTGGTCATGTCCACAGCACAAAATATCTGGGTGATCAGATGAGTTTTTAAAATAACATTATGATTGCAAGGATGGAATTTGAGTCTCTGCACATGAAGGGTTTGTCATTGTTTGGTCAAATCATTACTTGTCTCTTCTGTAGCTACATGAATTGGAAGGGATTTTGCACCCGTGCAGTTTTCGTCTTTGCAATTGGTAATGCCAACTCTTCATTTATAAGTATGCAATCGGGATCATGACAAAAGCTTCTGTTGGTATCATTCTGCCAATACATTTTTGATGTTCACCATGCTGAATGTCTCCTCACATTATGTGTCAATTTTCGGGTCATCCTCATCATCTGACTCTCGAGCTTCACTAAACATTACTTCGAAATTGTCTTTAAATTAATTGGTATGTTGTCCTGGTTAATTAGAATTGTTTGGCATTTGTGGCTTCTCATGATGTTGAATCATTTGTTCTGACCTTTGTTTTCTACACTGGGCTTTCCACTATCCTCTGGTGCTGGATGACCTGCATATAGCTTTAAATACTGGGCATTATCTTAATGTGGTATGAAGCTGTAATGCTGCATTGCTAACTAGATATTTTTGTACACCTTTGTGACAAGGTGGGACGTGAACCCGGATGTTTTGGCCAATAAACAGGTATACAACACTGTGCCGCATTATTTACTATGCTTATTTATATTGGCTATTGTGCCAATGGTGGATGTATGAAACATAGCCTGTGGAGCATATGACTTCATAATTATGTTCACTTTGTATTGTTTCTCGGGTGAATGTTGGATGAGATACCTTGAAATTTACCCAAAATAAATAGTTCCCTTGGAAATTTATTACTCTTGTGTCTGTCCCAATGAATGCAAGTTGAAAAAGGCTTCAACAACATGTCATTTTATTCATCAAAATTCAAATTTTGGATTGCCAAGTGACTATTTTAACTACATCCTCTGTAATAGCAATTTGGCCAAGCCCTTTTCACTCTATTTTTGACATTAATTCATCTATTTTGTTGTGAGCATTTCCAGTTTTCAGGTAAATGGTCCTTAATTTTATTCCTTTTTATATTATTCCAAGAAAAGGCTTTACTCACTGATATACTTCTACCAATCTTTCCGTCCCTTCATGCCCCACTGTCTTCATTTTTACCCAAGTTGCTATAAAATTCGATTGCCTCCAGCTTTCTCTTTAGATTTCCAAATTTCTCTTGGCCTGAAACTCTGCTTTCATTTTCTTTTTAAATTTAAAGCCCTATTCTTAGCCCTTTAAGTATGATTTGTCTATGTGCTGCTTCCGGCCTAGTTAATGTGTCACAATTTCTTGTGCCAGTGTCCCATGAATCATGGTCTTGCATCACCTCAATTAACTCTGCAGAATCTCAGCACATATGGCAGTCATGTTGCACCTGCCTGACAGTCACTGTCACTGAAAACATTTCATCCATGCCTTGGAGGGACCCATTGTTTGGACATCTCACACTTGCAAAGTAAGCAAGAATGGAAGAGACAGGGTAACGACAGATACAGGCCTCCACTAATTACATCTTCTCCTCCACTACACTATGACTGAGCAACATAGGTAAATTCAGTGTAAGACAACTACCAAGATCAATATTAGGCATCAGAAGGTTAAGTGGCTCCTATTAGCCTTGCAAGATTCTTATCTGGCGATCTCACTATTAGGATCTCGGAGGTGCTATGGCAGGTGACCACCAGGTCTTTGAGCCCCACTGTAAATACTGCTGTTCAGCTGCTACTGAGGAAAACCTAGAGAAAAGAAGCACAGGTGATAGTATCATGAATGCAGTTTTAAATTGTGTAGTCAGCTGCATATTTGCAGAGGTGAATGAAAGGTTTCAAGTATGTGGAAACCCTGCTGAGATAAGCTTTCCATTTATCTGGGTTCTGGATGACCCACTGATTTCGAGCACTACTTAGGTAAAGGTGATCATGTTTGCCACACTTCCATCAATCTTGTTTTTCTCTTTCTTGCATTGCACATCATACTGACTTGCAGAAAGAGAAAGTGAATGTTAGTGAGTGGCTGTTGACAGGTAAGTGGAGATGCCAGGGTTCTTAGGTGTATAGTGAGTGTGTCAAGACATGGTGGAATACAAGACAAAATGAGAATGGGAACATGGTGAATGTGAAGTGAAGTGTGCGCAGTGCAAAATCAAGAAAGAGCAGCTGAGGCGTTTGTACTCTACTCCAGACTTTGCATGTAGAGGGAAACTAGTGTTAGTATACGGTGTGGAGAGAAAAGGAAGATCTAAGGGAGTGTATAGAATGAGAAAGTTGAGATGTTGCAGTGTCCTCTTGTGATTATATGTTGAGAGATGTAAGGGAGTAGAGGGAATTGTGACGAGTGGTGGGAAGGAATGGATTGTTATCACCTGCTATTGGGACAATTGGGGTGATAGAGTAGAATAGACATTTATTTTCATGTGTACATGAAAAATACTGTGAAGCATTTTCTAAGTCACCCTACCACAGCACCTATATTAATGATAGAAGTCATACATAATAAAAAAGTAAAATTAAAACAAAATTCAAAGTTCATCACAGTTCAGTTAATGCCTGCTTGGCTCAAGGAAAGCCAATTAAATCATAGAGTCATAGAGATGTACAGCATGGAAACAGATCCTTTGGTCCAAATCGTCCATGCTGACCAGATATCCTAACTTAATCTAGTCCCATTTGCCAGCACTTGGCCCATATCCCTCGAAACCCTCCCTATTCATTTACCCAGCCAGATGCCTTTTAAATGTTGCAAGCCTCCACCATTTCCTCTGGCAGCTCATTCCATACATGCACCACCTTCTACGTGAAAAGGTTGCCACTTGGGTCCCTTTTAAATTTTTCCTGTCTCACCCTAAACCTTCTAGTTCTGGACTCCCCCACCCCGGGGGAAAAGACGTTGTCTATTTATCTTATCCGTGTGACTCATGATTTTATAAAAGACTATAAGGTCACCCCTGAGCCTCTGACTCTCCAGAGAAAACAGCCCCAGCCCATTCAGCCTCCCACTATAACTCAAATCCTCCAACCCTGGCAACATGCTTGTAAATCTTTTCTGAACCCTTTCAAGTTTCACAATATCCTTCCTATAGCAGGGAGACCAGAATTGCACACAATATTCCAAAGGTAGCCTAACCAGTGACTTGTACAGCCGCAACATGACCTCCCAATTCCTATCGTCAGTGGTCTGACCAATAAAGGAAACATACCAAATGTCTTCTTCACTATCCTATCTCCCTGCGACTCCACTTTCAAGGGACTGTGAACCTGCACTCCAAGGTCTCTTTGTTCAGCAGCACTCCCTAGGACCTTACCATTAAGTGTATAAGTTCAGCTCTGATTTGCTTTTCCAAAATGCAGCACCTCACATTTATCTAAACTAAACTCCATCTGCCACACTGCAGCCCATTGGCCCATCTGATTAATATCCCATTGTAATATGAGGTAACCTTCTTCGCTGTCCACTGGTCACATGCCTCCAGTCTAAAAGGCAACCCTCTCCACCATCCTCTGTTTCTACCTTTGGGCCAATTCTGTATCTTAATGGCTAGTTCTCCCAGTATTCCATGAGATCTAACCTTGCTAACCAGTCTTGCTGAATGTTTATTGAAATCTGTATAGATCACATCCACAACTCTATCCTCAATCCTCTTTGTTACTTCTTCAAAAAACTCAATCAAGTTCATGAGACACGATTTCCCATGCAGAAAGCCATGTTTGACTATCCCTAATTAGTCCTTACCTTTTCAAATACATGTACACCCTGTCCCTCGGGATGCCCTTCAACAACTTGCCTACCAGTGATATCAGACTCACAGTTCCCTGGCTTTTCCTTATTGCCTTTCTTGAATAGTAGCACCACGTTAGCCAACCTCCAATCTTCCAGAACCTCATCTGTGACTATTGATGATATAAATGTCTCAGTAATGGGCCTACTTCCCTGGCTTCCCTAGCTGCCCACAGAGTTCTAGGGTACATCTAATCAGGTCCTAGGGATATTAACCTCGTTTATGCGTTTTAAGGCATCCAGCACCTCCTCTGTACTATGGATGTTTTTCAAGATGTCACCAATAATAGAATGCATGGAAGAAGAAGCCAGGAATAAACCGCCAAGAAACTATCCTCGGTCTTGGCACTCTCATGAGGTAAATGACTTTCTTTCTGCATGTCTTCGGAGTGATGTTGGCACCTTCCAGCCTCACTGTCCAAATCTACTCAACTGTCCTTGTGGGGATCCAAGATGACGGCAATCTGAAAGATCTGCTTTGCTAAGCTCTAAATCTAAACTCAAGCAAAGTAGCACTTTCACCTTCTCCACCTAAGTTATTTTTGTGAAAATCAACATTTAAAGAGCTGTGGGACCTATACCAATTTTTACAAAGTCTGTTTTATTAAAGAAATATGACAAAAGGTAGAGTTTCGAGTAAGTCCCACCACACGGGACACTCACTGGAGATGTCGGACACGCCCCCTCCACTAGTCTGTCGGAGTCACTCACCCATCAGGCCCTGGCTGCGGAGTTTGCAAAACTGTGAGAAAGCATCGAGTCATCAGTCGAGAAGAAGTTCTGCGTAGGCTGGGCCTAATCTCAGCCATGCTCCACAAGCACGAGGAGCAGCTGGGAGGCCTTGGACTTTGCACAGCAGAGGTTGAATGAAGGACCACAGCTTCAGAGACAGTGATCGACTCTTCAATGGAATGGATTTGAGCTGTCGAGAAGCAAGCCCTTACCTTACTTGAACAAGTCGACTACTTCAAGCACAGAGGTAGGCGGAAGAATCTCTGCATCGTGGGCTGCCGGAGGGAGTAGAAGGCAGCCAGCCACTGAGTTTCTGTGAGAGCTGGCTGCCACGATTTCTTGGCTAGGAGGTTGTGTCGGGCCAAGTGAAAGTTGAGAGAGTGCATTGGGTTGTGGTGCGTAGGCCCGGTTTGAACCAGCACCCTTGTGTGGTCTGAGTGTGTCTCCTCAGTTACAGAGACAAAGTTAAAGTTATGGAGGCCTCCAGAATGAAGGGGAAGGATCCAGGAAGCTTAACTCACTACCGTTCCAGGGTAATGTTATTGCAGGACTTTTCTGTGGCTGTGATTCATAAACGGATGTTCTTTGATGAGAGACCTTAGTGTCCAGTATTCCTTGAGGTATCCAGCAGGGCTTAGTTTCACTGATGATGGGTCTGTGCGCTCATTTGACTCTTCAGAAAAAGTGAAAAACTTTTTGGACACTAAAGTAGACTGGATGGCTTAAAGAATGTGGACAATGGTATCTTATTTTTCTTTTCTCGGTCTCCTTTCCTTCAAGTATTGTTGAATTGTTTTCTGATATCAATGAGTGTTAATGTATATTTGGGGATGGGTAGAGTGACTGCTTTTAATTTCCTTGTTAGTATTGCTTTTTTTTTCTTTCCTTTCTTGGCTGGAGTCTGGAATGCAGCTGAAGCTGGAAGGAGTTATGAATGTGTTTTTGGGATATATAAGTGCCCCATGTGGGCAGGGGTAGAGCCCCCAACAAAGTGCCTTATATTAGGTTTAGTTTGTTGGGTTTATTTTGTATATGTAGATACTAGTATGTAAGTTGCAGTAGTTTTAGTTTATGTATTTTTTAGGCTTCATGAGTCTTGTTTTGTTTATGCTCAGCAATTGGTAGGTCAAATTTTTCCTTTTGGAGTTCAAATGTTGTTATAGAGAGTCACGACTAATTGTGTCATCAAATGGTGTGGAATATTAGAGGGACCCACTTGCCAGTTAAGGAGACAAAGGTGCTTTCTAATCTTAGAAAGGAGAGGGCAGATATTGCCCTTTTGCAGAAGACACACTTGGATGATTTAGATAAGAAGCATCTGAAATTGCAGCAGGGTGGGTTTGATTGGGTGTATTTTTCCTCCAACACTAGGAGTAGGGGAGTGGTCATACTTGTTAGGAAGAATCTTCCATTTGAGTTGCTTGATCAGATTAAAGATGAATATGGGCAGTTTGTCATTCTTAAAGCCTCAATACATGGAGAAGAGTATGGTATTTTGAATGTTTATTGTCCCCCCGGCGCATCCCCTTAAATTTTTGTTAGATGCATTCTCCAAACTGATGGCTCTTGCACCACAGCAGATTATTATAGGGGAGACTTTAATTGCCTTATGGATCCCCTGGTGGATAGAATACCTGGAGGCCCCTCAACACTTACCTTATAATCTAAGCAACTAGGGCACTTATATGCGGAATTGGGATTGGTGGATGTCTGGAGATGTCTCCACCCCATGGGGAGAAACTTTACTTGTTTTTCTAATCCACATAAGTGTCATACTAGGATTGATCTTTTCCTGACCCCTGTGTTATCCTTGGATTCGATAACATCTTGTAAAATTGGAAATACTACTATTTCTGACCAAACTGTAGAATATTTAGAAACTGAGGTTAATGGCAATGTTACAGACTCTTGGCACTATCGAATTGATCCCTTTCTTCTTAAGAACAGCAAGTTCATCAAATGTTTCTTTAATGAGTTTAAGGTATTCTTAGCCACCAATTCAGATTCAGCCAGTAACCCATCTATTTTTTGGGAGACTGCTAAGGCTTATGCCAGGGGGAATAATTATTTCTTATTCTGCCAGTCAGAAATGACAGAAGCGGGAGCAGCAACGTGTGCTTGAGACAAAACTAAAGATAGCCAGGAAGACATATTTTGAGAGGCCATCGGTGGCTAAGCTGCAGCGGGTTACAGCTCTTCAGTCTACCTTGAACTCCATGCTCACACAGACAGCAAGGAAGGAACTTTCTTTTGTGAAACAGGCAGGCAGGTATCTAGCATATCTTGCCAGGAGAAAAAAATGCCCCCCAATCAACTACCTCAATTAGGGACGGGACTGGGATGGTTCCTTGTGATTCTAAAAAAAATCAATGCTACATTTCGGAAATTTTATTTTGAACTATACCGGTCTGAATATTGTGAGCATGGATGGGCTAAGATGGAGTCCTTCTTTAAGAACCTGGATCTTCCAGGTGTTACCTCCAAACAGGCATCTTTACTTAATGCCCCTTTAACAGTGCAAGAGGTACAGGAGGCTGTGAAGCAGATGCAGAGTGGGAAGGTGCTTAGCCCTCACGGTCTTCCTAGCAAGTTTTACAAAGAATTTATAAATATATTGTCGGGGCTGATGTTAGACGTGTATAATTACTCATACAGCCACGATTGCCTCCTGCCATCTTTAAGAGAGGCTAAATATTTCTCTTATCCTTAAGAAAGGGAAGACCCCAGAGGAAAGTGCCTCCTATAGGCCCATCTCACTTTTAAATTCTGATTGTAAAATCTTGTCCAAGGGTCTTGCGTTAAGATTGGATTAAGTGTGCTGCCTTCCATTATTAAAGACAACCAGACTGGTTTTTTAAAAGGCTGTAGATACTCCAATAATGTCAGGAGGTTACTGAATATGATTTAAGCTTGTCAGCAGGAGTCGGCACAGGGATTAGTGGTTTCCTTGGATGCAGAAAGAGTCAAGTGGCCATATCTTTGTTATAGGCGGCACGGTGGCAATGGGCGGCACGGTGACTAGCACTGCTGCCTCATAGTGCCAGAGACCTGGGTTCAATTCCCGCCTCAGGCAACTGTCTGTGTGGAGTTTGCATATTCTCCCCCGTGTCTGTATGGGTTTCCCCCGGGTGCTCTGGTTTCCTCCCACAGTCCAAAAATATGTAGGTTAGGTGAAATGTGCTAAATTGCCCATAGTGTTTAAGTGAAGGGGTAAATTTGGGGGAATGGGTCTGGGTGGGTTGCTCTTCGGAGGGTCAGTATGGACTTGCTGGGCCGAAGGGCCTGTTTCCACACTGTAAGTAATCTAATCTAATCTAATCATAACCTTGAACAATCTGGTTTTGGGGAAGTTTTTATTAGGTGGGTGAGGGCCCTCTATAGTGATCCTCTGGCAGCAGTTCTCACCAATGGTGTGAGATCTAGTAATTTTAATATCTGTAGGGGCAGTCAGCAAGGCTGTCCCCTCTCACCACTACTTTTTGCAATGGTGAATGAGCCACTGGCAGCAGCTATCCGCAGAGATCCTAATACAGCTGCCCCGAAAGTAGGACCAAAATCGCATATGATCACGTAATATGCGGATGATGTTCTTGTCTTTTTGTCGAATCCAGTGGTCACAGTACCCCAATTTGGCTCCTTTGTATCAATTCATTTGGCTCCTTATCGAGTTATAAGATTGACCTCAAAATTGGAGGCCATGCCTTTGGGGTGTCTGAAGAGAATCTCTGATGTGGAGGGTGAAACACTGTTCCCCTTTAAATGGTCACGGGGTTTTCTTCATTTAAGCATCTTTATTACTCCTGTCTTTGATCAGTTGTTTAAGGCCAATTTTGACCATTTGCTTGACAGGATTAAGCAAGATCTTCAGGATGGGAGGTGCTTCCGATTTCCTGGCTAAGCTAAGTAGCTCTCATTAAAATGAATGCCCTTCCCTGTTTACTATACCCTATACGAATGGTCCCCTTAATTTTTCTGAGGTAAACATTCCAGAGACTTAATGGTTGGTTTAATTCCTTTATCTGGTGCTCTATTAAACTGGCTAAATTGCAGTTGCCCCATGGGTTAGGGGGAGTGGACCTCCTGGATATTAAAAGATATCAACTAAGTTCTCTTCTATCTTTTGTTCGTGACTAGACTTGTGAGAATCCAGCGTCAATATGGCTAGATATTGAGGCTTCCCAGGCAAAATGTCCCTCATTAGCCTGTTGTTCTTAAATCAAATGAAGACAGTTACGGAATATTGTCATATTTCGATAATTATTAATACTGTCAAAGCATGGAGGGAAATGTTGTAGAGTGAGGGTAACATATCCAAGATGTATTTTCCTACCCCTATAGTTGGTATGCTGGGTTTTCAGCAGGGGATAATGGACCCCAGTTTAAGCTTAGGGCAGCAAGGGGAATCTCCTGTCTGGGTGATTTACATGAGGGTGAAATAATGATGTCCTTTAACCAAACAACCCCTAAGTATGGTTTAGCTAGCAGAGACCTTTATCGATTTTTTCAGGTCAGGGATTTTATTCAAAAAGGAACCACACTTTTGACCATCTTCTCCAGATCTGTCACAGAGAAGAGGGTTCTTCATGCTAAAAGTACTTTCTCTATTAGTCCTCTTTATCATATGTTAGGGGGTGATCTTTCAGAAGATATTGAGTGGCTTTGTGAGGTCTAGGAGAGAGAGCTAGGGTTAAGATCTCTGTGGAGAAATGGGAGGACATTTGTGAAAATACGAGAAAGATTTTGATCTGTAATAGGACCCGTGCCATGCATCAAAAGATTCTGCATGGGGCCCCAGACCATCTCACAAAACTTAGGTAGGAGTATCTTCATCACGTCCTAAATGTGAAATAAGTATTGGTGCTCTCACTCATTGTCTGTGGTCTTGCCGCAGGCTCCGTACATATTAAAGTGCTGTGACAGGAGTAATAGAGAGGGTCTTGGGGATCAAAGTTAGGAACCCCATCTCTCTTTTGTGGGCCTACCCAATTTATCTTCTTTAGATGCTCATTGGAAAAGTCATTTTAATATTCTCGCATTTTGTGTGAGGAAAAAAAATTGATGTGTTGGATCTCTGAAAACCCCCTGGGTCTGTCGGATTGGCGAAGGCTATTTATTGAACATATTCCTTTGGACTTTTTCATGACTATGGTAACCAAAAAACTGAAAATCTTTATAAGATGTGGCGGCCCTTTTTGTATTATCTGGATGTAGATTTATCTGCCATCTGCTTTTGTGGAGCGATGACGATCAGATTTAGTGAAGTTGATGTCCTTGAAGGAAGAATTTTGAATAAATCCATGAGTAATACTCAATGCTCTCAAAGGTTAGGAGATAATGTTTCATTGTGCTGAACTGTTTTATTTATTTATTTATTTGTTGCCTTTACTGATTTGTTCATTTTGTACATGAATATTGTTGTGTTTTGTTTGCATTGTTGTTTTTTTCTTCTATATATAGAGAGTAGTGTTTTTGTTGGCTTATTGTGGTTATAATTTTGTAATTTTATAAAAAAAAACCTCTTTCAATAAAAAATCTCTTTAAAAAACCGTCCTTGTGATGCTCCTGCTACCTGCAATGAATGAGACCACCTCCTCCGTTACTTTGGCTTCCTTTACTTGGCCCTCCGGGAGGCATCACAAGAGTAGTGAGCAGACCTGACAATCTCAGTAATTACCTAATCTCCACAGTTACATGAGTAAAAGTCTAAGAAGAGATGTAACCCCTGTGGTTGAGTTGCATCCTTGCCTTACATAGGACTGGGTAGTCACTCTGCAGATTATATATGTGACAGTTGAAAATGTAATCCAGTAGTTAAAATGTGAACTCTTCATTCAATTTATAACACCCAGATGCCATGATGCATCACTGCTCAAGTTAACATCGAGGCTAAAATCATGGGTATATTTTTCTTTATGTGTTCCTTCATTCCTCTACTCCTCCAAAGTCTTAAGCCATCTCAGCCTGCTCTCTGAGATTCCTTCTGAGGTATGTTAATTTTCATTCCTTTCACATTGAAATGTCATCTCAAACCTATGTTAATCTGGCATTTGAACACTTCCCCATACTCTTCTCCTAGTTCCAACACAATATCCAAATTATCCTGTCACCCAACAGTTATGCTGTAGAAGCTTTACAAGTGTAATTTGTTTTTCAACTTCCAGAAAAGTCTACTACTAGATTGCTTTTGCTCTTAACTCCTAATCCCACAGTGGCAATATTCAGAGTTACAAATACAACAATATTTTATTACGTATTTTTGGCTGTCCCGTTATTATTTCAAGCTAATAAATAGTGACTAAATTCCTCTTGTTTAACTGAATCTAACTTGATCAATTGTATTCAAGCATAGTTTGGTCAAAACTGATCACAAATGTTGTTGGTTGCTGCCACAGCATTTTTACTGTGATACAATTCCCTTTTTAGTTGCAAACAACAACAAAATAGAAATTGCTCACAGATCAGAACCAGAAAGTTAAAAGATATCATAAAAGCTCAGATACAAAACTAAATTCCTGACTACAACTTAATGTTTCCTATTAATTAAAAGGAGACTTCAGCAATTAAAAGAGCAAAAGAAGTGAAGACAGTGAAGATCAACTAGTGATGTTATTCATTTTCAACTTCAAATTGCAGTCAATGATGCGTTTTCGTGCATACTTAGCCAGCAGTTCACATTGCTGTTCATCATCTAAGCTCAATGTTAAATTCTTCAATACTTGAAACCTTCACATCTCCCAGGGAGAGCTAATACACAAAGAGGAAAGTCTCAACCCGGTTTACCCAATCTTCAAGCAATTAATTAGAGCTTGCCGAATAAAAATCAATCACTGTTATTCCTGAAGAGCACGAACCTTGGAGATGATTTCCTTATGGAATCGATCTCCACAATAATATGTGAGGATTGTGTTTTGATACTTTACTAACTTTGCTACAATTATAATTTCCTTATTTTCAAGAAGAAAGCTTCATTAGATTAGTCAATGTCATTAAACTGTGACAATATAGTATATTTGTATTTTCAAACCAATGAAATCAGATTCAGTGTGTTATATTCTAATGGGACTATATTGATTAACAGTTGAATACTGTTCAGCATTGTCAGATAAATGAATTTAATATGTCATTAACATCTTTCCACAGCAGAAAAGGCACATGATGTAGTGCATTGAACTTCTTATTTGCAGTGGTAGACAACTTCAGTTTCACTCACATTTTCTTAAACTCTTCATATATTTCCAGATTGCCACTCACTCTTGCTTTTTACACAGTTAATAGGAAATCCAATTGCTATGTCATAACATTTTTAAAACAATTTTCATCCTGTATTCATAGGGTCAAATTAACCATACTCCAGCACTCAATCATAGAATTATATTGCCCAGATGGAGATTGTAGATGCTGTTTGAAAGGCCTATCCAATTGGTCACTATCACCTAATCTTTCCCTATAGTCCTGCAATTATTCCCTAATCAATTTCAATTTTGTATTTTTTTTGGAAATTTACAATTGAGCTTGCTTCCAATATATTCCAAACCATAACTTCTTGTGTTTTTAGAAAATGACTTATCGCCTCTCTACATAAGTGTCTGTGTAATGAATTACTTCTTCACCACAAACTCCCATTTTACAGTAAGCAATTAGGAAAGCAAATAGAATATTGTTGTTTATTACAAGGGGAATGGAGGTAAAAGAGAAGTTTTGCTTCTGTTGAAAAGGGCATTCATGACACCGTTGTGGTCACGTTATTTCAGAAGGGATAAAATTGGATGGGAAGCAGTGTTCTGAATGTGTATGTGTGAAAAGTTTGCATTAGCAATGTTCTTGCTGAGCTAATGAATTTTAAGGAGGGAGAACGTTGTCCATGTTTCACATGCAGTGAAACAATAAGTGCTTTCTTTGAAAATGTGCTTATAATTTCATTACACACAATATGTATTTGCTCTCACTGGGACAAACCCCTGTAAAAGAAATACTGTTTCAATGAAAGTATGATCTAGATGACAAAAGGGCGCAAGCGTGTGTAGAATATTTCAGAAACTGTAAAAAGTGCCCAAATTTACAACATGCTACAGATTTCATTCCGAATGATGAAATAAATATGTATAACACCTGAGTTTTGAAGGAGATAAAGCAAGGATTAAATGAAAGGGTGATTTTAAAATGTTGTTTCATCAAATGACTCGAAATTAACTCACCCATTTATTTTAAATGTATAAGAACAAGTATTACTTACACAATGATTAGCAATTGTATTATGATAGATGATAAATAGTATTGATTTTTAAAATCTAAAATTTGCTATATGTAGTGAACCAAGGAAAGAAAAGGAATACTTTTGAAGAATGCAATAAATATATTTGTCATTGTTTTTCTAAAATCATATTTTCAGCTTACATAAGGAGGCTTAATCATGCAAAGACTGCTTCATGGGTTACACATTGAACATTGTGGTCCACCTGCCAAAGAGGAATGAGATGCCTAATACAGGAGCCTGATTGCTCATGCATACTTAGCTCCAGATTACTCAATAACGACATAGTAACACATCTGCTAAAGAGGATTGCTGTTAATAAATGATGTTAGGAGCAAATTAAACCATCTTTGGCTGTTGTGCCAAGCAGACATTGAAACAGTCGCTGTCAAGTTTCTGTACATCATGTGACTGCAGATTACAAAAGTTTTATTGGTGTTCTAATGGTAGTTAACTGTTAAATAAAAGGGTCAAAGTCTATCCAATGAGGAGCACAGAGCTACATATGAATATATGTAAATACAAATAATCAAGAGCAGTCATTCAATCCCTTGAGCTTGTTTTGCCATTCGATAAGATTATAGCTGATCGGATTGTGGACCTAACTCTATTTTCCTATCTACCTGGTGTAAGCTTTGACTCCCTTGTCAAAATCTATGCAACTCAGTCCTAAAAAAAATTAAATTATCTTGTCTCTGTTACTCTCTTGGGAAGAGAATTCCACAGACTAACAATTCTCTGAGAGGTGGGCGGCATGGTGGCACAGTGGTTAGCACTGTTGCCTCACAGCGCCAGAGACCCGGGTTCATTTCCCGCCTCAGGCGACTGACTGTGTGGAGTTTGCACGTTCTCCCCGTGTCTGCGTGGGTTTCCTCCAGGTGCTCCGGTTTCCTCCCACAGTCCAAAGATGTGCAGGTTAGGTGAATTGGCCATGCTAAATTGCCCGTAGTGTTAGGTAAGGAGTAGATGTAGGGGTATGGGTGGGTTGCGCTTCGGCGGGGCGGTGTGGACTTGTTGGGCCGAAGGGCCTGTTTCCACACTGTAAGTAATCTAATCTAATCTAAATTCTTCATATAGTCATCTTAAATAGGAGACCCATCATTTCCCTAGTTCTAGGTTTTCCTGTAAGGGGACAGTCTCCCAGTATCCATTGTTTCCACCCCCCTCAAGAATTTGTGTCCCAGTAGGATCACCTCTCATTTTTCTAAACTCAAATGAATTGATGTCCAAACTGCCCAAATATTTCCTCATAAGACAAAGACCCCAACCCAGAAATCAGTCAAATGATCCTTCTCCAAACTCCTTTTTTGATAATTATATTGTTTCCCAAGTCAGAAGTTCAAAGTGGGGCTTGGGTTATATTGAATTCTCTTATTAGTGTGGACTTTGCCTGGAACTTGAAGTAGGCACAGAGGAGAGGAACTTTCATGGTGGTCTGGGCTGAGGTGGGAGATGGGCAGGCTCCAATGTTTGCAATCACTTTGATCTAACCAAAATTTGCAATATAATTCTTGAAGATGGCAGAGAATCAATAATTAAAGTACTTTCCTTCACTAAATCAAATACTCACCCATAACTTTATTACAGATACGTTATGGGAGATTTGAGTAAATTTATCATCGTATAATAATTTTCATAGATTAATGTATGCCTCAGAAGAAAATGACATGCCAGAATCAAAGATCAGACAAAGCAATGGCTCTTTGCCCAGAATATTGTCAACCTTTCCATTACTACTGGAGGAATGCAGGGATATTGGCCCCAATGAAATACAGCTCCTCCACTGAAGTCTTCCTTTTTCAAATACCGGGTTTAATTTTTTAATGTATTCATACACAAAACCTGTTCTCATAACTTGACCATAATAAATGGTCCAAATTGGCTATTTTGAAGAGAGTGAACAATGAAAATATCTTTCATAATTTAGCTTCTCATTTTGAGGTGATGAGATTTTTGATTTCGGGGGTTCTAGTACTCGGGGAAACTTTTTAGTATAGATTTCAACTGAAGTACTGAATGTATTTAACTGATTAAACTGTCTTTATTAACTACACTGTCACTGTTGAGCAATGATATATTCATAGGTGTTCTAAAAACAGTTTCAGACAGAATTAAAATTTCGTATTACCAGTCAGGTAATTTTGTGTATTAAGATGCATTTCAAATTTCATCATTCATCATGAACTACATTAGTGCAAACTAATTGAATCCAGGTTGTGAAGTTGGTAGCTGTGTGTTTGGAACCAATGAAAATTAAACAAATGGCTCCTCAGGGTTGGATTCTTGATGTGATGTGATCTTAATATACTGGATGTAGAACACGTTACATTTATTTGTAATAAGGCATGACTACAAGTTTATTCTCAATCAAAAATCTACAGAATAAGTATCAACTGGCATATCATAGGAACTTAATCAAGTTGCTAAAGGTCTGATCAAAATAGTAATTCTTGGAGTTTAAACAAAACAAATATATAATATCATTATTAAGAAAAATATGCTTTGGAGGTGGGGGGAGCAGAATTTGTATCTGGGTCTGAAAGAGTATTAGAAGATGCTGAGGACTACAGATGCTGGAGAGTCAGAGTCGATAAAGCGTGGCACTGGAAGAAGGCACAGCAGGTTATGCAGCATGCGAGGAGCAGGAGAATCGATGTCTCAGGCTTAACCCTTCATTAGGTCCTGATGAAGGGTCCTGCCTGAAACGTCGACTCTCCTGCTCCTTGGATACTGCCTGACCTCCTGTGTTTTTTCCAGCGGCACACTTCATTGACTCTGAAAATGGTATTAAATTGTTAATAATGAGGAGTGACATAAGCAACATGTCGCCGTCCCTCATATCAGTAGCAGAGAAAGGCTGTAATCTATCACAAAGGACATGATAAATGGATGCTTTGATAAAAATGTTCTAATTGGGCATAGTCAGCATGGATTGGTGAATAGAAAAACTTATTTGGCAAACTTGTTGGAATTTTTTGAGGATCTTTTCAGCAAAATCAATTAAGGGGAGTTGATAGATGGGGTATATTTAGATTTTCAGAAACCTTTCGACCAAGAAAGGTAAAAGGGATTTGTGTTTTACTGTGTAACTTTTTTTTAAGCTTAATGGAAGCAC